>NW_016690278.1:1974234-2108797 GCF_001604755.1 Lepidothrix coronata | reverse complement strand
AGTGTTTTTATTCTTTCAATAAATAATCTTTGTCCTCTGTCATGCAATTATGGTGGGTTTGTTTTGTTGTTTTTTTTTTTTTTTTTTAATTAAAGGTATAAATATCTCAGATTTTTTATACCCTTTAATCTGTCTTTCTGGTCAGCTGCAGGGAGATGTTTCAGCAGACAATTCCACAGGTTAATGAAATGCAATATGGGGAGACATTTCTTTCCCTTCACTTTTAGATCAGTTTTCTTTCTTTGTTGTCGAAAGCATTTTAGTTTCTTTCTGTTGAAAGAGGACAAACAGGAGAATACCATAACTTGCCTTCTTGCAGCCAGAAATCCGCTGCTTAATGCTACCCTGCCCCCTCTCCTGTCAGGGGATTTTGCTTTCAATTAGCCCTTTAAATAAGAGTAGTTCCTTCTGTACTGACAGCATATGAATTAGTAGGTGAGAGACTGGTTCATTGCCAAAACATGACTGCATTTCCTGGCAGATTGTTATTGTGTTCAATTAAGGAATTACAACCACCGAAATTTGCAATATCCATTTTGATCTTCAATTCCTTTACCTGTGCAACAGTGTTCCCTTGTTTGGTTTGGTTGGCTTGCTTTTGTTTTGCAGGTTGCTTCTAAGACCAGATGGTCTCACACATATATATTTCATACTGTCACAGGCACAGATTCCAGAAGCATCCCTGCTTCTCCCAGGTTATTTTGCTGCTATCCTGTACCAGGGAAAGTGCTGTGCATCCAGAAGGAGCGTTAGGAACCCTTCCCAAATGTGCTCACCAGCAAATCCTTCTGAAGGCAGCTGTGTTCCTAAGGGCTCATGTCTACAGAGGTGTAACTGTAGATAACAATGGTGCAATAGTTTCCTCTTAGCCTTTACAAACTTGGTGTCATTTGACTTATTTTAACCCCCTTTTTGTGCACACCATAAATGCACACATTTCCTTTTCCATAGCTCAAGCAGTGTATAACTCATTGAACTGCAGCAGTACAGCTTCGTGTGAATCCCAGGACTCCACTTAGCAACTGTGCCTCTGTTTCCATCAAAAAAGCTTCACAGATCCTTGCTGGACCTGTTAGACCTGGACTGCAGGGTATGTCATACTTGCATGGCCAAGTTGGGTCATGAAGGGAGTAAACTACCAAACCCTGATGGCACTGTGTGTGGCCTTGATCCAGCCCTTCCTGGCAGCCTCCAGAAAGGGTAGCAGGACAAGGATGGTGTCACTGAAGCTGTCAGAAAAGTGCTGTAGTTAGATCTTCCTCTGATGCACTGTAGGGAAGCCAAAACACCACTTTCAGAGGCTGTGAAAATGATGTCTAACCACTCCCACGCTTCGTGTAAGTGTTCTTTGATTTACAGGTATTGAACAGAACACAAAGTTTGTCAAAGGCACTGTAATTAATTGTGAAACTGATATAAAAGGCCATATAAGCCTCTGGAGAACTCGATTCACAGAAGTGCAGCCATCTCTCTATGACTGAACATTTGCAACAGCACAGTATGTCTGAGATAGGTTTTCAAGGTCCAGATGTTCAAAGGTATTTAAATACATAGTTCCCATTTGGATTAATGAGATCCTGGGTCAAACAGTGTAGTCCTTATGTGTTTTATTGTCAAACATTATCAGATCTTGGTGACGTAACCATGTGTCATGGTTGTTGGATTCAGGTCTGATTCCACTAAGGTAAGTTGCCTGAAAAACCAAGTGCTTTCAAGAGAACTGGGAATAGATCTTATTGCTGACTCCTGCCAGCTACTGAGTTACATAAGCAGAAACTGCACCACGAACTCTCTTATTCCAAACATAAATATCTTTAGGCTCTGTTGTTTGTGTTTTTGAAGCCTTTCTATTGGAAAGACAAATGCCCTCATGCAAGCACACAGCCTCAGGGAGACAAACACAAGAACAACAGAGAAAAATGACACCGATCTCAATTTAAGACTCTTTAAATGGCAGCTCTAACGTTTGTAAGTTCCTTTTAAACGATACCGGAGTGAAAGTTTGGACACGTTTTTATATGAATGGAAAAAATGTTGCTTGCATTCCATTCTCTCATTCGGATAAAGGCCTCTCTTTTAGACTACTGTTTCCTTAAAGGTGTTCAAGTCAGTGTCAAAAGCTGAAAGTAGAATTAGGTGCTGCCTCTAATTAAAAAAAATACACATTTTTTTTCTTTTGGTCTTCATCACATAATGAAGAAACTTGTGTAAAACACAGATAGGAGAAGCTGACCAGGAACTAAGTTCAGGATTGGACTTTAAATTACTTTCTTCGAGTGGTCCAACTACTTGGATTTACTTGTTGGGAAGGTGGAATATTTCAAAAGAGAAGGAGAGTCCATTACTTAAAATATTTTTGGGTTTGTTTAGATTAGTTCTATTTCTGTCCTCTTGTTTTCTCCTCTGTCCTCAACACTGGAAATTGCAGGTCCAGAAAGGAAACCTCAAGGAGATGATAGAACTTTCCTGCTGAGCTACGGCGCCTTCAATGAGGATTCTCTCTGAGGATGGAGCAGAGCCTGCCCAGCAGCCCTGACTTAGGGCATGTTTGGATGAAAATCCTCAAGAGGACCTTGAGCACAGGGAATTAAAAACATTTTTGCGAGTTGTGTGTAGATGCCTATTTGGTGAGCTCATAAAAATGCTTCAAATTAGTACTGCAGCTGGCCATCAGAGATTGAGATTCAAGATCTCATTGTTTGAGCCTACACAGTAATAAGAGAAGAAACTTTTCTTTATCAAAAGAAGATTCAGGAAATTACTGTTTCTTCCTCTTTTCCTAAACCTGAACCTATATTTCTAAGCTTTAGAAGTCTTTAGTTTATTCTGTTTCTTGCAGCCCTACCCCAGTCTAGCAGTAAGAAATAAACATTTTGTTAACAGAAGGGATACATGTTTCTCAAGTGTGGCAGCAAGATAAGATTGGTGAATATTGTCCACATCTTAGTAACTTCAGGTCTTCCCACAGAGTCCTACTATTTGACTTTAAAAACTCTTACACATGTGGCAACATCTACTGTGGTCACAGAGCTGTATTGCTGCAACCTGAAGCAGCTCTCTTTCAGTTCTTAATTGTGGAAAATAAGTTTCCTCTCTTCCAGCTTAGTAGCTTCTGGAGATGGAATATGGTCCATGAAGATTAGAGTGCAATTTATCTCAACAAATGTAGAAGACCAGTTTACGTGTGGAGTGTTTTGTTATTGAAAGCAGTCATAGGAAATAAGCTTCCACATCTATGTTTATTTTGGAGATAGCTAGACCATCATGCACATCCCACTTTGAATTTAGTTCATACAGTCTGTCATCAGAAGGTAATTGCCTATATTACAGATGTTTTGGCTATGCTGGGTTTACACAGACCATATTAATGAAAAAAAAAATACTGACACAGACTTTCATCCGTACAGAAAGGGTCTAGGACGTGGTGAGGCACATGACTTGTACACAAGCAGTACAAGTGATCCAACTGCAAGTCATCCAGTTGCACTTCAGCTCATCCTAGCAGCTTCCTTGTGGTGTGAAGAACAGTTACCACAGAGCTTTTTTTTTCTCCTGCTTAAACTTATTTTTGTGTAGGAGCAATGAAAGAAGCAGGTGCATTTGGCCAGCAAACATACTACACAAAATTGCAAGTTCATGAAAATTGTAACAGGTCCTTTTGCACACTCCTGACTTGCCAGTGAAATAGCCATGGATGCAACCAGAGGTTCAGACATTCCTCTGTGAGCAAACAAAATGTCTCAATTTCCCTTCTAGATTTGCTCCAGTGATGAGCTCTGGGCTACTCAGGTGTAAGAAGGATGTGTTCAAATGGTGGAAACAGGCACAGGTGATGAGCCAAGGAGAAATACAGACATATTGTCCAGTTGTACAGTGATAGGGTCAGGAAAACCAAAGGCAATCCAGAATTGAAGCTGGTAAAAGAGGTGAAGGTCAGCTAGAAAGAATTCCATGTACACATCAGCAGCAAAAGAAAGACAAGGAAAAACACGGGCCCACTGCTAACTGGGGAAGGGGTCTTGGTGACAGAGGACATGGCAATAGCCAGGGCACTCTGGATGCATTTGAGGAACTTCACATCCTTCTTAAACTGTGGGGCCCACACCCCCACACAATACTCAAGGTGAGACAGCACCAACACTGAATATAGACGAGTGGTCACCTCTTTTGACTGGCTGGATAATCTGTGTTTGATGCTGCCCAGAATGCTGTTTGCCCTCTTGGCTGTCAGGGGACACTGCTAACTCACACTGAACTGCTATCAACCAGCACCCCCAGGTCGCTTTCTGCCTGGTGCTTCTCCAGCCACTTCTCTCCCAGTTTATACTTGCATCTGGCATTCCTCTACCCCAGGTGCAGAAACCAGCATTTGAACTGGCTAAATTTCATCACATTAATCATTGTCCAGTGCTCCAATCTATTAGATCTCTCTGCAAGGCCTCTTAACCCTCAAGAAAATCCTCAGCAACTCTCAGTTTTGTATTATCAGCAAAGCTCATGGTGTCTTTAATTCCTGCATGATCATCATGGCCAGGACAGCCACCTGCCATCACATCCCTCATAAGTCCTTCTCTGTTCAGAAACAGCAAGTCTAAAATGGCAATTCTTTTTCTTTTTGGCTCACTGAGCACTTGTCACAAGAAGTTTTCTCCCACAAACTTCAAGAATTTTCAAGGGCAAGCAGCATGATAATCCCAGTTAATGTCTAGGAAGTTGTTATCTCCCATTAGGACAAAGGCTACAGACCAGGAAATTTGTCCTAATTACCTATAGAATAACTTAACAATGTTTGCATCCTGTTTGAGCAGTGAGTAGTAGATTCCCACCAGAACAATTGCTTTTTTTCCCCATCCCCCTAATCCTCACTCAGGGGCTCTCCACTGCATCACTGAACAGTCCAACCTCTGCCTTACACACAGTGTGACACCTCCTCCTCACCTACCCTGCCTATCCCTCCTCAACAGGCTGTAGCCTCCACCCCAGCACTCCGACCATGGGACTCATCCCGTGAAGTCTCACTAATACCAACGACATTGTGGCTCTGGGAACTGGCCAATGCTTCCAGTTCACACGTTTTTTCACTCATGCTGCGTATGTACTAGAAAATACACATTGTGGAAAGTTGGTTCTCTGCTTCTCCATGATTAAAAATATCCAGGATTATCAAAAGAGAACTGCTGTTAGTACTAATGCAGTTATCACAGATTTGTTAAAGCTGACACTAATCTCAAGCTTCTCACAACACAGTTTTATTCTAGGAAGCTCTTGGAAATATGTATGCTGATCTTATGTCTCTTTGGCACAAGTGTGGCTTTTCCTGTGACTGTACACCTGTATTTCACAGTATAAGTTGCTTGCTTATTTAAGGTATGTGACCCAGCTGCTTGGGTTTTGTGTACATGTTTCTGCAGCCTGAACTGAACTGTCAGGATAATCTTTGCTAATATACCTTTTTTCCCTTCCCATGATACTAATGCTGAAGAAGAGATCTTTGTATCTGCCACATTAGCCATTCTAAACTCCGTTAATGGTCTGAGGAAAAAAAATTTCCAAATTTCAGGATTATTTCCACTGAAAAGTACCCACTCTTCACATATTAAAATGAAAAAGACAGCTGAAGAGTGCAGGTGCAAAAATAAACAGAAATCTTCAGGACAGCCAGCAGTTTCCCAGAATGTAAACAAACAAACTGCTGTCTTGAGTGAGAGTGTTAGTCACGTCTAGATACTGACTTTTCTTCACAGCAGTGAGAACAGAACGTGTAACTGCAACTGTAGGTGTCAAAGTCCTGGTCTGCAAGGTAAGACTAGTTAGTTATATATCAGTTTCTATGGGGAAACAGGTTTTACCTACCTGAAAAGCATGGCTTTGTACTTCAGCCAAGCTCAACTAATTGTGAGGTGCTAATAATCACTGCGCCTCAGCTTCTTGATCTGCTCTCCTCTGTCAACCAAGTGATGGTGTGCCTGCAGAGCTAGCGAACGAAGCAGAAATCTTAATGTCTTTTAAAACACAGACTTGATTTCCCACAGATTGGATTGCTGCTGGAACTGACTCTCCTACAGTTGTACACACCTGACTGTGCTGTCCATTCAAAGCTGATGTTACCAACAGAGGCTGACAAACTCTAAGCCATCTTTACACCGGGGGTGGTTTGTGCCATGGCAGCAGCAGGATTCCCTTCACAACCTCAAGGTCTTATCAGGGAAAGGTAAAGCACAGGAGAATAAATCACTGTTCTTGCTTTTATATTGAAGTTGGTAGTATATCAGTACATATGGCAACCCTGGGCGCACACACTGTGTTTCCCCCAGCTTGTTTCATCTCTGTGTCCATCGGTATTATTCCCTGCTCAGAGGGGCTCTCGTATCTGTTCTGTCAGCTTGCACCCTCAGTGTGCTGGCCCACAGAGAATGGCAGCTATAAGTTTTGAGGTCTATATCCTCCCCTTCCAGCTATGCATGATCACCTTGTGAATAACAAGGTGGCAGTTGCAAATGAAAACACGGTAAGTATTGTAGGAGATAATATCTCCCCTACAGTGACTTGCTGTCGTGGGTCAATATGGTGTAGTCCTTAAAATTCAGATCAAAACCTCAGAAGTGGGCTGGAAGAATCTTGACAACTATTCAGACAATCCACAACCTCTTTGACTGCCAGAAAAATGGGTGGAGAATAGCAGGACAACACTTTCCTCTCAACAGACTGTGTAATTATCTGAAATGCAATTAATTTGGGAGAAAAGAATTTGTGCATTAAACTATAACTTCGAGATTTGAAGGTCAAATTTGCATTTCCTCTGCTGGAAGTTTTGTTTCTGTCTTTTGCCATTTTTCCATTGCATCTACTCACATTAGCTCCTCATGTCAGAAAAACTCACCTGCCTCTGGCTGAATTACCTGATGATCCTTTAGACAATGCCTGTAGGTCAGGAGAACAGAATTGTTCCTTGCCTGCCAAGCCTTGCTGTGGTCTGTATATTTCAAAAAGGTAATATAAACCACACGACACAGGGACATAAACCCTCATCCAATTCATTAAGATAAGCTAGGACATACAAGAGTACAAGGAAGAAAAAAAAAAAAAGGTCAAAAGAATCAAACTTGATATTTAAACTTTTTAATAAGGCAAACCAGAATGAAATTGTTCTTGAGAACTAGCTCAGTCTTGCCACCTTAATGTCCCCACTTGCTCAGTTAAATTGCAAGTAGCTAATGATAGCCACAGTGATACACTTCGAGAGGTTTGCCAATAATACTGTTTTGAAGGTGTCCCAGTCTTAACAGATGGTACTTGTGTGAAGTGGGGTGCTAGATTTACCCTTAATTTCCTTGCAACACCTCCTTTGGCTGCAGTTTTTGTATTAGTATCAGCTCCAGCTTCCATTAGTGGAAGCATATGTTGTGTAGAGCTGTCATGGTGTATTCCTCAGCGAAAGCAAGTTTCTTGTAGCATCCCCACTCACTTCAGTGGGAGCACAGCAGGGTCGGCTGGGCAGCTCAAAATAGCAAACATGCAAGAAGGGAATTCCTGATTGCCACAAAAAGCAAAATAAACGAAAAATACACACTCTAATGTCACATACTTAAGAGAACAGATCACGCTGTTGAAAAAGTCCCAGGATATTTTAAGCTGAATTATTCAGAAGGCAAATGCAATGAATAACAGACAAGGATATTTGTTTAGGCCATGGTTCATGAATTGCCCAAATGAAAGCAGTGATAATATTGATCAAGGATGGTGCAAAGAGAAGGACACGCCACAGTGTTTTGCTTTATTTTTGTCCTGAACAATATTACATGTGTACAAATCTCTAGATTCATTAAGAATCTTTCAGACAAAACTTTTCTTTAACAAACCCTCCATTCATCTACCTCCATCAAGAGAATATTTTCTCCTTGTTTTTAAAGCAAACTTTCTCTCTCACTCAGACTCTTGCAATGTGCCAAGCTTGCATAATTCACTGCATGAGAAGATATCCAATACTGTTTTTTAAGATGGTGTGCAGCATAAAATGACATTCAGGCAGAGGTATTTGAAAAATTCTGGAGAGTTGACTTTGTTTTTCAAGTAAAGGAGGCACTTGCAGTGAGCCAAAACCAACAAGAGCATTAACATTTAGATGAATAGTGACAGTGTTATAGTAATGGTATGAAAGGAATGAACAATTTTTGATAATTTTTGTGTGTTTCTCAGAAACATGCTTCTGCAGGTAGCTAATCCTCTATTTTCAAATAACACACTATTTGTCATATGTGCATATTTATGAAATAGTCTAAAGATTCAAAGTACTATTTTGAATTCTATTTTCTTATGTGTTTGCAGTAACACATAAATTAAAATAGGGTATAGATTAAAAAAATAAAACCTTCCTCTGTGGATGTGCTAGCTTTTTATTCTAATAATGCTTAGCAGAATAGGTAGCAACACTTAGTTGCTGCTGTAGCTGCTGGTAGAAGCTACTGAAAAGAGACCACCATGCAAAATAACATCTTATGTCTTGATAGAGTCATATAGGTAATGTCTCTAGGTGTTCAGAAAAAAAAACCAACAAAACAAAACCCTAAACAGTTCAGTGTTTTACGGAGCAGATCTTAAGAAGGCAAACACTTTAATAAAAATCTACCCACGTTTTGAAGGACCTGAACCATGATTTAGATGATTGAAACTCCTACTTGACCTCAAGCTTCCTCTGCCAACTTGACCAGGGCATTTACTGTCACTTCAATTTCCTTTGAAAAAGCAGATCATCTGTCTTCATATTTTCATATTACTGGCTGGAGGATGAACAGGTCAAGAGCAGCCCTGTTGAGAAGGACCTGGGGGTGCTGGTGGGTGAGAGGCTGGACATGACCCAGCAATGGGCACTCACAGCCCAGAAAGCCAATTGTGTCCTGGGCTGCATCAAAAGCAGCGTGACCAGCAGGGAAAGGGAGGAGATTCTGTCCTTCTACTCCACTCTGGTGAGACTCCACCTGGAGTTCTGCATCCAGCTTGGGATTCTCAGCCCAGGAAGGATGCTGACCCAGAGGAGGCCACGAAGGTTCTACAGAGGGAGTACCTCGCCTGTGAAGATTGGCTGAGAGAGCTGGGGCTGTTCAGCCTGGTGAACAGAAGGCTCCAGGGGCATCTTAGAGCAGCCTTCCAGTTCCTGAAGGAGGCCTACAGGAAAAATGGAGAAGGGCATGGGGTGATTGCACAAGGGGGAATGGCTTTAAAATGAAAGAGTGTAGGTTTTGATTAGATATTAGGAAAAAGTTCTTTGCTTTGGGAAGGTGAAGCAGGAATAGGTTGCACAGAGAAGCTGTGGATGCCACATCCCTGGCAGTGTCAAGGCTGGGGAAACCCATTTTAGTGGAATATGTCCCTGGCCGTGGCAGGGGAGTTAAAACTAGATGATGTTTAAGGTCTCTTCCAACACAAACCATTTTATAGTTCTGTGGTTCTGGGATATTTGGGAGGCAGGGTTGTTGACACAATAAGCAATCCCCCCACACTCTCATATGAAAAGTCCTATATGAATAGGACTTCTACGGAATTCCACCAGGTCATATAACATCCTATCCCCAGTATATAGCTGAATAATGAATGTTTCCAATGTCTAATGGAATTTGTTGTCAAAATACATTGTGGGAGCAATCTTCCTTGAGCACTCTTAAAAACTGACATTGGGAGGTTGGGTAGCCCAGGCATGGAGACCTGATATTGACGAAGGATCTGCAGCCTGTTCTGCCACAGAGATCTAGTATTGCCTTTGCAAATCATTTAACCATCCTAAAATGAACTGACGCCATTGGTAAGTAGTATCCAGGTACAAAGCTCAAGCTTTCTCTATAGAAGAGTGGCCATCAGAGCATCTAAGCTTGTCTTTTGCCCATCATCACACTGGAGGCATGTCTCTTTCACACAGGCAGTGCTGAGGCAGCGATCACCCTGCGTTGCTTATTCGACAGTTCTCCAGGTACTCTGAAAAGCACGCTGCAGCACCAGATTTGATTGTAAAGATTCTGGAAGGAACAGACAAACAACACTTGGTGATATACCTGGGCACTTTGAGAAGTGCAAGTGGCAGTATTGACATCATCTCAGGCAGTACTGGCCAGACTACTTTCCTTATCTATAATTTTTCACTCGGGGACAGTATTGCTATCGTGGTAGCAGCAGAAAGATAATATTTTTTTTTCACACGTTTTAGTTACGGTGTTGTATCTTTTCCTTGCAGTATGAATACACAGCGCTTGTCCATCCTGTGCTGTTGCCATTTCAGCAGACATCACTTCGACCTCATGACCTGGCTTGCAATCACAAAACCCATTGCTGCAGCCCAAGAAAACTCCAGCCCAGAGCAATGAGGACAGGTATTAGACCTACAGGGACAGCAGCAGTTTCACCAAGACCTTTCACAGGTCCAGCAACAGCTGCCAGCTGTCAGAAGTAAACAGCAGGAAATTTTCATGTATATTGGCCCATTGAAACCAGTCTGTTCTTTTGGCTTCAAAAGTGTCTGAACAGGTTCTGCACTACGGATTTTTTTGCCAGACCATTCCTGCACTTTGACTCACTGAAATAAGAATGTGTTTATTTCTAGTAGGAATGGTGGTGGCCAGATTCTTACCACTGCTGGAAATGATAGCAGGGTGGTGTCATTGTTTATCCCTGCATTTCTACCCTTTGTGGTGCCAGTTCAGTCTGGAGAAAGTGTAATGAGCATCAGTGGAAGTAATGGAATATTTTTGCTGGAGGTGATCATCATGTGAGTCAGGACAGAATATATCCTCTGATATATTCTGAAGTAGCTTGTGCTCATTTGACTTATAAATTTGGCTCTGCAAGAGGAACATGGATAGATCTTCAGGCTGCCTTGTTTGACAGAAACCCACTGTCGACTTTATTGAGTTTGGTTCTTTTCCAGTGCAAGGCCAGACCTATATCCTACAGATAAAGGTTGACCTGCGAAACTCCTTTCCCTCTGAAGTCTGAGATTTTTGTCTACAGAGAGTGGTACTTCAGACAAAATGCCATAGCCTAATTTTATCTATCTTTGAGCTATCAGCCTTGAAATAAACTCTGTTACCACATGGGCTTATTTCAGGAAATAAATAATGCAAATGTTAAAAAAGACCTAGTGTGCTTGAAAGCATATGTATTTTTCCAGCTTTATCAGTTGCTCTAGAAACAGATATTAACTTTCTTTTTTCCCCCACAAACCATGCCTTACTTTCTTCCTTACTTTCATTACTATTGAAATTGTCCAAAGAGCAGGAGATAGTTTGAAGGAAGATTAGGTGGGTAAAATGCCCTCTTCATAAAGAAACATTTTTTTAGCTAGGCCAAATCCATTCCACTGCTGCAGTGTGTCATTTAACATTTCTTCTCTTTTGGTGTCTCTTAGCTGATTCACACTCTGCTCAGCAAGTCTTACTCTTGTTCAAGTACGTACACTGACTACTATTTTTCTAAACTACTGTAGCTATCATCACCAAAATACTCAGGGTACTAGGGTGCCAAGGTGAGTATAGGTTTATTGTATAGCTTTGGTATGTGCTGTAACACAATTACGTTTATACCAAAGTTTTGTGGCTACTCCTGGTTGGAACCAAATTGTCATATTCTCAGTCAGAACTAAGAATCACCTAAGGAGATTATCTGTTGCAGAAACAGTCAGGAAAACATCCATCTGTTTAAAAAAATCTATTTTTAAAAGCAAGCCATAAATTCTCTTCAGGGGCCTCAATGCTGTTTTCAGAGGCACCTACACAAACAGTGTAGGCAGACACATCTTTGCTATGTCTGCCCCTGCTGATGGCAAGACACAAACCAACTCTTTTCCAGGAATTGACTAGTCTCATTCAGCATATGTGCAGCTCTGAGCTAATGCATTTAAGTGGCTCTGGCCTGCAGCCAGCAAGAGGCACAGAAGTGAAGCAAACGTGACCGTCTGTACTTGTCTGTGCCTCCAAAAGTTGAGTCCTGGTCATTGTTTCCAGCATTTATGGGACTGATCACTTGCTAAACCCAACAAATTGTTCTCTTCTTTATGCTCTTGATGTAGCCGGATGTGTATCAGTTAGTTGAGAATGGGAAAGCCCGATAGCCCCTGCAGCAACCAGTCATTTATTTCCCATGTCTTAGTCTCCATTTCTCTCTGCATTTCCTCAGCTGTATCAGCTTAATTCACTGATTATTCTTTTTTGTTTTATCTAGCTTCACCCTCAGCTCTTTCTTCTGTCCTATGCAGCATGCCAGAGGATAAGTTTATTTCAATTTTGCTCACCCTCAGACAACTATCCTTTCAGTGGATACTGCTATAGGTAAAACCGAGCCTGAATTGAATGCCTGATGTATTCAAAGCCATGGCACAGAACTTTATGTTGCTCCCTTGTTCAAAAGCGGCCACTGGGCTTCTCTGTCTAGCAAAACTTGTTTTAAAATTTGCTTCAAAATTCCTGCTAAAATGCATTTTTCGTTCAGTTTTCCTCTAAAACCCTAACTTTATTCATTCGTGTGACATTGCCTTGCCTGGCTCATGCTCTACTGTCTTTTTTGTCAGGATGTCCCTGCAACACTTGACATAAGGAGCTCTGAAGGAATGCAGGTGAGTCATAATAGAAAGGACATCTCATTCTAAGAAATTGTAAGACAGGACTGTCTGGACTTTTTGAATGTAAATTTCAGTGAAACTGCTCTGGGTATTCACACTCTTCTTTCATTCACAACCCAGAGCTTCAAGATCTTTACAGCACACTATTTGCACAAAGGTTACTGTAAGATCCATGTACATTATGTTAGACTACAAATGTTGTTCTCACTTCAAGACTTCCCTACACTGTGTAAGCAGGAAACATGTGAATAAGAATTGAAGTCTTGCAGTCTGGTCATGGAAAAAGCAGGTGTGACCCCTGAAAAACTTCATCTCTCTCCAAGTGGATACTTACTTGGAAAAGGACCAGAAAGAATTCATAATCATTAACTTTAAAAACCACACTCAGATGGTAATTTTCTCCCTCATGCCTAACATCTGTAGTTGAGGGACAGTTCCCATTTCAAGAACCAGAGTGTTCACCGGTCGCAGGAAGTGACAGGCACTGGTGGTACATCTGACATGGCCACAGGATAAAGACTCTCTGTCTGGTCTGTGTCTGAAGGGTCGTCATTCCAGTATCAGCTTCCATGTCACAAATTGCTGTGGAGGAGAGCTAGCCTTCTGCCTAGGCTTGCCAACAGCAGCCAACAGCACACATCGAGGAGAAGGTGAGGAAATAACATAATCCTTCCAACTTGCCTTTTCTGTGGGCAGGCGGAGTGGGTGCACCAGACTCCGGTGCTGTGCTTCCCATTTAAATTGGCATATACAGTGGATGAGAAAGGGGTCCCGAAAATCCAACCCTCCAGGGGGATGTCAGGACTGAAAATCACTCACCAGCCTCAGGACAAAAGCTGCTGCTGCATGGGGATATCGATCAGAGGCAGGGAGGTTCTTCACCCCCGCTGGGATTTCCTGTCAGACTGAGGGGAGTGTTTGTTACCCACCTTCCAGATGGGACGATGGTGGTTTACAGTGCTGGGCACTGTGGCACATGTTGGAAACAATTTTCCAAGTGCCAATTTTCCTATGCATCCAGCAGGTTGAAGGAGAGAGGTTCTTGATGAAACATGCACTTCTGCCAGGGCAAAAGGAGCTCTGTTTCCTCCTATCAGCCTTGTTCCTTTCATTTTATAGACCAGTTCCTCTGGAGGTCCAAAAATAAGTGGCTGTGTATCCTACCTTGCACTCTGATGCCATGTAGGAAATGTAGCCTAGGACTTACTATAATATGGTGTCTAAAGATCTTCTAAGAACCATGAAATGCCCTGTTTCTGTAATGCAGAGGTGTTTCCTCTGGTTGGCTTAGGAAAACTAGTAGCCTGTTTTTCTGGGGCTTGTAGTAAAGTATTAATGGTACTATCCAATGTATACAGCTATGGAAACTTTAGTATGAAGTTCTTTCTTTCTGTATTATTTGGGAGAAGGAAAAAAAGTTTATTAACAGCAATTTTTGTTAATACAGTGAATTACTGTGAATTTCTTCTACATGCTGCTTCATGCTGCTGTATGTTTATGTGTAGGGTGGCATGTACTTCACTTTTGCTGTTAAATATCTCCTTGGTTTCAAGCAGAAATGCATCTAAAGAGACAAATGCTTTTGTGACAACCTCTTTTAATAGGAGACTGTGACTCTTCATGGGTATTATCTGAGAAAAAGGTAATGATTAAGTAATCAAGATTTATTCCACCATGCATTGTGCTGCTGCTTTTTGACAAAAACACAAAATTCAATAACCAAGCCACTTTCAGATTCTGAATGTGAGAGGTATGCAAGGTGCTGTTCCAGTGGCCAGTACATGCTGTCTTTGCTTTCAGAAACACTCGACCACCTCCACACATAATCTTCAGTGAAATAGATCTGTACTACAGGAAGTGTAGGGTAGGTCTACTTGACCTCCAATTTGTCCAAGGTTTGTCCAGCCTGAAATTGATTATGTCCAATCAATTATGGCCTGCTGTGTCTGGGGCAGCTTGCTGTGCGTACATGCTGCATTTCAGCGTCACAAGGCAGGACTTCTGCCACAATCCTGCCCAAGCACTGAGAGGGACAGCAACCTGAGTGGTATTGACAGAGTGAACTTTAAACCACTGCATTCATCGAATCTCTTTGGACTAGTATGCGCCAAAACTGAAGTAAAATGGAGAGTTCGAGCATTTCTGCTGTGGAAAAACCAGATCAGGATGAAGCACCTAAAGATGCGTTTACACCCGGGGAGAACAACTTCAAGTCTCAGAAACACATATTGCTTCTGTGACTGATAGCTGTTGTTGAAGAGAAGGTAGGAGGGAGAAGGGGAATGTAACCACACCAGCAAAGGGAAAGTCCAAGGTGAGGAATTTGTTAGTAGGTAAAGCAAAGGGAGATATAGAGATAAGGTGTCATCATGAAAGCAGCAGTCTGCCTTAGTCTCCCTGGTATGCTCCTGGTTATTTTTTCAGCTGTATAACAATGTGCTGCATCTTATATTGCTTTGAAATACTGGGGAGATAAACTGTTCCAGGATAATGTAAATTTAAATAGAAGGTTATTGCATACAATGCAGCAGTGCTATCTAAAATGCTAGCCTTTCTGCCATGTGCGCAAGACAGATACCAGTTTACTACCAGAAAAGTTGCAGAAGGACTCTCTCTCTACACCATCTGTATTCTGTCCCTCTATGCTGGAAACAGAAATGCTAAGGAAATGACTCTTGCCCTAGCACAGTCCCATACCACTTTTTGGCCCTGTTGCACACCCCACAGATGACTGTGGAGGAAATATAGGACCTATTATGTATGATTGGATGCATGCCATGCAACTGCATTGCTATGCCTTTCACATCAGGTCTGCCCCCAGGTGTTTGGCATGCTGCAAAGGAGGTGTTTGTGAGGACCTTGGGCGAAGGAGACCCTCGTTCTTGAATTCCAGGCAGGCAGGCTGAGGCATTCATAATCTCTGGCAAGACTGAGGCAGCTGTGGACATGCATGTAGATGGAGCATGGTTAATTTTAGAGTTTAGAAATAAAATATTTCAGCAGCTGTTAGAGTATAAACTTTTGTAAGAAGGTAACTGAAACACGAGCTGGAAAACTTCCAATGTTGTACCCCATGTAGGTTAAAGCCCAAGTGTGCTCCGTTGTAGAATGCAGCTAAAGTTCTGATCAGGAACACATAATGAACTCTTTGTGTAGAGCCTGTGGTCATCTCCTTCAGACATCCTGGGCAGTGCTAATGAGTGTCAGCATCTCTACTTAGTATGCTCATGTCTTCCTGAAACATGGATACCATGTTTTGATTGTTGTTTGCTATTTACTATTGATTTGCTGACTTTTGTTGTCTCACTAACAATAGAACAAAGTTAAAAACTTCTGTTACAACCCATCTCAGAAGGTGAGGGTAACCCAGGTTCTTGTTAATAAGCCCCTTGGGGCAATTCAGAATGAAATGGCACTGAATGATTGGTGTTTGTAACTACATATATGTAGGGTTTATTTTAGAACAATTTGGTTGCAAAGGAAAACAAATATGTGGCCATTTTAGTTGTTATCATATATTGTAATATAGGAATATAAAAGCATAATAATAACACTTAAGAAAATACATAAGGAAAAGCAAGAGAGAGAATGAAAGTAGAACAATATATATAGTCACCACCCTTTGGATCCAGTGATGAGACTTGGTAGTTGCAATTTTGAGGTGTGTTGGATTGAAGTGAAGGGCTTGATCTGGCGGGGGGAGTCCACAAAACCCAGAGATTCCATGAGTTATATACACCCACGTTCAACTGGGAATGCCCATTACTTCCTCTGGGGCAGGGAGTTCTGCAGTGGATGCTGAAATACTGGATGATGGGACATGTCATGAGACTTTGACACCTTCTAAGATGTTACAGCTGCCTTACAGCTGCCTGTTACGTCCAGTCAATTACGGCCTGTTTTGGTCCATCATCCCAGATGAATAGCAGGGTAAGTGTGAAGTCTTCGGTGCTCCCCTGAGGGGTTTTCACACCTGAGTCATCATGTAAGGGAGGACATTGTCATGATAAGAAAGTGGGATATTCCTTCCAGGCTGGGGGATGAACAGATCAAGAGCAGCCCTGCTGAGAAGGACTTGGGAATGCTGGTGGATGAGAAGCTGGACATGATCCAGCAATGTGCACTCACAGCCCAGAAAGCCAGTTGTGTCCTGGGCTGCATCCAAAGCAGCGTGACCAGCAAGATGAGGGATGGGATTCTGTCCCTCTACTCTGGTGAGAGCCCACCTGGAACACTTCACCAAACTCTGGGGTCCTCAGTACTGGAAGGAGATTGACCTGTTGGAGTGAGTGCAGAGGAGGGGCACAGAGATGATCAGAGAGTTGGAACACCTTTCCTTATGAGGAAAGGCAGAGAGAATTGGGGTTATTCAGCCCAGAGAAGAGAAAGTTCCAGGGCAACCTTACAGTGGCCTCCCAGTACCCGAAGGGGGCCCACAAGAAAACCAGAGAGGGAATTTTGACAAGGACATGGAGTGAAAGGACAAGGGGGAACGGCTTTACACTGAAAGATTTTAAGTTTAGACTAGATATCAGAAAGAAATTATTTACTGTGAGGATAGTGAAGCCCTGGAACAGGTTGCCCAGAGAAGATGTGGATGCTCCATCCCTGTCAGTGTTCAAGGCCAGGTTAAATGGGGCTTTGAGCAACCTGGTCTGTGGAAGGTGTCCCTGCCCACAGCAGGGAGGTTGGAACTAGATGATCTTTAAGCTTCCTTCCATTCTATGATTCTATGACTTTCTAATGATATAGCCGTTGCAATTATTTGTCAAATGTGAGTTTTTCTTTTTATTTTAGTTTCTTTTTTATTAGCTGTACAAGCTCCAAAAGAATGAATTTGGAAAAAAAATTAAGGAGATAAAGAAATTCTTTTCTTTATTTGTTTCATAATCTTTAGTCAGTTTTTAGCTTTATTTATCACACTCTTTCCACTGACATCAGAAGGCTTTGAATCAGAGACTTTGAAGTAAAACTACTGCTTGCATATTGTCATATCTTTTGATATATATGTTGTCTTGGTGTGATATAGTGGACAATAACCATTGCCAAGGGGTAGCCTATGTTCCACACATTAAAATTAGAAAGCTGAGTGAAATAAGGAAAGAACTTTTTCATATTTTATACACCTTTCTGAGTTTCAATCGGATTTTCCATGGTCAAACAGGATCATATTTAATTCCCTCCCCATAGCTTCATTTGACTTGAGTTGGTAGGCAGTTATAAAAATGGACCTTGGAATTAGAACACACTCAAAGAGGTGTTCTCAGTGAAATCAGCTATTTTTTCAGACTGCCCGCAGACAGGGGCAAACATCTTTACACTACTGCCAGCATCACACATGCATGTAAGCTGGAGAAAGAAACTGCATTCATACCACAATATTTAACCATGCCATAAAAGACAGGGCCTCTGTAAGGTATTCCTCCTTAGCCCGAGAAGGAACTGCTCTCACCCAGGCTCTCACCCAGAGGCTTGCTGCGTGACCTGAGGTTACCAGGTGAAAAACAAGGCCAGAGATGAAAAACGAGGCCTGAGACAAACTTACTGAAAAACAAGGCCTGAGACAAACACCAGGAAAATGTTAACAGGCTACCTGTTTTTTCTGACCTGCAGTGTAAATCCTAAAGTAGGCTGCTTTTAATAAGTTTTCTATGACGTGTGTCTTGAGGGTTATAATCTGGGTCTCTAGTTGTAAAAGGAAGTACCTCTTGTTACCTGACCTACTAGACTTTTTTTGTCTGAAAATCGGGAGCCAAAAACCTCACCGATTTAGTAGAGATAAGGCATAGATCAGGTCCTTACTGAAGGCCTTCTGGGGCAAGGAGTGCAAAAAGGTGCGTGCTCCCGTGCCCGGGGGTTCCACGATTTATGGTCCAACTGAGAACCACCCGCCCCCAGATCTGCCCCTGGGCACACCTCCTGAAAATTGAGTCAGAGGTCCCAAGACCCCTTTCTTCCTCATCTTCATCTTCTGCATGGCACACACTGTCTTTGGAGCTTCTCCAAGGTTCTGGGCTTGAAGGTTGCTTTGACTATGATGGTATCTTGTTGTTCAGGCCTGGGGCGTGTATGTTCTTAAACAGAACGTGTTTAAGATTATAGTCCCGCCTTGAAAGGAGCCTAAGGAATTTAGAAAAGTCAATATGAAATAGGGGAATAGGGTTTGGTGATTGTTAACTACTATTCTAAAGTAAGACAGACTATACAGCTATTTTAAAATCTACAAAAAGCTAAAAGTCCTAAGAATTCAAAGGCATCATGATCCATGAGCAGCGCACGTCAAGAATCTCAGATTTCAAAACTAGCATATTTTTACTGGAAGTGTTTCCTGAGAAGTTTCCTGTTGTTCACCAAAAACTTCTATTTGAAATGTGTCTTAGTTGTGAGGTGGAATTTCTGGCCCAGTGGCAACGTAAGTGCCTGAGATGTTGAACACTTAGTTTTGGAGGGTGGATTTCAGGTCTCTGCTTATTCTAATGCTACCCAAGGATACAAACCACTGCACAATGCCACACATGACAGGGCACTGGCTACCTAATGAGGAAAGACATTGTGCTTTCCTTATTCCCTAAAGAACTTCAAACATGATGTCATCCCAATGTGGGACATGTTAAAAGTTCCTTCTTTTGAAATTTAAGTGTAGTCAGGTGAAAACCCCCCTTCATACTATGCTCGGGTATATCACCAGATGTGGACAAAGCCAAATCCAGGTGCTGAAATTTAGGTGATGTCAACTATCAAGATATTTGAGCTTTGAAGGCAGGTTTCCCAAACCTCTTCGGAATGATGCTGCTGCATTGCTTTTGGTGTGTGCAAGGGACATTTCCCTTGTACAGAACAGGACGGGTGTGTGGAAATAACTTTATTGTTGCCAGAGTGGGTGGAGTGAGTTTCTATTGTTCTCAAGTTTGAGGCAAGAAACTTCAGCTGCTGTCTGGTCAAAATATGTCTGGCTCCACTCAGTGCACCCTCAGTGATCTGGTGAGCACATGGGCACGGCCTGGTAGCCTACCAGGATTTCCTCTGGGGCTTCAGAAGCAGCCTAGTTGCACCAGTAGAGGTTCTGTCTTTACAGGCTGTAGCTTTGGCACATCTTCATGTTTCCAGCTCCGGATCTGTCTTATTTGGCACACATCACCCTATTGATGTGTAACCTGACATTTTGCTTCCCATCACTAGGCTTCCTGGCACCAGCATACCTGCCCTTCCCTGCAGCACTTGCCCACCTCTGCGTCCTCTCAGCATCTTTCTGATTTGTCCAGTGCCATGTTAACAGATGCCAGGTACAGGGTCTCCCCAAGCCTTTTCCCAAGGCTCATGGCTATGCAGAACCTCTGCCCAGCAAAGCCACTGTCATTTGTAGCTAAACCTTGCCTGAAACATGAATGCAAAAGGAGAAGTGGGAAAAGATGTTGCAACTCTGTGGTGACTGATTGCAAATGCCTTGTCCTTTTCTTCCCTCTGCCCTTGCCCCAGAACCTTTATTTTGGATATGTCTTTCAAAAGCCCCATATTATTCTGAGGAAATATCTAAAAATGAACACAATCCACCCAAGACTAAGGCAGAGGCTCCAGGAACAGAACCCCCTGTGGCAGATGCTTCTACACGTGCCTCTAACCCTACCAGTACCCTAAGCACAGTCAGTGTTCCCATTCCTAGGACAGACACAGAGGCAATCACCACTCAGACTGAGGCTGATGCCCTGAGCATGAGCAAGCTGCCTGTTAGGAACATGGTGGCTCAGTTTCCCGAAACAAATGACTCCACCCGAGGGGACCTGTCAAGGCCTGCAGCACCTCCTTTTCATGATGTTCTCTGGAGCAACAGTCATGATCTTGAAGGTGCCCATGGCTTTCCTGTAGGCAGAGAAACCTTCAGGCATTATATGCCTGGTGACAGAGGGTGCTCCTGAGGCTACAGAAGCTAACTCCATCAAGAAGGTATAAGGGAAAGCACATCTCAAAAACCTGTTAACACACACACAAAGCTCAACATAACATAAAGCTGGAAGGTAGAGAAAAAGTTACCTCCTTCCATCCAGACTGGAAGAGGTCTTTAGAATGGAAGCAGCATTCCCTTGTCCCCAGGGAGGAGTTGCAGCCTGCCTGGGCCAGAAAGGGGATTTCAGTAGGCACAGGTCCTTTCAAATCATCAATCCCTTCTCAGCAGGAGATATTGCAATATTCTGTGGGAATATCCCAGGAGCAGGGCAGCAGTTTCTTCCTTATGACAAAAAATACGCCCCAGCCCAGAGGATACCCAATGGGATTCAGAAGAAATCCAGGGTACCAGAAGCATTTGAACTCCCCATGCAGGCTGTCCCATTCTCAGGTCTGAGTTGACCTCTCCACTCTCGGCCAGGCTTGTGTGCTGTGTGGGAAATGAAAACAACAGGGGATTGCCTGATTACTTCCCAAGTTCAAACTCTCTATGTGGCAACAAAAGCATCCTGAAGGAGGTCACTCCAAGCATGTCAAACATGTTGTCTACCTTACCAATCTTCAGTCTACTGATGCTTCAACAGAACTCTGGTCAGGAGAAGGCTTTGGTATCTTTGCTGAAGAGGTAACTGATCATGACAGGAGCATGCCATGCTCCAAAAAGAGATCTGATGAGCAAAAGAAGCTTGAAGCATGACCAGATCAACTACAAGTTCCTGTTGTAAAAGCAGTACGAATGGTCACAGCCATACACCAGCGGTTTTGGATAAATCCTTTGAGATAACCAATTCAAAGAGAAAACTGCTACTGAGAAGCATGCTGAGGGCTCACCCACCCTTGCTGAAGAAAAACCTGAGCCAGAGGCAATCAGAATTGCAAACCAGATCAATGAAATTGATTTGCTAAGAGAACAGGCAGCCCAAAGCTTCAGGAGAACCTGGTGTTTCAGCAGGTCACTGAGACAGCCCTAGTCCAGCACTGGAGCACCATCTGGTGACAAAAAGCCAGAAGAGTTTTCTGCAGATCCCATATTGTCTGCTAAGAAAATGCGTTTTCTCTGTGACTGAGATGCTGCTCAGGCATCTGAACAGTGATGCCTCTGACAGAGAACATCCACCCCCCTCTGACTCTCCAGCAGGAGATGTGACAAACAATCCAGAGGAAGGGAGCCCAGACTGTGAACTGCTGCAAAACTGACATGGATCTTTAAATAGCAGTCAAAGAGAAAATAGTCCAAAAGGGTAAATTAGCATACACGTAAGTTATTTTACCATTCTAAATATCACTACTAATGGTCAGGGATGGTGTGCACAAGAGAATCTACTCAAATGGTATGGAGGTCCCCTAGCTGTACCAGTCTGGTGGTTTTTGACACAAGTAAATTCCACTTTTTATAACATTTCCTTCCACTTCTAAATGCATTGACACTGCTAGGCTTGTAAAGCATTGATACCAGCTTTCTTTAAAGGACACACTTACCCGGAATTACAAGCAATAGAGCAGTGGTCTGGTCCTTCCTACCAGGATATGTTCAGGCCTTTTCCTAGTTTCACCAAAAAAAAAAAAATATTTAAAAGGGAAGCTATTCAAAGGGCTTTTGCTCTTTCTTTTGCCTTTAATTTAACTTGTGAACCTCACTCCCTGAAGAGGCCTTCTGGACACAGCATTTCTGTGTACATGAGCTGGGCAGACCACACTTCGTGGCAGGTCACTGTCTGTCTGCCTTGATGTGGTTTGTACAGGTCACATTTGGGGAAATGTGGTGAGAATGAGGCTGGTAGATAAAAATTCTCTTTTTCCTTGACTAAGGTTCGGATCATTTGTCCCAGCCACCACAGCGAGGCAGAACTAGCTTCTGCCCACAGCTGTCCCACTGTTCCCAGTCTCTCTCAAAGAAAACTCCTTGCAGGTCACTGTCCCTTCTGTCTCTGACAGCTCTTTCAGACAGGATACCAGATGGCTGCTGTCAGTGGCTTAAAGTTTGAAGGCACAACTCCTTGGTCTCATGCTACCAGTGAAAGAGCTCATCCCTGCAAAGAGACTACATGTAAGAGCTACTGGCTTGTGTCTGTGACCAGATCTGCAAGCTGGATCCATACATGGCTGGGAAATTGGCTGTCCAAGTGGTCTGTTGGGATGGAAAACCAGCTACTTAGAGGGGAGAACACACACAATAACCCACAACTCCAAACACTGAGCAACACGATGGATGTGCGGCATTGGAGAAAAGCACCTGCAGGTTTCTTAGAGAGACCTTTTGTTAGATGTCAAATTGACTCTACTTACATTGCAAGACAGCTCTTGCCTAACCTTTGATCCCAGTTTAGGTTTCTGGGGTGAAAGATGGAAAAAAACTTCTAAACAACTTATGCATGAGGAATCTCCCTGTTTAGATTTCTGGGGTGAAAGATGGGAAATAACTTCTAAACAACTTATGCATGAGGAATCTAAGATTTTCCTTGATTCAGTTTCTTCTCCTTGACAGGAGGGCCAGAGCCATATTAGGTGCTCCCAGTGAAGCACAGCCAAACAGAGGCTGATGGGTCCCATTCTAAATATGATGGAGTTTTCTCTTTACAGCCAAAGGTGTCGTTTCTTGCCACATGTCCCTGTGGATTTGGCAGTAGAAGGTGGTATGATGCAGGATGGAGGTACCCCCCACACAGAGAACCAATGACATGTAGAATAGCAGGTAGGTGTTGGACTCCTAATTTTCTGTATCACGTGGCATAAGCATAAGCTTCAGTGTCAGCAGCAGGACAAGCATGCTCCAAGTCTGCTGGAACTGATAAGCAGAGCTGTCACTGTTGAACACTACACCCCCACATGTCACATTGTCACAGTTTAACACCACACTGGAGGCTTTAGGACTCTCATGATCAATTTCTTCCAGAGATGGAAAACCAAGCTGCCTTGCCTTGCAAGTCCTACTGGAAATTCCTTATATTTATGCTCTGTTTAGATCCTGCTTAGTCCTTCTGCTGAACCTTAATGAAGGACTCGATGTGGCCTTCAGAGCCCAGGTGGAGGGATGAGAACAGAAGCATTAACTGGTTAATGGAGTAGAAAGGAGGAAGAGTCTTAAAATTAAGAGTATTCTGTATCAGTAGGAGGAAACAGTGCTTTATACTGTGGTGAGCCAGAGCTCTGTAAGCTGTTTCTCTGCAGGAAAGAACAGATTGGACTGTGAGTCACTCTGAAAGTAGCTTGATCCTTTTATAACTCAGAGCAACAGGTCTTCCACATATGAGTTATGACGTTACTAAAGGTATGTGATACAGAAAGTGCTTCATTTCCCTTCTGCCATTCACCCACTCCTCTGGAAACCAGATAGCCCGATAAACTAATGCAGCAGATAAACCCAGCTTAGTGACTAAGTAACACTCATATTCCAAAACTGACTGGCAAAGTACAGAAAAGAAAACAAACCCAAATGCCTTTCTTATATCCCTGTTGATGATTGCCTGCTGTTATGGCTCTTTTTCCCTCAGTCATACCACTCGGTGAATTGGAAAAGTGGTTAAATATGCAGAGCAGGGATTCCAGCAAGCTCTTTAATGGACACTGAAACTGTACTGATAAATAGCATACTATATGGTTTTACATCAAAAAGCATTAATGCTGGGGTGGTTTTCATCATGCATCAGACAAAACTGAAGTTTTTATGCCCATTCCTTTACTGACGGATTTGATTTTTTATTTTTTTGACTGATCAAATTAGTGTGAGCAGTTACAAAACAACTTATCTAACATGAAGGAAGATCAAAAGTCTGAGCTGGATTCAAAGTCTATTTACCATACTGCAAGAGTCAACTGTACTTGGAAGTGGATGAAACAGAGGTACAACCCTAACCTGAGAAATCTATGGAATGCATAGACTTGCCAGACTCTGTAGGAAAACAGGAGTTAGGAATGGCCACCTTGTAATTTGAAATTTAAGTTTCCCTCTGAATTGTTTTTTATTCTGGTTAAAATGACAGTGAGCTCTCAGGGGAGGACAAGTAAAGACACTGCCAGTCTTCTGGAAGTGCTCCAGCCCGGGGCCTAATCTGAGAGTTGGTGAACTGCATGGCCGGAGGGAGAAGAATCTTGGGCTGGAGCAGAGCAAGAAAAGCCAGTTGGGTGAGTTGTGAAACTAGACACATCTTTTCCTTTGCCCTCTCTCAGTTTCCCAGCTCTCACCTGTCCTTCAACCCAGACTCATCCAAGGACGCCACACAGGAAGATACAAAATGTTCATCTGTGGAAGTTTGAAGTGCGGTGATAGAAGTGCTGACTGTCTTTCCAGCTCTGGAAGTCCTTGTGTTTCAGAGCACAGCAGGGAAATCTATTCATGCACTTTGAAAGCAAAATCTTTTGACAGAAGCTGAAGAACCTAAATATACTCCTATGTAAGGAAAGAAAAAAAAGTACTCTGCTTTTATATCCACTATTTCTGGCCCCAGAACTACAAAGAAGCTAATCAGATGCTCACCCTCTCCCTCTCTCCAAAATCAAAAGAAACAGATATTGCAATGAGTAAAGTTCAGAGATCTCTGGGTCTCCTTTTCTTTGGGCCGGAGGCAGCTCCAATTGAGAAATCACATCTCTCCTAAAGAATGAATGTTCTGTTTTCTATGTTGGCTTGTTGGGAGAATGTATTTCAATTTTATTAATGTCCAATATTCATAATTCATCTGAAGTTTTGAAAGCCACAGCCAACTCCCCTTCCCCCCTCCAATTCAAACATTATTTTGTGTAACTTTTTTGTTGTTTTTATCTTTTCAAAGACCAAGAGGAAGCAAGATGTGCTTCATCATAAGAAGTCTGGATCTCAGAAATTCAGACTAAACACTTTGTCATAAATATCTGCATATCAAAAGAGACAAGGGACGATTTCCAACACTCACTTTTCCAAATCCATTGCACGACCAAGATTTGTATGAAGAGGGGAGGGAATGCAAGGTTTGTAACACCAACTTCTTCCAGAGACAGGGGAAAACCTTGTTAACCACAACTGATCACCCATTCATCTCCCGTGCATTTTTGATGAACTCATCAGAACACACTGAATATTCCTGTAACACAAACAGAGATTCAAAACAGGACTTACCGTAAGGTACATGGTGAAGGCCACAGTATTTGTAGCTGCATGGTTCAGTGCAATATGTGCTCTTGTGACAGAAGAACAGTTTTCCTTCAGTTTCCCCTCCCAGACCATCTGTTCTTTGAAGGTTAAGATAGATCTTTGTGATCAACCCATCTGCCTTCCCAGGCAAAGCAGGTTATTTGTCTTCCCCACTCTTTCTCCTTGAGTTGGCTCATTTTAGGCCACCTTGAATCAAAGAATGGCAGTGGTTAAGCATTTGTCATAAACTTTAGTTGGACACTTCAGTGATTAAATGTCATCACAGATGATATTTAAAGTTTGAATTTCCTCTGCTTCACTTCCAATTATGGGACCTCCTTTCGCCTCTACTAGATGCAAAAGCCATGTGCTGTTTGATTTCTTTCTACTGGTAGTTTTGCTCTTTCAGGTCATTTGGAATGTGCTTAACAGCACTGGGAATTGTCCTTGTGCCACTGGAGGCTGAGTTCCTAGATATTTATCCATTTAGTGGCTAATATGCCAGGTTAATTCTAGCTTTGATGGAAAACACCATCCACTACTATGTCAAAAAATACACTAAATATCTACAACATAGATGTCCATTAATTTCCATCTGCCATGCTCCCTCTAAATTTTTTTTAATGTTAAACCAACATTAAAAGCAATGAAGTTAAAATAAACATCTTTATGGTCTAGCCCAAGGTTACAGAAAGACTAGAGTATTTTAAGATGTTATGTGTTCAGATGGTAGATTTCTGGTGGAGGGAATGGAAAGGAGAATGAAGGTGCAGCATTGCTTGATGTAGAGCATACTCTCCCACAAAATGTGATGAGAAAGAGCTTGGCAAGGGAAAAGGGGATGACATTTAGAGCAGTACTAAAGAATATTGGCAGAAGAATCCTTGTCTAGGATATGTTCAGCCTCATATTGAGCATGTCACGGGCACTTGACAAAAAGATCTGCCAGAAGGCAACAAGAAAAATCTGATAGCAGAGGAATCTATAATCAGTCCTTGCTTTCACCTGGTTCCTCCAGGTTCCTCCATCTCTCTTTTTTGCTGACAGCTCTACTGCCCTGTGAGAAAGCTGTTCAGCATTCATCCTTAAGCTGTCCCTGGACTCAACAACTTTCTATGGCAAGAGATTATAAAAGAGGGAACTCATTGAACTCATTGAACTGTGGTGGCTTTTTTATAGGGATAACAAACATTCTACAGAACTCGCTTGGGAAAATTTGCTTTTGTCCAAACACAAAAAAGAGTTTGGAACAGTTCCTTACCTCTTGGAATCACAAAAGCTCCAGGATTTGATGTTTTGAGACTGGACAGAGGTAGAAATGTTTGCTTTAAAAACAAGCATCTGAGACACAAGCCTGAGGCACAGGGCAAACAGGGTTTGCACACAAGGGCCTCGAGAGGCCACAAAGACATAGGCAGATGTAAAAAGTGAGCAGAGTACAAGTAACCTGGGCTTAACACTGCCTGGCAGAGTGACACAGGGACTTGAGTCACTGAAGCACTGGCAGGTGGGAGATAACCTGCAAGAATTTCCATGTCTCAGCCTAAAACTCATTTAACTTTTTCTTCCACAGGTTTGGCTCAGCTTCTGAGCAGTAGCTCTCACTAAAGGCAAAGCAGGAGACACAAAGGAAGCGTGCAGCAGTCTTTAGTCTGGAAGGAAAACGCCTCAGAGAAATGGCTGCATTTTGCATGTAGACTGCTTCAGAAATGGGGCTTTTGAATTATTTTAGTGTCAGAGCAGAATGTGTGAGGAGCGTCTTGGGAAAAGAGCCATTAAACAACAAATGGGGAAGAAAAGCCTGTTGGTTTTCATTAGCAATGTTAATTGCAGTATGCATTTCTTCCTTGCTGAAAATGCTTTTGATTGTATACACGATTATTATCAAGCGAAAATTAACCTTCTTGACCGTAATAGTTTTTGTGCCTGTCACATGTGCAGGGAGGGATTCCTGCTCTCTGGTTCTTTAATCTTTACAATGCAGCACTTTTAGCTCTAGAGAAAGACACTGTTTCTATGTCTTTCTCTAGAGCTAAAAAACAAACCTGATGTTGATGTTTCAAATCGGAAAAAAAAAAAAAAAAGAGAGAGAGATTTGGAGCCTTTTTTGAATCCTTCCTGGCTACTTCTGTGTATTTTTAGTTCTCTAAGACTTTTCAAATCTGCTCACACCAGGAAAACATATTTTCTGCTCCTCATTAAGTCTGATGTCAAATGGTGTTAGTGGGATATGTGATCCTCTGGGGTTAAGAAGAGTCTGAAGCCCTACAACAAAACACTTTCTCTCAGCTGTTGGACACCAGTGTAATCTAAACCAATCTGCAGGTAAACAGGGCTATTCTTTTGATCTGTATGTGATCAGCTCATGTGACTAATCAGTTATATGACTGCTGAGGTTGGCAATTTGAGTTACCAATTTCCAGCACTGCCTGATTTACTCATTTGGTTAAGCAAGTGCTGTGGCACAAAGTTGGAGGCAAAGTTTTTGCCCTTCCTCTTTGGTTGTTGCCCGATATATATTTAACATGATCTGTTCAGTCAAAAGAGAGTGAACTGTGGCCAGAATTACATTTAGTCTCACTTTGCCGTGGCTTTTTAGCAAGTAGTGTCAAATTTTTTACATTTCCTAAGATTATGAGTTGATTTGCAACCAGAAGGGCTATTATATATGTACATATAACTGGAAATACTATAACTTAAACCTCAGCCTCTCTAAAAATTAAGCAGCTTTCTAGACCAGAAGAGTCAGTAAGCCATATATAGGTATGTAATATCTGTATATGCTACAACATTGTTGTCCTGCAGCTTTCACACAGTCTTCTCAGAGGTGCATGTTGCAAGATGTTATCATTTATCCTCTGTTTTGTGTTATAGTTGTTTGAAGTACTGAGGTGGACGTCCTAGTGTGGAATGTTGGATGAAACCTTCCATTGAGATCCTGTCAGAGTGTGGTTTTGAGTAACCTCTTTGAGCAGCCCTTCCCAAGGTATGAGGGCAGGGGAGTTGCCTGCATTGCTCCCTTGCACTGTGAAGTAGATGAATGGCTTTGCCATGCTATGGTTCTCCTGTGAACAAGTTCCTGTCAAGGGGAACCCTTCCCTAATACTGAAGTGGTAATTCCTGAACGTAATTCCTGAAAGTTCTGTCTAATTACTTTGATAAATTGTATTTAACAAAATTCTTAATTTGCAACTGGATAAACTGCTTCTCCTACTTTCACTGCAGTTTTATTCCGGAAAGAGCCATAATGGCTGTTAAAGCTCTGTAGTGACTGCAGTTCATTGGCTCACCTGGTAGCAACAGTCCTGAGCAGTGAAGGTGGATATTTGGGTAAGACTGGCCAGAAATCTGAACTCCTGCTTGATTATCTAGATTCAAGCAAACTACTCTTGTTTGGGCAGCCTCTTCTGTAGCCCAGAAAAGCCACATTTGACAATAGGCTCCTGGTGTTCTCACCCATTAAGTCAGGCTCCCTAACACTGTTTGCAAGCACTAAGAGCTGCTGTGAAAATAATGCATGTGATGACATTAGGCACTGGCAGCTCTGTTTAGCTCTGTCACAGGGAGATTGCCTTTTTGATGCATCTATAGAGAGCTGGGAAACTGGAACTAATGGAAGGACTTTCTGCAGTTTCCTCTTTTCTGGCATCCAACAGCCACTGGATAGCACTGAGGATCCTGTCCTGTTCACAAACACTTCTAACATGCCTCACACTTCGATTTTCAGGAGTTCCAAAAATTGTCTGGGATGCTGAATTTGAGTTCTTTGTGTGCACAAGTGTGAGGATGGTTGCCTCAGTTCTTGTAGTTCAAACAATGGATCTCCCCTCACATACTACCCCCACCTTGGGAGTGCTTAGGGGTAACAGTAAATGCTCACTGGAAATCGCCACACAACTGTGTATGGATCCTCAAACCTGTTGCAAATGCATTCTGTCCTGTCACACTGGTGAGTAAAGAAGATGGTAAGTAGCCTTAATTGTTGAATGAACCTGCAAGTCATGCCAGTGGTGTCTGGCTATAGAGTAATTTCAAAGGATCTGCAAAAGCATGGATAGCATACAACTGCCTTTAGATACCCGGTAGAACAAGGAGATGTTTACTGATTATCTAGTCAGCTTAATGTCCATGACTTCTTTTAAAGCTTTCCCATGCTGCAAGCACACAAAATATAGCACTATGTTTTCAGAAACCCAAAAGACCAAACATCTTAAGGTATCTGTAGATCTCTGACCTTAAAACACCTTACCTTGTCTCGATGAACTCTGGTGAGGCATTTAGATTTGTTTCTACTGCAAATGCTACAGGCTTGAGCCACAAATACAGAATTAGCAGGTTTTAGGTGTGTTTGACCCACTCAAAGCAGTCAATGTAGTGGTGCATTTGGAACCGTAGATGGATGTGAATCTCAGTAGCTGCAGCAGAAATAATTTTTTATGGGTTCTGTCTCAAACTGTGTAGAGCTGAGCCACCAGGATTTTGGGTGCATTTGTCCTCTTGGCACCTCTTTACCTGCCTTGAACAAGTTTAAACCCCTCCTCTTAAGGTCTAGGTTGTGTTTGATTTTATAATCTGAGCAGCTTTCCAAGGAGAAGGCCCTTCAAGATCCTGGTGCCAGACTGTTTGATCTGCTTTTGAGGGGCAAGCCAGAGCTGGCAAGTAGTCCAACAGCCGCATAGTCTCAGTGTGAGGACAACAACAAGGAGTGGGCCCTGAGACATGGACCCCGAAGGAAGCACAAGGGAGAATGGTGAGTCAAATCCCTCTCTCGTGCTTGTCATCCTGGCAGAGTAGTGGTCTGGGTGCAACCTGGGTTCACTTGGCTGTGATGCCAGTGTGCCTCTGACAATAGCTGTCCAACAGAGTGGTCTGGAGTCGATGGTGCCTTGTTGCTCAGCTCTGCAGCCGTGCCAAGTGAAAGACAAAGTTGGGGTATTGACAGTCTGAAAGAGCTAGGAATCGAAATGTCAATGTGATTAAGGGAACCAGGTGCCAAGCGCTTGATCCTTTTAAATTCTCTTCGGAATTCTGGATTAAAAGGATTGCTCTTCTCTGTTTTGTTTCCTTAGAGTGTCAGCAGATTAAAGCAGGACAGAGTCACTTTGTGAAAGCCTTATCTGCAATACACTGACTTTCAGAAAGGAGTTTCAGACTATACATGCAACTAGTATTAGAAAAGTTTGAACACTTAGGACATCATTTTCTGGTACCTGTTTAGATGCTTGTTCCTGCACAGCAGATACACATCTGGGCACTAAACCACCTGAAAATTCTCAATGTCTCTTGCACTGCCAGTTAGTTGCATCCAAAATCAGATGTTAAGGAATTCAATAAATCTTAAACTGTGCACTCTTAGTTCATGACTTCACAGATGCTACATGTGGTTTGTTCTTAGTAAAACTGCACACTACTTTAATACAGACAGGAAATCTGAGAGAAGAGGGTAACCTATTTATCTTTTTGAATAAAGAGACTTGATGCTTTCATATGAATACAAAATATTGAGAGGTTTAACAGTGAGATGTGACCAAAATACCATCAAGCATTGACCCAGTTTAGAAAAAGAGATGGTCGTGGAATACTGATTTTTTTTTTAAAGTGACTGTTCTTCTGAGAATACCATAACTTCATTTTGAATAGATATAAACTTTGCCAGTTGTTTTTGATTTTGCAAGGGCCTCAGAATTCTGCAATCAATCTGAACTCAAGTTTGCTGGATATCCAATGCCTATGAGAACGTTGTGTCCAGTGTGACATTCAAAGTACCCGGACAAAGTCCCAGTAGCTACTGCAGCTGTGTTTGATGTGGTATATAGCTATGCACTGCCACAGAGATTTGGGTGCCCAGAGAAATGTTAACATCATTCTGCTTTGAACCAGTATGTTTTTACACTTGATTTGCTCTTAGTTGTTTTGACTGTGTCCTGTCAGTGGACACTCCCAGCTCTCTTATGTCTAAAGTGCTTGTATCTACATACTTTTGATTCCTGAGAAACTGTAGTGGCTCTTTGGCAAGTTAATGAAAATAAAGACTGGATTTTGGGACAGGAGGGGAAACAGTTCAGTTTTACTGATCTGTTGACTCGAGTGGCTGTCTGGCTCTTTTGACAAAACCAACTATATACAGAAGTGGAGGTTTTTGATGAAGCAAGTATTACTTAGCTATGGTGTAGTCTCCTTCATTGTGTGATTTGAAAGATCTGTTACACTATCAGAAATCTGCTGCCTGTGGAAAAGAATCCTTCGAGTTTCTATTCCCCAAAATTTGAAGAATGTTAAATTGACAAGCTCTGGGTTGTGTGGACATATTTCAAGGTTCTTGTATCTGCAGAAGTAAACTGAACATGGTCTAAATTTCTCTAAGTAATAAACATTCTGCTCATCAGCTGCAACCCTACAAGCTGTGAATGTGGGGGTGTGTGTTTCTGTGGGTGGGGGTACATTAACTGTTGTGACCTGTGGTAGATATTGATTAAGTTTGTTTGCACAGCATTGTGTATACTGAAGCAACAGATGTCTGCATGGGAAAAGTTGGTGCTTCATTCTGAGCAGCTGAGCTGACATGTTCTCACATCTTCTGGGTTCCTTTGCCTCTTCAGCTGTTCTGTATCTAGTGTATGCAGACTGAGACACCTTGTGCTCTGACCTTGCAAGCTGATATTTTTAAAAATAAACTTGTGAGGTGTGGGTGAAAGAATTCTTAAAGCACTCTTGTAAGCAAAAATCAGGATGGAGCCAAATTTTCCCAAACACTCCTGCATTGTGGCAGTACCTGAACCAATAAGCCAAATCTACCCAAATTTGCAGAACTGGGAAGGGACAGACAAGCCTCCATGATGCTGTCTGAGAAGTAGCCCTCTATGGACAGCAGCTGGGACGCCAGAACAGAAAGGCTGCATTGCAAAGTTGCAATAGAAGGGGCTGCTGTGTTCAGGTGAGAGGGTGACCTGGTCACTGTGCACTGTCAAACAACCAGAGATGGCACCGTGAATCAAAGAGAGCCCAGGGTGCTGAGGCATGTGCAAAGATGTCACAGAGCTTAAGTAGCATGAATGACAGTCAAGTTGAATTTCCATCCTGAAGAAAAAAGCTGATGAACACTAAATGGTGAGAATTATGTTACCAAGTAATACAAAGATGCCAAGGAAATCGTAGCGTGAGCAAGTAACAACCACTAGCATCAACATCTCCCCCTTTCATATTGTAAAAGAAGTGAGACAGGTCAAGGGAGGTGATTTGTATTTGGAAATTTGGAAGAAGATAAATCCCACTGCATTCCAGCCGGTGCTGGGAGATCAGAGGGGCTGGGTGCAGCTGGGTTTCATTTCTGATTCTGAGCAGTTGGGCAGAATAAGTCTGGTCAGATCTCAGGGGCACAAATAGCATGGGTTACGTCATAAATCTGTCCACATTGATGATTGCAGATTTATAAATAGCCTGGTTCACAAATTCAACACTGTAAGTCTAGCCCAGTTCAATAAGAAGTTACATGATCACAGACCACAGAGGCACATCTGCCCAAAGCTGATCTGTGATGGAGGTCTCTTCTTGGGAGAGTAAGGGAAAACAGGCAGCCACACATGGCCTGGCTCTGTCATGTCTGTCCTTTTTACAGGAGCAGCCTGTTAACTAATTTTTAGCTTGTGAAGAGCAGATCCTGTGTAGCTTTGGGGAAATTGGTAAGCTAATGATTTTTGAGATCAAGGTCGTGTTCAGAAGACACCATCACTACCACTTACTAACTAGTGCCTACAGATGAACTGTAAGAACACCAAATCTGCTCCTGTTAAGTCTCCTCTGATTCAACTATACAGTATCATGACAGAACTTCTATTTCTAGATAACTCTGCAATAGAAATAGCAGCTTATCTCTGGTTATTCTCTGATTATTCTTCCCCCAGAGATTGCATTTCTTTTGCACCTTTTCTTGTTTGATCAGGTCCAGATATAATCACTGACTGTCACCAGTACTCTTGTCATTGACACTACTGTGGAGAGTTGGGTTGAATTTGCATAACCATTTCTGTAAACCAAGATTTTCAAAGGAGGTCTAGCTGTATGGAATACATCCAAGAGCCAACACTAATAAAATTCTTAAAATAAAAGGTATTTTGAAAGCCAAAGCTGCAATGTAATCCAGCCTAATCTTAGCCATCCACAGGACCAAGTTCAACTTCCTTTGCTACAATATTTCTCATTCTTCTTCCTTGTTAGATTAACTTCAGGTAAAACTCATTGCCTCTAAAAGTGCTATTTGGCTGCATGTAGCTCTACATCCACAGGAGGGGGCACTTGAACAAAATTTTGAGCACTTTGCCGAATATCTCTGTTTTCCTACATCTTCTTCTGTGATTCTATGGTAGAGAAGGGGAAGAGCTAAAAGGCGATGAAGGTGGATGGGCACAGACTGAATAGCCCATCAAGTCAAAAGTATGTTGCAGAGCTCTTCCAACAGGAGGATCTTGCACCGTTTCAGTCAAGCTTTGCTTCAAATACTTTAATTCAATGCACAGGCAAAAACTAATCCATTAAGAGAAATAAAACACCAAGTCATACTGCTCCTTGGTCTGAAAACTATGTTCTCTGCTTCAGTGAGCAATATGGCATTTTACAAGGAAGCCTTTGTTTTATGCTTAACATTGACAAACTGACATCTAAGCTAGACTAAAGTGTGAACTGCTAGCAGTTCAACAGCCTGAAAGATCTAGAGTTCTTAGTCTAGTGCAGTAAACTGCATTGCAGTTTCACATCAGCTTTGTTTAAAAAGGTAGTTGTTTCAAATACCTGCCTGGAGTACATCCGTGTTTCCTGAGGGGAGCAGTAAGTGAAGGAAAATGTGCTTCCACATGTGCATTACCATGTGTGCACTTTAGCTACACTGATGTGTCAGACCTTTCTGAGTGACCAGGGCTTAACTCAGCTTGAGAAAAGTAGATATCCAGCTCTGCTAGACCATGTTCTTTGTCCCTCTCTAGAGCCTCTCTGGTCTTTTATTGCTGACCAGGGTGCAGAACCTTGGAAGTGATTTCTAGCTCCTGTGGACTTGAAGATTTTCAAAGCTGAAGCGATGAAAGAAGCATAAATGCCAAGCTTAAATGCCAGCAGGACTGAGACTTACCTCCACCAGTAGACTCAATGGTGGGTTGCTGTACAGATTTCCCTTCAAAAGATTTATTATTCCTCCTTCCACCCTTGCTTTTGTCCAGTTTAAGTCCTAAATTCTGAATGCAGACACTCTGTGCTGCTCATGGATAGAGGAAGGGCGCTGTACGCAGTATAGCATCCAGGGATCTATTTCTGTTTCCTCAGGCTTGTGCATGGAATTGCAGTGAAAATGTTTCAGTGGAGATGAACTACTGCCACAACATGAGTACTGCTCGTAGATTCAAAGCTTCTCCTGAGCCAGAATAAATTCCTTCTAACCTGGGTGGGGAGAAGGAAGAGGCGACTGCTGACCTCAATAATCAGATTGTTACATCAAGGAGAGGGAAAAATTAGAGAGGAGGTATGCTTTAACTAGCAAAATTTCTTACAGAAGAAGAGACATGTGGCTGGATTGCTTGTTTGCTACTTCCCACCACCCTCTCTGCTTTCATCTTCTCTTAATGATAGCATGGGTTGCACTTGTAAACCCTCCCAGCAGTGGCCTGACAATGCTCTCTGACAGCAGCAATCAAGTTCCAATTTGTCTAACAGCTAACACTTCTACCAACGCTGACTGACCGCAGCAAGAACAGAATTGGAGCAGTTCAGGCTCCTCTAAAAATATCACCTCAAGAGATTGCTGTAGGAGAACCCCATAATTCTTTATCTGAAGGGGAGAACACTTATTAGGGCCAATATAAACAGATGCAGAACCTGAGGCAAGGAAGGAGACACCTTTTTTTGCTTGTGTGGCATCTATGGGGGAGAAAGCAGGACCTAATTTTCCTGGTCCTACATGGGCTGGTTGAGCCTAAGCCTCATTGTCTAAAGTTATGCCAAATGCAATTCTGTTATGTCTTTGATTTCTCACAAGACATTTCATCCTGCTTCAAAGCCCTCAACCATTTGAGAACTATTCAAGGTCAGCTACCACCCCACATCATATTGCTGCTTCTTAGGGAAGGCATCTGCAGAACTGTGGCTGTTTGTTGTATCTGTGACAAAGCTAGGACAATTTTCTTTGATTTTTTTTTTTTTCTTTCTTGAGAGAGACAGCTGCTTGGCTCCACTGACAGCAATGCAATTTGAAATTCCTGAGACTCCAATTAAAAACTAGATCTGTTTCCAAAACACTATTAAGGACACACCAGGGGGTAAGGATTTAAATTTATTGTCACAGATATAAAGCTTGCCTCCTTATTTGTGGTGGAACAGTAAGGAGAGTGTGTCACAGACAAGCCTTTCTGTCTTACATGGTAAAAGCCCCTGAACAAAATGGAGACTGCAATTAGTGCTTTTCTCCTTGTGAGATGTCTAGACTACAGGCTCTGGTGAGACAAGCATACCATTAAGAGTGGTGATCTAATAAAACAGCTGGCAAACTTTCTGTGTCGACTCTGCCTTTTGTCCAGCTCACTTGCTTTCTATGAGACACTCAGGACTTGACGTTCCCAAATGTGTGCCATCTCTCCCTATATCAGACAGCCAAATATGCAAAATTGCTTCTTGTTATTTCGTTTCAGTATGACTTGAGAAGTAGACCCAGTAGTACTTTTTGTCTTATGAGTATTCACTACCGTGATCTGTCAAAAAAAAGGGGATGATGCTGTGAGCTATAGCAATTCATAAATAGGCTTTGCCTCAGCTCTGCCTGAGCCTGCTCTGCCAAAGCCTTCAGGATCACCTTGACTCTGTGTATCTTGATGGTCATTACAGTGGAATTCTGGTGAGCTCAGAATAATTAAGCTAAATCTTCAGTTTTCTGAGAGCAGTCATCCTTTTCCTGAGTTGTGTGTGGGTATAGACATAAACCCAGACTTCACTAAGGGACAGGAAAGCAGCTGTATCTATGGGTACCAGGTAAAATGCCGCTCTATGACTGCAGCTGATGCACCACTGATTGCCAAAATCAGATTTATAACAATTGTTGGTGTCAAAACTAGTCAGATGCTTGCAGATCTCCATGCACATCTGGGCTCAGAGAGGATAGACCATGATTTCAGTGAAGAATTCAAAGCAAGGCATTAGTGTGGAGAGAGTAACAGGCCCCTGTGTCTGCTCATCATGGTGTGTGGCGTCCAAGGCAATCAGGGTCTGGTTCCAGCCACAAGGAGATACAGTTTGATCGAGTTGTAATCACTGACACAGGGCACTTTAAGCATGTTTGAAAACCAATCTTTAAGAACTTCTAGATATAATCAGGGACATGACATCCAGAAACCGAGGCTCAGTGGGAGAAAGGCTGCCACCTGCTTGCCATGTTCATTTGTTCTTTCCCTACTTATTGTTATAAAAAAGGACTCTAACTTATGTGGGGCTTCAGTCTTGGTACTATAGCTGTTAGTTTTTACTGTTCTCTCTGCAGGTGCTTTCTGAGCAGTCCTTAGGCAACTAATGCCAAGATTTCGGACACGCTTACCTTAATTCATGCAGATTCGTACCAAAAGAGGACAATTGATTAACTTTTCATCTTCACCTTGGGGTGAAACACAGTGTTATTCAGGGAAGCCGATTCTGAAATATGATTTTCTTCTGAGGAAATTGCAGCATCTCTGCAGTTCTGAGTCTGTCACATTACAAAATGCAAAGAACAGAGGGATTTCAAACCCAGCAACAAAACACTTCAGCAGCTCTACCTATTTCACACCCTCCCTTTCCACCCCCATTTTAATGGATTATTCCTTTAAGCAGAAGTAATGGCATTGAAAATAGCTAGGAAGATCTTGGAGAGAAAGGGAATGCCTTATAATGGGTTGAGAAAAGCAGAACCCAGCATTTCTGTAATGAAAATTGAGGAGAGTAATTTTGCTCCTTACTGCAGACTGTGTGTTGGTTCCCCAAAATGAAACAGAAATCAATACTTAATGGAATACCTTTCCTTGCTACTTGGTTCTTCAGGAGTACTCAGATTCAGATCTCCCATTACTCTTTTTCTGGGATGCAGTCTGCAACAAGAAGTTTAAAAAGAAAAGTCTTTCTTTTTTTTTTTTTTCTCTCTCTATTTTTTTTTCTTTGTAGCAATCTGAGCTGTTTGGGAAAAAAAAAAACACAAAAAAAGAAAAATTGAAAGGCAATAGGCAATTCCATAGCCTGAGCACTTCTAACACTTGATTCTACTGTTAAGGACAGGAAAACTTGTAATTAGCTGCAATTGATAAATGATTTGTTCAGACTTGACTTCCCTCTGTAAATTTGCAGCTGACACCAAGTTGGGGGGGAATGTTGATCTGCTGGAGGGTAGGAAGACACTGCTGAGGGATCTGGGCAGGCTGGATCAATTGGCCAAGGCTGACAGTGTGAGGTTTAGCAAGGCAAGTGCCAGGTCCCACTCTTTGGCCACAACAAGTCTATGCAGTGCTACAGGCTGGGGACAGAGTGGCTGGAGAGCTGCCAGATGGAAAAGGTGCTGTGCACAGCTGGATGAACATGAACCTGCAGTGTGCCCAGGTGGCCAAGAAGGACAATGGCATCTTGGCCTGCATCAGGAACAGTGTGGCAGCAGGAGCAGGGCAGGGATTGTCCCCCTGTACCCAACACTGGTGAGGCCACACGTTGAGTGCTGTCTCCAGTTCTGGGCCCTTTGGTGCAACAAAGACATTGAGGTGCTGGAGCAGGTCCAGAGAAGGGCAACAGAACTGAGGAAGGGTGTAGAGACTAAGTCCTATGAGGAGAGGCTGAGGGAGCTGGGGTTGTTTAACCTGGAAAAGAGGAGGCTCAGGGGAGACCTCATAACTCTCTACATCTACCTGAAAGGAGGTTGTAGCAAGGTGGGGATCAGCATCTTCTCCCAGGCAACCAGTGACAGGACAAGAGGTCAATAGTCTCAAGCTGCTCCAGTAGAGGTTCAGAATGGACATCAGGAGGAATTTTTGCATGGAAACGATTGCTAAAAAGGACTCCCCAGGGGTTGGTGGCATCACCATCCCTGGAGGTGCTCAAGAAATGACTGGATGTGGCATCCAGTGCTATGGTCTAGTTGACAAGGTGGTGTCCAGTCATAGGCTGGACTCAGTAATCTCAGAGGTCTTTTCCAGCCTAAGTGATTCTGGGATTTTGTGACTTGAAAATAGAGGTTCTAAGTCATTGAAGCTTTACCTGGTATTTGCTTGACAGGATTCAGGTTCAAAGAAACAGAAAATAAAGAGGAGAGTCTAGTGGAAAACTGGATAAAATACACTTGAAATACAGATTTTATGTCCTTTCAAGAGTCCACTTGCAAGTTTTACTTTCTTCTTCCTATTTGAAAAGTTGGGTCAGGAACGCTGAGACAATCAATACCCAGAGTAGTCTTTTCAGTTGCTTTATATAAAATGGCATGAAACCATAGGAAGCAGGGAACAGCTGCTGAAATCAGATGATGGACAACTGCATTTCCGACTCATTTGACACCTTAGGCCAAAGATGGTAGAGAAAAGTCTGTTATGGCATTCTCAAGGGCTCTAAATTTACACTGACCATTGGGATATTTCATTTCAGGAAATGTTCATGAATGTGACCTGATGTGCCAGATCACTACAGTCCCGAATGCTTTCCAGAAAGTGCCAGCCTGGTGTCCTTGGACCTACACCTTGACTTCTATTTCTCTTGATTGATGTGTTTTTAATGGTAAGAAGTGAAACTACTGGCTTAATCCAGAGGCTTAATGGAAGATCACCCTTGTCCGTGTCTGCTCTTTCAGGCAAGGATGGATTGGGAAGGAGTGCTTCAGAGACTTCCTGAATGAGCTGCACCAGTTTTCCTTAATTTCCTTCAAGGAAGTAAATCACAGAAAAGATAGAGTCTAAAACAGTAAATCCAAGGATTTGCCTTATTTTGTATTAAGTTGTGATTGGGGTGCTGGGTTGTCCTTTCATAAGTATGTAGAGTACAAAATTTCCATGGCATTATGAATCCCAAGAGGCAGAAAGATTAAAATTACTTCTTTTTAAAATTGTCAGCAACAAAACCTAGCTGTAATTGCCAGCACTTATATATATATATATATATTTCTTTTGGGGCAAGGAAGGTGGGGATAACAGAACAAAGAGATTGCGAAGAGCTGCCATGCCTATTTCCATGTGCAAGAGGCTGGGAAGAACGAAAGATAAAATGGTTTTATTCTGAAATGCCTGAACAAAAATGAAATGTTAATTCCTTCATTACTAAAAATATTAACGCCAGTAGACAGGGCTGATACTGTCTATTTCCATGGAGACCACTGCAGTATTCTGGAGCTCTGATTTTACGGGCAGAGAAATATACTGTTCAATTAACTAATACTTGAGAAGGTGGACATAAATCCTCCCTACATATTTTGGGAACTCACATAACCTTAAGGCAGTGCAGCTACCAGAATATTAGAATAACATCTTCTGGCATCCAGTAGCTACTTCCTTCTGGAGATGTCAGTGACACAAGTGCCCACAAATGGGGATCTCTGCCAGGACTTTCCCCTCTGCAGTAAGGACTGGTCCATCTGACACTGATGTGAAAGGTAACAACCTGATGCTGTCAGGTTTGTTCCTTTAGTACCTGAGTCAGACAGAGCAGCATGTAACTCTGTGCTAACCTCACACAGACAAGATTCAAAGTAAAGCCAAAAGAGGCAAGCCATTTTTCTGGTCTCCTTGTTAATTTCTAGGCTGTGAAATCACTATAGTGAGCAAGAAGAGCATGCAATGCCCCTGTGTCAGTCTGTTCCTACTGAATCATATGCTTACAAATGTTTGCTTAGAATGAGTAATGGATCTACCTCTTACCAATTCCTTCCTTCCTCCCTTCTTTCCTTCCTTGTTTCTACCACTCTCTGGAAAGCACCTATTTTTAAAATTTGGTGGGATTTAACAAATGATGTTGTTTGTACACAGAAACCCATCACTGCACTCAACCAACTATGGTGTCATCCTTAAGCATGTGCACTGTTTGAACAAAGGTTGAAGTATAGCAAGTGAAAGGGGCATTGCTTCAAGAAGCCAGCAGATCAAATTCTGATTCAATTTTGATGGGCAGATGAAGGGAAAGCATCACATTCCTAACTTCCAGCTTTCTCTATATCTGTGTCTGCTTGCCACACAGGTGTGCATGAGACACTCCTCCATAGCTCCATTGCTCCTGCATTACTGCTTGTGGTCTCTTCTCCTTTCCCATGCTACCTGCACTGTGCAAAAAAACCCAGTCCTTGAAAGCTCTCAGAACCGCCTCCTTCCTCCTGCAAGACCAATGCAGCTGACTCCCTTGTTTCAAGAATCACAGAGCAAGTTTTCCATTTCCAAAGCCCTCCACACTTATGACTGCCATTTACACAGTGCCTCTGATGAGGGAGGCTTCAGGGCTGGAACGTGAACTGTATCCATTTAAAAGCAGGATGGTTCCCTATGATCCCCACTGCATTATGGGTGTGCATGTTATGGCAAGAGGTAAGAAATGAGTCCTTTCTGATGGAGGAGTTACCAAATGCTTTTGGCAGACTTTTTCAGTCTAAGGCACCAGGAATATTACACTGATGCCTGATGGATGAAGCAGACAAACACAGCCTTATTCCAGCAGTAATTTGAATATGGAAGCACTGAGGCATCTATCTCATGACTGCCAATTACCTGTTTCACAGCAGTCACAGTGTCACAGCTTGGCCAGTGTTACAACCAGAGGTGTCTGTGCTTTTGAGCATTCATTTCCTGCTGACTTGTGGAAGTCTGTAATGGATGCATACTGTTCTCATTTAGTGACAAACATTTCAGTAAACCAGCGACATTAACTAGTGAAACCAAGCAGTTTGGAGCTGTATGCAACTTATAGCCCTGACCAGATGCTATCTACAGCCTACACCCTGCAAAAAAGGTCTGCAGGAAGCCATCAGGTAATATTATAGGTACCCACTGCTAGAAATACTGTGGGTGTGTGAATTTGCATGGCTTCCAAGGGAAAGCAGTTTACACCAGTTGGAGTTTGTACTTAGCCTGGGTTTCCAATGAAATGCAAATGCCTATATGACACTGGCTGGCTGTCTAGGCTCACAGTACTAACCTTGTTCCTCTGACATAGCTTCTTAATTCAGATCTCTCAGGGTCCCTTTAAATATCTTCTCAATCCTGTGCCAGTAAAGCAAAGAGAAGCATATGAAATAGTCTCTTTGGCTGCTCTGCCTCAGGAACTAGTGTCACTATGAAGACTCAGGGTAAATTGTTGATCCAGAAGTTAATAAGAAACATGAATAACAAATATCTTCTGCGGGCAATGGTAGAAATTTAGACCCTTACCTGTGAGGGAACTACAAAAAGTAGCCACTGTCCATAGTGTGCTTCTGCAAACTGTGGTGATGAGATGAGTCTGAATCTAACACCATCAGTATTTGGGAAAACTTTAAATTCTAGATTGAGGAAGTTGAAATTTCTTTATATGTTGGCATCTGCCTCTTGTTTTTGGTGTAGCAAGATCATCCCAGAGACTGCAATTGTAGGGCAGCCTGGTTGATACTACTTTATATGCTGGTCTGGAAAGCATTACATCAGTGCCTGAAGGACATACCTGGGCGTGACAGACATATATGGAGGAGAACTCCTCATTCCCTTTTGAAGGTTATTGTTAATTTCAAAACACCACTGTAATAATAAACCTTCAATTCACTCAGCCAATGCCTTAAAAATATTGGCATCAGCTGTAGTTGTGTTCCTTAATGTCTTCACTGAACTAGAACTGCCTTACTGCTTGGCTGATACCCACGTGGAAGTGTCAAAGTATGACAGGCCACCACATGAATGTGGACACTCTATTAAGAGGTAAAGGACAGCTTACACCGCCCAGCTTTTCTAATTACAGCAGTGATTTCATTCTTGAGGATGAGTGCAAATGTTAGGAAGGCACCTACAACAGTCCCATGGTTGTGGGGAAAAATCAGGTCACAATGAAGAAGAGTTTTGGAGATCCTACAAAATATAACTCACAAAGCAGGGCAGCGAGGAGATGACACGTGGTGAAAGAAAGAGCAAGACGTTGCATGGATTAGTGGTGAAATCTAGAGGACAACCCTCTGTGGGAAAATCTTGTGTGTCAGTCAGGTAATTTTGTCTTTTTTTAGGGTATTTTGAAACAATTAAAAGACTTAATCAAAATTATTGCAGCTAAAAGGGTTAAGAAAAAACGAGACTGTTAATAACTTACTATTAGCATGCTAAAAGGCACATTCCTATGCTAACCAGGTATCAAGCCAGGTTTAAAACTTTATTAACCTTATTTCTCTGGAATTCAAGAAACTGAGAATACGAAGCAGAGTGATGGTCTGTTTTCCAGTCACAGTTATTCAGACAGAGACATGTTAATCATCTGGGATATTTCACATGAAAATATACATGAACGTATGAAGAAATAGGCTCAGTCCTATCAGAATATCAGGACTGAGACTTGACTCAGCATCATCTGTTGGCTCTGTAAATTCCTATTTCTCAGTCAGTTCCGCTTATACATGTTCATGACCAGTTTTCTCTGCTCTGTACCCACTATAGGCACTGTGCATGGAGCTGATCTCTGCTAGTCCTTGCACTTGCAAGGCAATCTGAAGAGCTGCAAGGCAGATCATAAGTAACTAGTTAAGGACAAGATGTACAAAAGAACTCAGATAAAAGGATTTTTATTCCACTGAAAGACCTGCACAACCCTAAATTTTCTTTTCCTTGAAAAAAAGGGATGAGGATTACTAAAGTTGCTATTTTCTATGCGTGTGTTATCGCTATTTGCCAGAAACAGAACAAAGTCTTCCTGTCTCAGGCTCAGCCTGGTACTTGTGCACAATTGACCTTCCATTAAGCAGACATATAGGAAGGCTGTAGCAGGTATCAGTGCTGTGCTGTCTGCTGGGAAAACTGTAAAGCTGAGTTAAATTTCTGAGCAGGATTTGGAGAACAGGTCTGCTTACACATTGGTTTGAGGCAATTACAGCCCCTGAGTTTCCCATCTCCTCTCTGGAAGCTTTGGGATGCTAAATTTCCTGCTTAAGCTCACAAACAGGGGTAAGAAGTAGACTCAAAGGAACTTAAGACATTCCAAAGATAGACTTGTGCAGTAGCCCACTAACAGGAACTCTGTTTCTGTTTACTCTGCAGGGGAAAAAACTTCCTGGCTTGCAAATGCAATCTAACAGCCCTACCAGAAAGAGATGATAAGAGACCAGAAGCTTAGGGAGTCATCTGTTTGCAAGTCTGTCAGGGCTGTGGTAAACAGTCTTGTTCAGTTTTCTCAGCTAGTGTCCTTCACTTTAAATCTTTTGCCATATTCTTCTTTGGAAGCTGCGCTTGGGTTTAGGATTTAAGTGGTTGTCAAGTTGTTGCTTAAATTAGTGTTCTGGTGTCCTGGTCATGGAACTGTGAGGACCAGTGTGTCCATCGGAGTTATTTACAGACACCCTTATTCTTGCTTTTCCTCAAAACCAGGACGCTGTGGGAGCTGAAGACCATACAGATTACCAGTTGGCATAATAATGCCCAAACAGTACTCTTCTTGTTGTAGGGTCAAAAGCTGCCCATACATCAAACAGATCCGCCTCTGAATATTTTTCTGTCCTAGTCATTCAGGTAATGATGGCATGCCAGTGGAGCTGAGGTACCATCCTACCGTCTTCTGGGGCTCCACCTCCACAGATGCATGATATTTACCATCTGCCAGGTCAACCCAGTGTCTGATGTGCTGCTGCCTATCTAGTTAGCAGCTAATGGGTCTCACTGTTCCTCTTCTGCTGTTTCCTGCCCTGTAACTTTTCTTCAGAGCTGTCCCTTTACTGCTAAGCCAGCTACATGCTGATTGACTAAGTGGGAGCAAAGGAAAACAAGCTGTCACTCACTTTTCGTTTGTCCTCACTACCCTGCCTCCTTCAGTGCCAGACAGGAGACAAATTGACTCTTAATCCCTCAAGGCTGGTTTACGGCATCTGGGAAGGCAGCCTTTGAACCAAATGTTTATACAATAACTAACATCGTTTTGCATTTAGTGGTGGGGATAGCGGAAAATATTGGAACTAGAGGGGAACGAAATGAGCTTTTTGAGGAGTAGTCTGTATTTCTTGTTGCCAGAAGCATTACAATTGTATCCCATGGCTTTATTTGCAATGTTCCTGAGGAAAATGTTCAAAGATCAGAGTTACACACTACATGGAAAATGCACTAGCAACTCTTCACTGAGTATTCTTCTGGTTTGCTTAGGAGTACTTTTTCTCTTATCAACACAAACTGACTTGCAGGATCTGGGGAGAATCAGTTGCTGGGAGTCACAGTGACAGAAACACTGAAAGACCGCCAGCAGTGAATTCTTGTTGCCTGTGGAGTGAGTCCATCCTGTGTTCTAGCTCTTGGGTTCACAAAAATACCACTGGGCAATTTTTTTGCCTCTGAACTGGCCTTGAGCATTCAGTTTCACTGAACAGGCCACCTCAGTGGCACAGTGTTGTTTTAGATACCCTGAGTAAGACAACCAAAGGAGCTGAAAGGAGGGCCTGGGGAAATGGAAAATTGCCTGGATAGGGTTGATCATTCTACTGAAAGAAGAGTTTGTTGAAAGTCTCCTGTAGGAAGGAATGCTCGTAAGTCATCAGGTTCTCAGTTGAAAATACCTTCTAAGAACACAACAAACACAGCTCTGTTGCTTCTGACAGTGCATGCACACTGGGTTTCCTTGGTTGTTGACTTCATAAATCTGATGCCAGGGTCTTATGGCTACTACATTTACAGGTTGAATCCATATCTCTGATCTCTGTGAAAAAAGTTTCTGTGCAAGCTCAGCATTATCAAAAAAATTTCCCACTGCTTGGTTTGGGGCAGACTGTGTTCCTTCTAACTGAGAAGGAAAAAAGCGAACGTAGTCCTGCTAACAGCAGGAAACCCTTGATGCTAACCATATAATGATGGTCAGGTCTTTGCCTCCTGTTTAGATCAGTGATTCTGTGACCCTAATTGCATACTGAGAGAATGAAAACTTCATTGCTGTGCTGGAGTTTGAACACCTAATTATGATTCAACAGCTGGAAACTACATAAATATTTTGGAAATACACTGATGGCACTGAAGTATAAGTATTTCAAGGTCATTAGTTGGATGGGATCAGTTTGATTCTGGTTCTGACTGTGAATGTAATTTATTTGCATTTAAAGTAAGTAATCTCTTAATCTCTTCATCTATCTGAAGCTTTATGCTGCTCTTACATCTTCAGTGCTTGAGAGGAGAAACGCCTGGAGGATGATAGGCTAAGCAGGCTGATAATGGTCACAACTGTCCTACCATGAACATGCCACTGCTATTGAAACCAGCCAACAAAAACACTGTTGCAATATTGTTGTAGCCTCATGGCCTCCATGTCATCATATTTAAGCAGATTTTGCACCAGTTGTCACACAAGGTGTTGTAGGACAGGAAGAGCTGCAAGCAGCTTTTACCCTGAAGCCTTCTCCCTCACCAACTGGTGGCATCAACCAGAGCAATCAGGAATCGATCTCCCTTTGAAGATTCAGCTACAGTGGTCCAGCTCATCTCTTTTTCATTAGTATTCATGACTGGAGTTCTGTCAAAGACTCAGCCTACAAGCATAGCTCTGAAATAGTTGTTTTAAGACAACACTGCCATCAAAAGCAGTGCCAAATTCTATCTTGAGAGGACAGTAGTGCACTATAGATATTCTGTTTTTGAACAATTGCTAAAACCTCCTAGCGGTTAAAGAGCTTGTTGGATAAGAAGAAAAAAATTAAACCCGAGTGCATGGAGAAGAAGACAGGATTAGGATTCTTTCTTTAGAGTTCCTTCTTTTCCCCTTAGATGATATCTTCTTAGAAGGGTATCATGATTGAAATTTTCTGAAGTTGTACAGCTGAAAATCTGTGAAGTTATTGCTGATACTAGCTGCAGAAACATGCAGCTGACAGAAGGTGATTGGGTTTTATTTGCTGGACAGCAACACATAATTTTAACCAACCATTTTAAATAAATGCTCAAAAGCATCAGGGTTTACTAGTGCCTTCGTATGTGCATAGGCATTTGCAGTGAGAACCCTCCAACTTACATTTGTTTTAAAGCAAGGACTCATTCCTACGTGTATTTATTTGATGTCAAAGGAAGCTCCATGATAGAATACTCTTGCCACACCACATGCCTTAACAACTGCCATCTCAAATTTTAACAGCTATGAAGGTTAAATGATACTGCCAGTGTTCTGTTCCCAAGTCCTGGGATCTGCTATAAATTGGCATGAACTATGACAAGAGTAACCAACACCAGTCACAGAGACCTGGACTGACCATTATCAATATCTTCCTGACCATGTGCCCAATAGAGGGACTTTCTAGTCTAACTGCCCTATCGAAATCTTGCTCTGGTGCCCCAGTTTTGGAAGAAACATTTCCCACCTTGAGAACCATTTCAGTTGACATAACAAGTAAAGGAAAATAGGCATGCAGGGAGAGGTGTGACTTGTCAGAATCATCATAGAAAGCCAATTGCAGGTTTAGGAGTAAAACATTGCTTCTTGACTTGCAGCCCATATATTACCATTTGCACTTTGCATTTTTATGTGAATTAATTCGAGTTGAAAATGTACTTTTTAGTGACTGGTGGCCACATTAAGATATTCTAAGGTACGAAATAAATTACTTGATAATATTAATGAGAAAGATGATAAGGTCAATAGCTAATAATAAAGGAAGCCAGCTAACTGGGTAAATACAAAATTACTTGTATCAGGTTGGTACTTCCAAAAATTCCCCTCTAAATTCTGCCTGGAGACTGCTTTAAAGGGCAGAATGGCAGAATTCAGGCTAAGTTAGCTTTTAATTTTTTTCTTAATAGGTCTTCTCTGCATTTCAGCTTTAAGAAACCCAAAGTTTCCTGCTTTCTATGAAACAGGTTGCTGGATATACTGATATTCTACTAGGGACTGTGGAGCAGCAACAACAATAAAAGGAAACAGTGGAAACCACAAGTGCTCAGGGAATTTGTTTTTTAATTCAATGTATTTTAGGTGCTGAACTTCAGTTTCCTGAGACTCAATTTGATAATGTGAAGCTAGTAACTAGTGATACTGTATATTTAGCTCCATAACTTGGGTTAATGTTTATTAACCAGTGGAGGCTGGTTTATTGAGTATGGAGCCACAAAACTGCTGTAATTATTAGCAGGACTGATTCTTTGAGCACATGGTCCAGCTCAGGAATGGAAGATATTCTCAATACTTTCTTCTTTGAACCTTTGAAACTGTTCGGACTTTCAGATCATCAGTCTAATCATGGCTCTTTGTGTCCACCTGTCCCAGTTTTCCTATGAAGCTGTGAATTATTTACGCAATGGGGTTGTCTGCAGTCAGAGTAAAAGTTTTGAACACCGACAAATCTGTAGTCTGGATGAAAAGACTTCTGGTTACTTGTCATGGGGGCTTGTTCTCATGACCCGAAGGCTAAGTGTAAACAGGGAAAAGAACAGCTGTTTAAGAGATGGTTAATTAAAGTCCCACTTGACACCCAGGTCTGCGGCAGCAGTTTAAAAGCAGTGGACATGTGATCCCCACCTGTGTGACCACATGTAGGTATGTGTAGATGTGTGTGTGTGCGTGTGTGTGTGTGTATGTGTGTGTGTTTATGTGTGTGTGTGCATGTTCATCAGGATGGGAAGAAGCTTTCCCAGGAGGGGCTGCACACTTGCCTTCACAGGAGGAAGCTACCCCTCGTAAAGTCGTGGCCAGAAGGAGCCTCTGACGGTGCCATTATCACAAAAACAGAACCAGCCATTCCCCTGAGCACCCATGTCATTCAGCCCTCTGGCACAGCACAGTCTCCAGGGGGCTGTCAGAGAGTGCTGCAACTTGAAAGGAGGCAGTGGGTCTGTCTCTCCTTCATCCAGCATCACCCTTTCTGTCCAAAAGGAAAATGGCTTCTGGTTCCAGCCCCACTAAAGCTTAGGAAAGGACTTAAAAGGCTTAACTCCAAGCAGTTGTTTCCTTTGCTGGGAACTGGATTGAATAACTCCCCTCTGTGCTGGTCCTAGTGTTTTGTACTATTGAACAATGTTTCAGTTATAGAAGTCTGAATAATTCCCTTAGAAAGCATAATTTCAAGCATGCAGTGCCATCTTCAGTGACTACAATAGGTATGAATACCAGCTTGAACATTCGTTGCATGAACAATAGTATCACTGTTATAGTAAAAAACATTTTGACATTTCACTGAAAAATATGGGAATATTTCAGCGCTATGATTACCTGTAAACTGGTAAAACAAAAGCATCTGTAATTCTATTTAAAACTATGTCTTCTTAAGTATATGTGGCAGTTTTGGAATACTTGGTGTAGAGATGTATTGTGATAAACCTTCGATATATTGAATGACACTAATTAAATGAAGTAGATACCAAGTACTTTATTGAAAAATGACTACTGCAATGAGCCTAAGGCTTCAGGTACCAGAGGGATGATAGTGGCAATGTAGTGCAGTTCTCTGTCTTTGAGCTCTGTTTTCTTCTTACAATCAGTGTATAAAATGCCTGCTGTTTATGCTAGTGTAGACAATTGGTATCCTAAGGCTTAGATTTTATACAGAAAGCAGTTGTAATTAATTTCTCAAATTCAGTTAAACAAGACTATCAGAGATGTTTCCTGTCTCAAATCTGGATCCTGAATGGGTTGGTAGTACTTCAGTACTTAGTCTCCTATTGGTGCAGGTGAGGAAAGGCAGAAGGTACCACAGATGATGAAATACGCTGGTTCATGATGTAAAAGCACACTAAAGAAGGGTTGTGTGCCCATATGAGCAGAGGGCCTGGACTTCTCTGGAGAACCACAGTATTGGCAGACCAAACATCATTATTTTTTTGTGGGGTTCAGTGTTAGACTTACAGAAGGAACACGTGGTACAACGCAGTCATGACAAGATAATACAACTGTATGTTACACAGAAATATTCTTTCCTACACGATCAGGAACCTTGCTGGAGCATATTTAGCTTGTTCAATGAAGAGCGAAGGGAATGTTCTTCAGAGAAGTGAGATGTGCCAAAGCAGATAACAGCACTTAAGACATGACACTTGAAAGCATGTTACTTCTGAAAGCAGTTAATAAGAGTTGTGCATTACACTGATCTAGTTGTGGGTTTCTGGAAGAGCTGTTCCTTTTTCCAGGAATAGCTTCCTTGCTGGTCCCTCTTCCCAAAGATTTTTGACAAGATGGTGTGAAGCAAGCAGAGCTGAGGGTCCTCTATTTCTTATGATGCATTCGAAGAACCAAGTAGGTGTGTTGAAGAAACAGTTTCATTTGTTAAGGGTCCAGCTGTGTGGGCAGAGGGGGAAACAGAGTCAGGACTAGTGCAGTGAATACAGTTGACTGCAGGGACATGGCCTGTAGAGGGAAATACAGAGCATTTCCTGCAAATCTGCTCTTAACATAACATATATGAAGGTGCAAGAACTGGCTGATTGTGCAGTTGCTAATGGATTGATCCTGTAGAGTGGCAGCTTTTCAAGAAACCCAGCTTTGGCAATGTGTTCCATGGAATTTCAGAGTGCATCCTTTTTTGCATTAGGAAATTATCAGAGAATTTGTTTGGTGTAGTTCTTAGAATGTTTAAATTAAACCATTTCTGTGATGTGCTGACAAAGGAGGATTTCTTCCTCGGGAATCACTGGCAAAACAGCAGTGTGCTATTTATCACACCACAGAGCTAACACTAAACAAACACATTTCAAATTAAGTGCAGTCCCATGGAAAAGCTGCAGGGCTGACCCAAAGTTGTCCTGCAAAGGTGTAGCACTGGTTTCCCCAAGGAGAGACAATGATTCTATTTCAATGAAAGTACTTTATGAGCCCTGTACTAAATTCAGTAGTTTTTGTTTCATCTGACAAACAGAATAACGCAATAAAGGATGAATATGGATAATTGTTGTATTGGCTGCTTACACTCTGGCAGTTACTAGTTAAATAATCCCTTAACAATTTGTGAAGAAGATAACCCTCTCTTGAGTTCTCCATTGGACTGAAAACATTGCTCCTATTCCTCCTTGTTCATGAGCAACCTGGCTAGGTCTCCTGGCACACAGAAAAGTTTTTGCATTATCTTGGTTTATGCATATATATCAATGAGCCAGCCAAGTTCCATCTGGCTTCTTACAGTCGTAGACCAAGGACAGGATTTAAGGGCGACGCAGATGCACTGCTTGCTCCCCAGAACTCCTGGAAGTTCTGCTTCCTGCAATTTTTCATACCTAGTTAAGGTTCAATAATCTTGTTTTGCATGTTGTTACACAACTGCTGTGTGCATCTTGCAGGGTTTATTAAGCTGATTCTTACAGCATAGATGCAGAATCCATTCTGAAGAAAGGCCTCTTTGATTGTTGGCAAATTGTTCAAGTGCTCCCCGAAATCTGAACCTAGCTTTCAGATACGTGAAGGCTGCTCAGCTCTCTTCACACAAATTCTTTGGGGATGTTTAGTATCCTTTTGTGTGAACTAGAACTGATGTCATCTTTGATTTTGACATTCATTACTGTCCAAATAGGCTGAAGAGAAGAAGCAGAAGACAGGTAAAATTACGGAATTACTAATCTTAATGCTTCTTACTCTCCTCACTCAATGCATGCCATTCAGGTGACTCTTAGCATCGTCATTCATCCAGTCAGGTAGGCTTCTTCTTCCAAGATTGATTGAGAATATAAATGTGTTCCCAGAACAGCTACATGCAGTGAAATGACACTTTGAGAACAAATTACCCTGGAACTTTCTTGGCTAAAGGGCAATGAATTGCAGTAAATTACACACTGGGCAAGCAACTAGGTGTCTACTCTCTGCTTAGGCCTTCAGGTAAACTGTGGCCATCACGTTGAGCCAAGTAAATGGAAATATTAAGGCTGTATTTAGCTCAAGCCAGTCACAGCCTAGAGCTTCAAAGAGAAAGATGTCATTCTGTTTCATTACTTGAAGGCCTGAGTGGTTGTGTAGCACAGGGCTTGGATTTCTTTCCATGAACAGACATGGGGGGCTGTGCATGGCATGTGGCAAACTTTGCAGTTTTTTCTAAATAAAAGCAGTACCTTAATACATTAACTGTGTATCAACAGCCAAAACAGAAGGTAGTATCAATAGCTCAGGAATGACTCTTCAAAATGCCTTTGTGAGGGTGGTAAGCTACTGATGCTCTATTAATAAAGAAACCTGCTTGCCAAAAGCATGTAGGAGAGTGAATGGTGCCTGCTGTGCATTTCAGTCCTGAAAAGCTAAGATCCAAATCCAACAAGGTATCCTGTAGCCTGTTAAGCTATGTTTTCTGCCACACTGGCCTTTGCCTGAAATCTGTGTTGTCTGCACCTGAATGTCCTATATTAGGTATGTTTTCTTTTTTATATAAGAGGAGATGGAAGGTCAGACTGATGCTATCAGAACATGAGCTTTGGTAAAAGAGCGAAGTGGCTTACCTGCAGCTTGTCTTGGCCTGGTATTTTTTCTGAGCAAGAAAAAATAATCAACAGTAAAGGAGGACCACAGACCTAGCTCTGTGTTCATTTTTCCTATATTAAGATCTATAAAGCAAATTGTGTCCACAGCTGGAATGGATTTTTCATGTGTGAAGATAGATATTTGCTAATAATGAGAATGGTTGACATGGCAGTTACTGAAAATTGTACTCAGTGTATGGCAGATTCTCACAGGATGTAGTTTGACACCAGAGTGAGTCAGCATGTCTTAATTTTAAGCTCTATGCAGTCACATATGCAAGGAAAATTATGCCTAGGATGGATCTCATATTTGACTTCAAGTATCACTTGATATAAGAAATACAACTATTTAGTTTCTGCCTGAGCCTGGATGGAAATCTCCCTCATCTTTTGAGTGCTCAGCCCTTGAGAGGTTTACTTTACTAGTCAGCCCTCAGCTGACAGAAACCTATCCTAGTATGAAAATTCCTTGTCTGTCATTTTTATCATTATTTCTGCGTAACTCAGTGATTTGAACACTTCTCAAATTTAGGATTTAAACTGCTCATGATAAGGATCTGGGCCTTGCATCCTTCGCTCTGGTGACACATGGGGCTGCATCCCCAGGGACTGCCTTGGGTCTGTTCCCTTTGTTACACGGGCAGGGTAAGCTTTGCAAAATATTAAGAATTGGTAAGTTGCACCTCACTGGTGCCAAGAAAGCATCTGATGTATAAGGTAGCCTGTGCTCAACACATCTTTCTGCTTCAGCTTTTGTCTAGTAGGTATTAGGAAACTGTATGTGTCAGGTGACAAATCTCTCTTCTCAATCTCTGTGTTGTATTGTCCCTTACTTTCCTCTCTCACTCCCCAAAACTCTTATTTGTCTGGTCATTTGACTTCAGCTGTATCTGTACTGGAATGAAAATAAACATAAACTAGACCAGGAGCAGCATGAACACAGAGGTCTGGTGGTGGCTTAATGTCTGCATCCTTGAAACACTGCAGAGTCAGCAGAGTCCCTGGCTGGACCTGTGACATTTTCTGTTGCATTTACACACTAACAAATTATCAAGATCCTCCAAGAAGCCCATCTGAAACTAAATGGTTTGCTGAAGCTTGACTTTCACCTTATTTCCCTCAGCTTCTGCAATTTATGAGGCAATTAACTGAAAATAACAAGTTACTCCAGTTGCTGATTCTCTGATCGTGCAAGTGGCACACAGCTGTAACCTCTGCCAGTTCAAATGAACGCTGTCACTGTCAGCTCAGCAGCCTTCACACTTTGTCTCAAACTGTCAAAGCCCTTTGCTACAAAGGATCTGAAGAGCCACCACCGTACCTCACCCAACATCACCAGCTCCCAGACACTCATGTTCCTGCAGATCTGTGAGCAAGACTTGTGGTACAGCTACTCAGCATGTTACAGGTTGTTTTGGACTACCCCACAATACTGTGGAAGTGCCTGATGGAAGGAATTAAAATTGTGTCAGGCAAGGGAGCAGGATTTGCTGGGCGAAATTTTGTTGCCTGAGTTACCTGGACAGTCACAGAAGGAGACAACAATTAATGTCTGAAGCTGGAAATGAACCAGCAAGACCAACGCTGTACAAAATGCAAGGATGGCTTTGGAATTTCAAGCTACCCTTACTGCCACAGCAGCTTCTTGCAAAATTTGGGAAGACAAGGAGGGATGTTGTTGAGCCTAATGTAGGCCAGTACGCAAAGAGAGATGCAGCTAGCCCTTTCTCTGGTGATTTCTCTAGAAAGACTGAGGCACTTTTAAGCTCAAATGTGGAATTTTGCTTGAGTGACAAGAAACCTAAACTAAAAGATAAGAAGCTTAAAGCTACTGTGAGAGTGAAGACTGAAATAGGCAGGCTGGGTACAAGAATAGAAGGGACAAGGAGGATCCTGGAAACTACAGCCTGTTAGCCTCCCACAGCACCAACCCTGACATAGTTTAGGAACTGTTTGGGCAATGCTCTCAGGCACATGATTTGATTCCTGGGGGTGTCCTGTGCAGGGCTAAGGGTTGGACTCTGTGCGATGCTTGTGGGTCCCTTCCAATTCCTTCCTCAGGGCTGTCCAGGCAAACCTCTGCTTTCATTCATCTCTGTGTAGTGCTCTCACTGGCAGAAGTATGTTGGTTACTGAAAACCGTTCTGCCACCTCTGAATCCTCATGTTTGATTCCAAAACTACGCATTTCAAGCCAAGGTTCAGATTTTGTGGTGACAAAATCACACCTATAGACACTACTGGTTGTATGATTCTCAAATGTAACGAGGCAAGAGGTTTCAGATAAGAGCATATCACAAAGGAGAGGAATCCTATAATCCCAAACTGCATCACTGACACACTCACAGGTGAGCTAAGTCTATCAGTCATGAAATGAAGTGATTTAGAGCTATAAATGCAGGGCTGTTTACCTAGATTACTGTCAGAGCTTGCTCGTCTGTCCTAGTCAATCTGAACTTCCATCTATTTTTCAGGGTCTATCACTTTCTGGTTTTCTTCCTCTTCTCCACGTCACTGTGGCACATGCCAGATCAAAGACAAGCAAAGACTTCAGTGAGCACTGGGGACTCTAGGTCTGACCCTAAACACAGCAGAGAGAAAGTGGACCATAAAATCCATTGTTGAAGGGCTGAGAAGGAGGTGTTGAGCATCTCCAAATCTGGTGTTCCAGGCTATTTCTGGTGATGAAGCAATGCCAGCTGGCATACAAGCTAGGTTTTTTCACTCAGAGATGGGGCAAACTTAAAAAAACGATGACTGTGTAGGAGGCTGCAAAGAAGCAAAAAGGCATCAAAGTGCTCTAGTAGAATAGAGACTTGCTCTACTGTCTTGTTTTCAAAAGCCCCTGCACAGTAACTCCTGTGCCCAGAAATTAATCACAGAAAATTCCTGAGCACAGCAGCGTGGAAGACTCCAATAAGTGAGATTCTCTGAGGTAGAAAAGGGACAAAATTTCAGGTGAGCTCATGGAAAAGTTACCGGCACCCCACAAAAAACCACACCTGTCCTCACACTCAGGTCCCCTAAAGGAAGACTATGTTTTAAAAATTTTCACTGTCAAGTGGATCTAAAATATTTACCTCACGTGATAAGCTCAGTGAGTTGCAGAAGAAGAAAAATGCTGTTAACATTTAACTCTTCCTTCCATGGAGTTCTTTGAGTTCAGTGGACCAAACTATTGTGCCGACATTATGAAGTTCAGCTTCTGCTTGGAGTTCAAACTGTTCATCGCCTGGTGAAAAGCCTGGTCTGGGGTTCTGCACAGCCCCTGCTTTCTGTGACAGAAGTGGGTTGTCAGAAGAGAACGAAGTCTGTCTGTAATTGGAGAGACTGTAGTCACCTGCAGATTGAGTTGGGCCTATTCTTTCCACAGATTGAATTTCAGGGAGAAATTCATTCCTTTAAAGCTGGAACTATTGAGTGACTGGAGGATTTCAGTTAGGCTAGACCAGAGGCAACCTCTGATCTTCCAGTTCTTTGCATTGCATACTCTGTTGAAATTAGTGAGCCACCACTTATATCAGGTGAGTGCTTGCTTGCTTCATCACTGAAAGTCTGAACTAAACAAGCTTACAAATCAAGTCAGCCTGTCTTAGCTTCTTGCCTATTAACAGGGAAATTCAACACTTTCAGGCACTGCTTTGCAAGGAGCTGTAGCTATGGCATTTGAATCAAACCCATTGCACTCATTAATCTCGTTTGAGAGCAATGTGCTTTTGGTGTAACTAGGATTTTAAATTTCAAGTCATCCAGAGCAATGCATTCCCGTGTTCAAGACACAGGCTCTGAGTTGTCTGTAATTCCTCATAATTCTTGCTCCTGGGGCCAACAGAGAATCTGATTACTTGTTACAGGTATGTAGCCTCATCCAAATGTAATTAACTGGTTTTGCTAAGGCAACTGCTAAGGAGTTCATTTACACAAATAGAAATTAATAGTATTATTTCACGTGACGATATCAGTGGTAACTCTCAGCTGCAAAGAGGGAAAAGTTATTTTGTATGACTAAAGTGCCAACACGGTATCTCTTAAGGTGATAACAAGCAGCTAGGAAAAACCTTGGAAGGTGATTGTTCGAGATTCACCCATTTAGTCACGCAGTATGAGGGCTCTGACACGTCAGAGAGCTCTGGTATGGCAGCAAAAGTAATCTTCACAAGTAGAAGCTTATAAGAACTTTATGCAGGTGAAAGTAAAACAGATGAGTGCAACTGAAGTGTTCACGTAGGTAGTATAGAGCAAAGACCTACAATGCAAATGAATTTTCTACCATCCCTCACAGGTAAAGAAACTCGGGAGGGATATCTGGCTAGAACTGTCTGCCCTCTTGTAGGAGGCCAGACTCGCATGTTATAAGTGAGCCTTCTATCATAAAATAAACTGACCTGCAAGGAAAAACTTTTTTTCCCAGCTCTGGCCAGTCACCTAGTAGGTATGGGGCATGGGGAAATATGGCAGCAGTTTCACAGTCGTGGGTAAGAAAATACTCCAGCTGGACATTCGCAGCTTGGTGGCACTGTTCTTGCTGAATGTTTCCCATACCAGAGACAGGAAGTGTTTTTATCCCTGCCTTACGCCACTTTTTCGTATGAACAGCAACTCGTAGCCTTCCCTTCATTTCCCAGGTTGCAGCAAGCAGTATGAAAACCACAGTTCATTCAGATCTACTGCGATCAGTGTTTATTTTGGTTCCTTTTGTTGATTTTGCACTCTATGAAGAGCTAGGGGAAAGCGTTACCAAGCATGTCCTACCTGGCCTGCTAGAGTTCTAATCTTTTGGGGCAGAGAGATTGTATACACCTGCATTAATCACAGGACTTGCTTCCTCTTTTGCAGACAATATATTTTCTCCTTGGAATCATTGCTTCACAGGAAATTAGACTGTTGCAACACTTGATTTTCTTAGAAATAATGACCTTAGAAGTAAGATGGTTGGAAAGAACCTTGTACCTCTGTTCTGCAGGGGGACCATCAAATGTGGGAACATCTTGGCTCCCCTTCTCACTTCAGTGGGCTGTTTGAAGCAAACTTTTGTGAACATCACTGATATACCCTGAGGTAGGTGGAGGCATTGATTAGTTCTCTGAAACACACAATTTCAGGGCAGAGGTTCTGGATTCATTCACATGTGCATGTGACACTTAGCTCACATTCTATCAATGAGCATAAAATGTGTAACCTCAAATCCTATTTAAAATTACATTAAGATGCTGGTAGGTAATGTTTTTTTCTCTGTTTTACCTTAAACCAAAAAATTACTGTGTCCAGTTTCTCTGGAAACTGTCTCCTCCACATCCATCTGTCACGGATTCATGTCATGGTGAATGGGGTGTAGTGACTATTGTGCAGGTTTGTCCAGCCAGCCAAAGTCTACTCTTAGTTCAGGCCATACAATGCCTGTTTATTTAACTGTAGCATTCAATATGGGGCAGAGTCATCAGGTGCCAAGCCTGGGGTAAAGCTGGAAAGCAGGAGTTAAGACCTGGCTTCCTGGCAATAATCTTTTCTATGAACTGTCATCACACAGGAGTCCAATGCAGGTGACCAATACTAGCTCACAGCCTCATGGATGTGCAAAGCCTCATAAGCATAGCTTTATGTTGCTGAGAACTTCAAGAGCCCTAAAAAGAGAGGGAGTGGTTTAACAGTAGGGAATTATGCCTGAATCCTGTAAGTCTACAGATGTGGGATTTACTTGGGTTAAATATTTGGGATGATAAACTGGTGCTGGCTATATAGATACCATCATCTTCTTCCAGAGCTCCTGTGTCTACATAGCTCAGTAGCTGGTCTGGTCATACAGCTGTGAGAACAGCTCATGCTTCGAGTGAAATGTGCCTTCTGCAGTTATAGTAATCTATTGTGCACAAGCAGAAATTAATTTGATGGAGTAGAACAGCAGCTAGCTCAAAAAAAAATCACCCAGTAGAACTGAATATCATTCCCGAGTCATAATATCATGCATGAAATTAGCCAGATGTCTCAGACTTGTTTACCACTGCCTGGTCGTAGTGTCCTGACCTCACTTAATTCTGCCCTGAAAACTTAGTATCAAGCTGTAAGGGTTTACAGTGTCATGGCTTCACACACCACCAGGCTGTACAGGAGCAGGGGTCTTAACCTGCCTTGAGGTCCAAAATGTATACTGTGTTCCCCTCATCTTTGCCTTTTGCAGCTGAGATCTCTAGGCTTGGGTCATTTTTTTCAGAATCCAGAGGTAGGTATTGGAAGGGACCTAAGTAAACACCTGTAGGTAATGCTGAGTTCTAAGTTCTCTGTTCAATGCAGGAAGAAAGCAGTTGTCAGGAATTACTCTCGTTCTCCAGATATTAATGCTTAGAGATCTGCATTGTTACATGCTTGGGTTGAGTTTATGTTGTAGCTTTTAAGATGTATCTATATTTGTATTAGTAACTGTGTGTGAGAGTGAGAGTCAAGTAAAAGGTGGAAAGGACTAACTGAATACCTATCAGCAGTTACTTATCTAAGCCAAAAGACAAATCAGGAAAAAACCCCAAACAATTACTGCAGTCAAAACGAAAACTTTCAGGCCTTGTTACAGCACTCTTGGACTTTTTCTCATTCTCTCTAATACAAAGTAAAGTCCTAGTAAAGTGTGTGTTTCTTTTGGAGGAACTTTCTCAAGAACCTTAAGACTATGACCTTGTCTATTATTGACCAGAAAAGTACTGAGAACAATATACCTGCTACCCTTGCAACTCATCTCTGTGTAATAATTGGGATTTTAGTTTTATAGTTCTGTGATTATTTTTACGAGACAAGGTGACAGTAGAATTTTCAGCAAAATAATGTGTAGAAAACAGTGCATGGAGTTCCCTTCTGAGCTTCTGCCCCACTGTTCTAAGCCACTCTGGTGCCAAGAAGCTTAGACACAATGAAGCTGTAATCCCAAGGCTCAAATTTAGGATGACTGAGACAGAAACAAAATGTTGAGTCCCCAGCATGCTGGCTTGTGCCCAGTCTTACTCAGTTTTGAAACCTCACACAGAAAGTGCTGAATCTCTATGAAGTAAAATGACCACTCTGGTTCAAGGTTGTGCATAGATTTAATATTGGCCTCACATGGAAAGAAAAAAAGCCCCTCAAACTTTGTAATTTGTACTCCGTGAATAAAAGCAGGGCAAACAAGGTTCAGGCTCTTCTTTTTAATAGTCCAGATGTTTTTAGCAAAACAGTTGTTATTTGTCTCAGCAGCACCTGAGGCATAGGCAAGGATCTTCATGCTTGTACACTGCACTTTTTTTAGTTAACATGTCACTTTTTTGGGGAAAAGAGAAAGTCATTGAAACATAGCTTAAAAAATCAGCTAAAAGGTCACAAAGGATTGCCCTGTGCCCAAGATAGCTAATAATCCATGTTTGGATTATTTTGCTCTTGGTAGCAAAACAACACATGTATGTTAATTGTTGCCTGTAAGTCACTCTCTTCTAAAATCTATCCTGATTCATAAAATCATAGAATATCTTGAACTGGAAAGGACTCACAAGGATCATCGAAATCTGACTTCTGACCCTGCATGAGACAGCCCCAAGAGTCACACCATGTGCCTGAGAGCATTGTCCAAACACTTCTTGAACTTTGTCAGGCCTGGTGCTGTGACCACTTCCCTGGTGCTTAGACACTCTCTGAGTGAAAAAAGTTTTCCTAATATCTAACCTAAACCTCCCCTAACACAGCTTGGATCCTATCACTAGTCACCAAAGAGAAATTCTCCACAGTGTTCCTTGTTTTCAGTTTTTTTTTTTTGTTTGTTTTGTTTTTTTTTTTTTCTGTTGTTGTTTCGTTTTGGTTTGTTTTTTTCTTAAGGAAATTTGTATTGATATGCTGCAGGAAAGCATCTGCCTTGACTAATATTTTTACCCTGTTACACCCTGCAGTCCCTCTCTGCTGGGAAGAGATTTTCTGTTGTGGGAGTTAGAGAGAGGCAAAGAGTTGGAAGATCTCCTGTCTTGTTTAAGCCACTGGAGTTCTGCTGCTCATTTGCCAGACTTGTCTGAAATAAACATGAGAAGCATGACTGAAAAATCCCATACTCCAAGAAAAGTTCAGCATGAGCATGTGAAGAGGATATTTATACATTTAGAAGTGCATGCATGCAAAATTCCCAGTTCACATGATGTGATAGTAACTCCTGACTATGTCTTATGGAATAGGATGGAGTGGGCAGTGCTAGTGACAGCTTACACTTTGATCAGAGCCCTTCCTAGATCAGGTTACTGTAACAAGATCAAAAGATTTTAGCAATTCCAGTCCAGCACAAAATTTGTAACAGAAAAATACAAAGCGTAATTCTTTTTCTTTGTCCTTCCTAGTAGTGTTTGTAGCATTACTTACAAACAGAAAAATAACATTCTAGAGGCCAAATCTTTAGTTTGAATATAAAGGTGATTGGGAGTGATCAGCATGGATTCACCAAGTCATGCTTGGCCAACCTGATAACTTCCCACAAAGAGATGAGTGGCGTGGTAGACACAGGAAGAACAGTTGATATTTTCTACCTTGACTTCAGTAAGGTTTTCAACACTGTGTCCCATAACATCTTCACAGAGAATATGATAAATTATGGACTGGATGAGAAGATCCCCTCCACTTTGAGGCTGGAAACTGTCTGACTGGCCAGGCTCAGAGCTTAGTGAGCAGTGACACAGTGTTTAGTTGGAGACCTGTAACCAGCAGTTCATCCCAGGGGCAACTCGGGGCCCAGTCCTGTCCATTTTCATATGATCTGGATATTGGGGCAGAGTGCACTCTCAGCAGGTCTGATGATGGTATAAAACTGGGAGGAGTGACTGATACAACAGATACACCAGAGAGCTGTTCTGCCATCCAGAGTGTCTCTGACAGGCTGAAGAAATGGGCTGATGGGAACCTCACGAAGTTCGAAGTGGGGAAGTGCAACGTCCTGCACCTGGAATGGAACAACCTCAGGAACCAGCACACACTGGGGTCCACCCAGCTGGAAATAAGCTTGGCAGAAGAGGTCTTATGGGTTCTGGTGAACACCAAGTTGACCATGAACAGGCAATGTGGCCTTGCAGCAAAGGAGGTTAATGTGGAGTTTCCTTTCTTGGAGATATTTCAAAAAACATCTGGGCGTGGTCCTGGATCATCTGTTGTAGGTGGTCCTGTCTAAGGCAAGAGGTTGGAGCAGATGACCTCCAGAGGTCCCTTTCAACCATTCTGTGATTAAGTGCAGTCATGTTTTATGTTATCATGTTAAAAAGTTTATGGGAGTAGCTTATTGGTGCTCTGATAGGGTTTTGAATAGCGTATCTTGCTTGCATTTTACTGACGGTGTGGAATCCTCTGAATTAACTTACACTGTAAAGGATATATACACAGAGTTTTGTTTTACAGCATAATCTTTAGACAAAATATAGAACTGGGACACGTTTCCCATTAGTTGTTGATTAGTAAAAGTACCACTGATAAAATCCTTCCTGATATCTGCTATAGACATCCGAACATAACTCCCTCTTTGCCTTGGTGAAATGGCAATACGCTGGTTTATTCTTATTAATCTTGAGTTTCAGACAATGGAATGCATGGTGACTCAAGCAACATGTCTTCTTTGCTGTTTTAATTCTAAGAATAGATATATTCATGCAACAATGAAACAATGACTCATGTCTAAAGCAAGATATTTAGGGTGCAATTCTCAAGTCTTCTTTTACCACTCAAGGAGATTATAGTGTGAAGGGGCAGAGTCACAATGTGAAGGAAAACTAGATCTTTGCCAGACAAAGCTGGGGGAGTAAAAGAGAGTAGTTTTATTTAGCAGTTTGTGTAACATGTGAATAAAGAGATAATTTGCAACGTTTTAATATGGTTCAAGGGAACAGAACACATTCTTCCCTCATGCCACAGGTAAGCCAAAGCTGTGTTTTTTGGAAGACTGTTTGCAAAGTGAGCCACTGTGCAAAAGGCGGAAGGTGCCTGCGTTTCTCATTCAGCCTCAGCCCACAGAAGTCATTAACAGGAAGCAGCTTCAGAAAATACCCCAAGCAGGCACACTCCTTATGATGTAAACATAATGCACCTAGTGATGGCTTGGCTCCAGTGAAATTCATTCAGAACAGAGAAGCTTGGAGGAGAAGACATAAGCATCAGATCTGTAACAAGGGAAAAACATTTGCTTTCCGTCTGTATTCAGGAAGCAGCTGCATAAAAAAGCCTCTCTATTTATACTCACCAACAATACCAGCAAATTCCGGAGTTTGCTGGAGCATTCTATCAATATGAAAGGAGAGTTGTTTTTTCAGTGACAGAAGGAAGATGTGAAAATGGGAGCTTTCACTGACTCATCACAATCATGGGGGTTATTACAAAACTAAATTGTTTTTCCAACAATTTCCACGAAAACAACTCATTTGCCGTTGTAAAGACGAGCGTCTTCCTGGAAATAGAACCTTCTGTTATTAAAAAGGTTGCCTCCTTCCTTTACTATTGATTTCGTTTTAGCAAAACGTGCGTGGATAAATTCTTTTACCTCTTCATTTTGTTTTAAGGGAACTACCATTAAATTAGCTTTTCCTAATATTTGCTTTTCAAATATAGCTTGTATTTTATAATAGTATCAAACAGTTTTAATCAACAACCTGTTCTGCTGCCTTCACATCTTTGGCTTTTACATTCAGTGAAACTTGCCTGTTGAGTGGGTAATGTTTTTGAACGTAACTCCACTGACATATTACACTAACTTTTCGTACTTTCAACATTTCCAGAGAATGGCAATGTTCTACCATAAAAATGCGTACAGAACAGATGCTGTATGTACATCAAGCCAATGCTCAGGGTTTAGAGCTGCTCTCTGATTGCAGTGTCCCCTCTTCCTTGCCCTTAACTCCACCCTTCAACTGCCTAACCCTCACCTTTTGTCCTCCTCTGTGAACAGATGCAGCCCCTTACGTATGCCTTGAAGTGCCTGGGAGGAATGACCCCTTTGTTTGCAAGTGGGGATGTCCATAAAATCTTTCCACTTAGGAAAGCATTTGACATGCTTTCAGTGGTGGCTCTCAGGCCTTGTGGGTACAGCTTGGGGCAGTGCTGCAGATCCCGCTCTGTGAGCTGATCTGGATTTCTTTTCTCGTTGAGGGAAACTCAGCTGTGCCCAGGGAAGGAAAGAGGCCCTACTGCAGACAGGCAGGGACACTGCAGGAACACAAGTGTTTTGAGAGCACGGTTAATGATGAAGTTATCAGGAGATTTCGTGTCCGCTGCTGCAATGTAGAAGTCTTTCAGTTAGGAACAAACAGAAAGGAGGGGAAATCTTCAACAGCAGCCTATGAACAAGACTTCAGTGAGTTCAAATATACGAGAAGAGTCTGAGTTGTTCCATTGCTTGAGCCAAGCGGTGATAAAAGCTTGGCACAAGGTGAAAAGACCCATTTTTAAGATTAGGTTTCATAAATCAAATTCTGGGTCTATTTGTTAACTGGCTTGAAGCTTATTTTCTAGCTAAAGCAATAGCAATATAATTAAGGGGAGCATGTTCTCTCCCCTACATCCCAATAGTTCATTTGTACTTCAAAGCAATTATTCAGACTTAGTTCAGCCTTAACTATGATGCCCTAACTGACTTCTTAATGTTGCAAGCCATGTCTGAATACACCATATGTTTTGTCATGTTGAGGGCTGGCTGTTCAGTCTTATGACTTCTCCTAACTAGCCTTATCTTTCACAGCACTTCCCCTTTCCCTTCTATGTCTATGTATAGCCCAAAGATTTTTCCAAGGAAGGCTTTAAAATCTAGATAGATAATATCCATCCAGTCTACTTAAGAAGTTTGTATTATGTGTCACAGTTTCCTACATGGAAATGTAGGCTTTTTTTTCAGGCCATTTTGCTCTAATTCATATGATTTCATTCTGAATGATTTTGTAACACATAGGCTTCAACAGCCTGAAAGCAGATAGCTCATGCTTTTTTTAGAAAGGAAAAAGAAATGGCAGTTTTTTAGGACCATGGAAACATTCCAGTAAAGTGGTTCTTTTTGACTGATATATTTGATCAATTTCATGTCCTCTGAAAGTTTACAAGAGCAATACAAATTAAAACGTCTTTAGAAACAAATTTGTCTGAGATTGTCTTACGAAAATGGAACGTTAAAAAATTAATATTGATTCACAATTAATTTTGAGTTCTGTACCTGGCAATTGCTGTCTCGAGACCTACAGAAATGGGTGGAGAACCAGAGTTGAAAGGTAAGTGTAATTTCTGACTAACTCACTAGCAAAGTTAAAATACTCGATGCCTTTTGTGCAGAAGTGTTACCTAGAAACCCTTACACAACCCTAGCTATTGGAGATGGTGGTTCTGTGGCTCTGAAAATAGATAGCATTTTCTTGGAGTCTCTCTGACTTTTCTAGAAGATAAATATGCAATGACAAACTGCAAAACTCCTTGTCATTGGTCATTGGTTTGGCCAAATGTGTAAAAAAGTTATAAATGAATAGAGAGAATCAGTGGATCTGTTCTACCTACTGAGCAAAGAGGAATGGGTTTCAAGTTTAGGTTTAGTCTTAGCTCCTAAGCCACTGATAGTTGGCATTTGAGAGTGGATACTGAGGGGAATATCTCTCTATGGCAGTTTTTCCATTTAACCAAAGCATATGCTAGTGGATGCTGGTAAGAAGATACTAGGTGGATCATTCTTTGTCCAGTAAATCATGAATTGTGTTGTTCAATATAACTGATAATTATTTGCTAGAGACAAGGTGCAAAAGAAAGAAAAATCACCCTTACTGCTCTTAAGCACTTGAAGAATAGGCTCAAGCCCACAAAAGTTTTTTGATGAACAATTCTTGATATGTGCTACTGTGCAGTTTTGTGCACTAAGTTCTTGTATTACTGAAATTAGCATTCTTTTTTACGTTTTCTTTACAGGACACCACACTACAAGCAAAGGTTTACTAAGCATGAACAATGTCTGGACAAATCTTTCAATTTTGTCAAGAGCAGGTTTCACTAGAAAGAAAACAAATTTTATGAAAAATAAACTAAAGTCTCTTGAAAGAAATGTCGGACTTCACGACCCACAGAAGCTTCCATACTGAAATTTAGACTCTTTTTAAAAGAAAACTGGAGGATAAAGCACACCAGATTTTGAAGAATACAATGGATATTTTTTTTATTTTAGTCATTTTTCTCAAGAAGTATATTGCATGACATATTGTATTTCAATTTAAGTGATCTTTGATTAAAAAAAATCAACTCTATGCCTAGAAGGGATTCAAACCTCAACAAAAATACAACGTTCCCATTAATTAATGTGTGATTTTCAGTTGCCAGTTCATTGTTCACTGCAAATGTTCCTAAAGAGGTTTTGTCTGAACTGGGGCTCTCTATACATGTGTGTATGCAAGGCAGGCTTTGCGGAACACTGCTGTTTTAGGGGACAGACTGAAGAAATGCAACTTTTGTCCCGTAAGACAGCGCTTCAAACTTGAGAACTTAATTGCACTGAAAACCTCATACTCATTTTCTGTTCAGCACCAGATGTCAGCAGAGCTTTAGGTAGCTGGCTCGCAGTCCAGCTTTTTAGAATATAAGTAGCACATCAGATACCATAATAAATCTACGCTTGCATGATAACCATTCAGCGAATTACTAAGAGGGGAGAAATTGCTGTTCTCTGTTCCTCCCCAGATATACTCCTGTGTCCCATGTGTGAGCAACTCAGTGCTTTGTTGTGCATACTTCCATTCTCCTGCTCTTTCTACAGGGACTGATCAGACACGGTTGTTAATTGCTCCTTCTGCTGCTGGCTAACTCATCAAACAACCAATACCACCTGCTTTTGTGGTTTGGTGGGTTAGTCCCAGCAAGCAGCTAAGCTCCCACGCAGTTGCTCCTCACTACAACCTCCCAGTGGGATGGGGGAGAAGACCGGGAGGGAAAAAGTGGAAACCAACAAACAAAAAGAAGTAATTATGGGTCAAAGTAAAGACAGGTTATTAAGCATAGGGAAAAAAAGGGGAAAAAAGCAAGTGATGCAAAGGCAATTGCTCACCATTGCCCAGCAGCACAGTGATTGTTCAGCTGACCTCCAAGAGTGGCTACTTACGACAAAACTTGCCTCCTCTGGTTTTGTTGCTGAGCATGATATTGTGTATTACGGAGTATCTCTCCGGTCAACTCAAGTCAGCTGTCCCAGCTCTCCCCTCCCAACCATTTGACCATCCCTAGACTATGCCCTAGGGGAGAGCAAAGTGAGCAATAGAGATGATGAGCAAGCACTGTCCAGCAATAGCTAATACTTCATTAGTTTTGTTATTAACTATTTTCATCACAAATCTAAAACATTGCACCATCTGGGCTGCTGTGGAGAAAATTAACTCCACCACAGCTAAACCCAGTACACAGCTCAGAGCATGCAGTGAGGGTACTCCTGAGCTGATGAAGATTGCTGGTCAGTGCAGCATAGCTCTGGGGTAGATCTGCAGTGGATAGAGCTCTAAGTCCAGTGTGGAGGAACTCTAAGTCCAGTGTGTGATACAAACTGACCTGTGTTCAGACAAAAGCACGCTGTTTTGCAAGCATGTTGCCAAGGAAGCTTCATAGCCCTGCACAGTTTCTCTTCCACTACCTACTGTAAAAGAACAGTACTTTAAAAGCATGGAAGTGCGTGTTTTCCTGCCCACCACCTCACCTTTCTCTAAAAGTTCTCACATCTTCAAAGAACCTCCTCATTTGGAAAAAAAAAAAAAAGAGCAATAAACCCAGCAGTATTCACCTGCTCATCCCGTGTCCTGTCCTTGTCTCTTTTCTTGCTTCTTCAGTAGCATGAGCTACATTGTTGCCGGAGTGTTTGGCTTTGAACCCTTGTTTCAGTGCTGTTCCCCACTGCCCTCCACTGTCCTCCACTGAAATACTTGTGACCATGGTGGCAACACAGAGGAGAGTATGGAAAAGGCAGTGCTTCACCTCAGTTCTGGGATGAGATGGGTTAGCCAGCCCAGGATGTCTCAAGGACCAAGAGACAGTTCTACATACAGGGAGGTCCTCTGTGGCAGCTGCCCACATTGTCCCTTCCAGAGCTCAGCAAAGCGGGTAATGCATTTAACTCTGTTCCTTTTTGACCTCAGTAAGACTGTGCTTGCCCTGAACTACACCATCAGATACTGTGCTAGACTGGGATCTGCTACAGAAGGACAACATTTCAACTTATTTCCTATTCGCGTGGACTGTTTTTAAGTAGACACTGGTTTTGGTAGCACCCATCCCTTTACTTACTTAGCCTATTAAAAACACCCAGGGGTACATTAATGTATGTGTAATCTTATGGTCCAGTACAAATGTCTCTAAGTTTTGATCATATGCCACCTTTATTGGTAGGCTGATCAGCCTACTTGACTGGTTTTTGTCCTTAAACATAGATTCTTGCCCTGTTTGAGAAGGGCGCTGTTTTCTAAATTAGAAAATAATAGGACTACGTACAAATACGAATCCTTTGTACTTTTTTTATGGCTAGAAGTGCAAAAAGCATTGTGGTGTTTCCCTTGCAATTCAGCTTGTGTAGGTCAAGCAATAGAACGAGCTGAGACTAATAATTTTTCAGCTGAGCCTCTAAGGAGGCAGAGAGACAGAATGACAGTCACATGTTCTGTCAAAATAGGCAAGTGATATAGGAACAGGACCTGGCATGCATGGCAATCACAGATGACACAGATCTTTGACTAGGGTATAATATTTTTTTTTCAAGAATATAACATAGTTTTCTCAAGAATTACATGAGATTAAGAGGTCTACATAGAACCACGTGAGATTCTAACTCAGTTTCACTGAAGTTCTTAGGGGTTTGATGCAAGTCTTTGCCAATGCATGCCAGAACCTTGCCCAGCTGTGAATTTGACTCCTCTTGTATAAAGCAGTCCCAGCCCCATTATAAACCAGTATTGCTTAAGTGTCAAAGAATGTGACTGATTCTCATTTACAAAAGAATGCTTCTGCATCTTCCCTGTATCAAGGGATTTTAATGTAACCAAAAATCAGTTCTGATTTGTTTCTCAGACACTTTTATTTTATTATTTTAATTTATCTCTGCATTGAAAAAAATAGTGATATTACAACATAAAGGCTAACTGCATTTCTCTGCTTGAAGGTAGTCAGAGGAAAACCCCTTTGCAGTCAAATGTGCATATTGGCAGGCACTGAATCCAAATCCTGATGTATAGGAAAGCCCACAGAGTTTACTTGCCAATGTTTTAGGGAAAAAATCCATACCACTAACAAACTTTAAAAAATTACCTTTTATAGACTCACTGTAAAAAATTACTTTTTGTAAACGCATCTAAACACAAGTAAATAGGACAGATTTTCTCCAAATATAAGCACTTAAGTACGGTGTTCGAGCAGAAAGATACTGGCTTTGGTGTAATTGTTTTTATAGCCAACATAAGGAACAAGCATGACAGGTTGTCCTTTCCCGTTGCTCTCTGAGTTGCACAAAATAGGTTCAGTGTGTTTCTTGCCTCTTTTTTCTTTTGCCTGGAAATTTACCATTGCTGACACCAGTAGAAAATATCTTTTATTTTTTCCCTCAGAAGTCTTGTCATTCTCTTACTCCTCTTGCTGAAGCAGTTCAATGTGAAATAAAGGAAATAACCTTGGTAGCTTCCAAAGGTGGTTATTGTGGGAGTTTTGCTTGGTTTTTTTGATTGGTTAGTTGGTTTGGGGCTTTTTGTTATTGGGTTTTTTGGTTTTTTAAGGAGTCATCCTCCTTGTCCAAGCTGAATTCAGCATTAACAACATATAATATAGGAGCAGCTCCACAGCATATAAGATATGAGCAGTTCCTGGGTATGGATTAAAGGTGTGAAACCACTCTTTTCCTCCTCCCATAGGAAAATAAACAAGGGAACAAACTGTAGCTGAAATGAGTTGCCTGGGGAGAAAAGAACATTTGGTGGTGTCATAATCTGAGAGGAGTCTTCTTGTAGTCTCTTGTGTTCATTCTTTGGTGAGGTTCATGGATTTCTGTCTTCGGTAAAATTAATGAGAAAAGTAATTTTTTTATTTAATGCCATTATAATATATGCTGCATCCTGAAGAACACTTTTGGAAGATTGTGCTCTATGCTGGTGTCATATTTACACTCAGACTTGAAATGAACCGGAGTTTCCATGTTTGCCTGTTCACATCAACCTCTTTGAAAAGTGATAAGCAGGTCTGAAGTGCTGTGAGACTTCAAAAACAGAACACACGCTTTGGAAACTGCACTTCTGCAACACAGTATTCTTACAGAGGTATCAGTGTACAGGAAAGGTGGAGATAAGTTAGGATCCTCGAAAATGAGCCTTTGTTTTGCAGCAGCTATCAAAACAAAGCGTGTGTCTGTTTCTCTGTTGCAAAATATAAAAACACTCGCATGTTGTTTCTTTCAATAGCATAAAATATTACACTTGAAAAGCACACTTCTCATTCTGCTGTGGGAAAGGGAATACAATATGCTGAGGAGAAATGGCTCACTCAGTATTGCGTTTTCTTCTGTAATCTGTTAGACCAACAGCCCTTGCATCATGGACCAAGCAAATGAGATGTCTTTGTCAAGGGAAAGGAATAATCCTTGGACTGAAGCTCCATAAATGGATAATTTTTGAGCCTGACACTCCTGGGATTTTTGTACAGTGGATGGCTTCTAGAGGAACCATGGAAACCCACAAGGGTGAGACTCTGGTTGCTATTCAAGGGACCTCTCTGCAGACACACAGCTCCAAGTAGTCAAAAACCTCAAGTGCCAACACTTACCGAGTGTCATGGGTTTTCTTTTAAAAATCCTGTTGGAATTTTTTTCCCTTTACCACTGTGAAAGAAAGGTGTTGACCAGCTGGAGGGGGATGGGGGCTAGCTGACTGGGCTCCTGCAGACTGAAGGGGTGGCCGTTATTTTCTTTTCCACATCTTTTCAACTGAATTTTGAAGTTAAATAACTCGGAGGGAGGAGTTTCTTTTTTTTTTTTTTCCTCCTCTCCCGCCCTCCTCACCGAACACTTCGTTAGACTAAGACACCGAGACACCCCGGACGAAGCTGCCGCTGGGGTCGAACCCTCGGTGTCAGTGAATGTCCGCAGTGGCGTTGGCTGAGCGGGCTCTGCCGGCTCAGGGGAGGCAGCGGGTGATTAAGGGTTTGCGATCGAGCCACCAGAGGGAGATAAAAGGCCACATGCGTTTGAGCTGTGCCACCTGCTGTCTTCTGATGACACCTTTGCAACCATCTATCATATTAATTCAGACTAACTTGCGGAAAACACCAGCACCGTTCGGCCGCCAGCGCTTGCCAAAGATGAGCGTTACCATTTCACCTTTGGCTCTGGCAAAGCCAGCGCACGTGACCCCAGGGCCAAAAAAAATCCCAGCCTGAACCAAATCAACCAAGCAAACTGCGGTTCTGTGCTGTGCACACATAATTCGTTTTGTATCTACTACTGCTCTACCGTGTTTCAAACTGAGGTCCAGGAAACTCATGAGTTTCTGCAAATATTTTTGCTGTGTGGTCCTTTTGGAATAATTCTAATGAAGCTCGGCCTGTTGGGTGTTTTTCTTAGAATGTATTGCAGGGAATTCATGTTTAGAAAAAAACTCCAGTGCACATTTCAAAGTCAATTGTCCACTCGAAATAATCCTTCACAAGCAAGAACACAGACTACTATGAAAACACTTAGTGAACTGCTCTTAAGAAGATGATTCAGACAAACTCTTGGTCAGATTTTTATTCTCTAGGAACATTCTTTACCTTCTTACTCTTTGTATCTGTCTCTTCCTTTTTTATGTCATTCCTAGTCCCAAAGATGTAATGTAAAATGAAGAAGTCTAGTTACTCGTTTTAATAAAGTAACTGCAGCTGTTTGAAAAACTCAAGCTACTCAAGTTGTTGGTAAAAAATTGTGGATTTCTATTCTGGAGCAGGATGGAAAAAACACCAAAATTTTGAGAAAGTGTATGTGAATAAATGTTGAAATATTTTGAAAATTTTCATGGACATAGGATGCTTCAGTAATTCCACATTTAGGTATTTTCAGGCTGAATCAGCAGTGAGCTGCACTCCTAAGGCCTTTCGCATTCTTGCCTCCCTTCTTGTCTTGTGTTTCAACTGGGGAACACCTCCCATAATACCTCAATTTTAAAACCCTAGTTTTAAATTTTCTTGTCTTAAAAGGGCGTAAGAAGCCTGGAGTTAGAACCTGAGACTAACTGATCGAACACCTTGTCATATGGGATACTAAGGAAAAAAGGAAACCTGCAAACAGGATAAGCAGAGGCACAAACATAACAGAGAAATGTGACTGTGACAAAGACGAGAAACAGGATGCTGCACACATCCAGGGGCTCTGGACACTGTGTCCTATAACCTAAGGAAGTCTCTGCTTTTGTGACGCTTTAAACCTTTTTTTGTAATTGATAACCAATATGGCTACTTCGCCCTCATGAAAGCATCTGAAAAAAAACCCCAGAGTTCTGTGGCTCAGATATTTTGGATTTCAACACTGCCTGCTGATAATCACACATTTTTTAAACTAGACCTAATTTTTTTTTTTTTTTGGCAAGTGTGAAGTATTCCTGCCCCTGAATGTCATCAAATTCTCAATCACAGAGAGCCAAATAAACTGATGAAGATGGCAGTGTGTAGTTAACAAAAGAGGCAACTAATTCAGATCTTCGGGACTTAAGTCTTCTCTAGGACTGCTAATGGAGGAATGGAAAAATTTCAGCCTGAAGGGTGCTGAACGGGGTGGTGGTTCAGTTCTCCAAGACACTGAGCATCTGTAAGAATCAGCATATTTTCCCCTTTCACTGAAAGCAGCTGTCCACAAGGATTAGGCAGCTTTTCTGAGTCAGGATACAGTGTGGGGAGAGTTCCCACTGCTGCTGTTGTAGCACCCAGAGCCACCAACACCAAGCTCTGGCTCACAGGGAGACACAGACAGCACATGCTCAACTTCTGTTCTTTCCAGTTTGCTGCTGTGTGAGTTGTCCATAGATCCTACCACAGGGCAGAAGGAATGAGTCCTGCAATCTGCCAGCGTTGACACGACTTGTTGTGAGCGGGACCGGACACCCTTTGGTGATATCTGACGTGAACTACAAAGAGCTACTGGTAAAATACAGACATTACTCTCTGCAGCAGACCTGATACTTAGAAACAGAAGTATGACAGTAGTTTGATGCATGTGTTTGCCTGAAGTTTGTCTGATCCATGCTGTCAGCACACACTTACATGAGTTACAAGGGGTTTTGAAGTTTCAAACTTGTTCTAAACGTAGATCTGTTTAGTGATGCTGAAGTCTTGTCAGCTGTTCATAAAGCCCTCGAGGTGCAAGATGCTTTGTCAGGACCTGTTCTTTGTTGTCTGTTCACCACTGCTAATCAAACAAATGGTTTGCTGAGTTGTACCACTAAAGCTGACACAAAAGCTGTGGCATCCTTGTCAACCAGAGAATGAAATATACATGCATTGAAGCCTTGGAAGTTGTACTGAGAGTTTGCTTTGATTTTGACATCCGCATGAAGCCACGTGGGGATTTCATGAAAGTCACAGGAATATCTGCTTATGTCATCCATACTTCTTTGCTATACAGATGTGCTGTGGACAATGAATTCAAGTAGCTTTGTAATCATGCTACAAGTGGAATTTATGTTTTTTTTTAACGTTCTTCCTGGTTGCTCTTGTTAATTATGCCTGCAATATCAAATGTAAGCTTGGGTTTTTTTGCTCCAGACTAAAACCCTGAGTCAGGAAGGTGCTTAAGCACACGGTAAAGTACAGGCTGCAGTGCTTTGTTGAAAAGCTGTAGGTATAAGAATATGTTTAACACAAACATATGCTGAAGAGCTTTCCTAAACTGAGACTTTTCCCCAGAATAGCAATTTCTTAGATGGTAGCAGCAACACAATCTTAACGATGCTCTGAATTGAATTAGTTAACCCATGGTGGCATTAAGGCGTGAAATTATCTGTTCATTTTATGTTTAAAACACAGGTATATGTGAAAATTAAAAAAGGAGCATTTTCTTGTACAAAGGTGATGCTTCCTGCTAGGTTGTTCAGTATTTTAAAGTATAAAGATTAATTCTGTTATTAAAATGACGTGGTGAGACGGGAATTTCAAGTAAACTGGATATTAAAATGAAGGAGTCTGATCACATAACAAAGGTGAATTTATGTCATTGACCAGTTAAGGTGGCCTGCTTGCTGGAGTAGAGACTAAAAGATACAAAGGGAAGTTTTCAAGGCGTCACTTTTCAGAAAGCCAAAAATTACCCACAAGCTGTACTGTCTAGAAATATCTGAGCTCCAATCACAGATTTCTGTGCAAATCAGACCTCTTTGTTAGTCACTGCTTCAATTAGGGATACATTGAAGTAATCAGTATTCTCTTCAAAAAAATTTTTTTGGAAATTATTCTTCATTTTTTCCCCTTCATATTCATTGCTAAGAACTCATTCAGGAGCCTGATACTGAAGTGCACACGCTGGAGATGAGGCAGGAGCTTAATTCTTGTACCATGAGTTCAGATACCCATACATGTTCCACTGGTTGAAACTGTTCCTATGCACTGTAAATTTTAGATTTGACTTCATATATAGTAAAAACTGGCTAGTGGATAGGAATATGGGAAAGATATGCACAGGACAACCAGTATAGAAAATACTTGGAAAATTGGCAAGAGCTTGGGGTTCAAAGTGTTTTGAACAGCAATGCGAAGTCTAGCATGTGGCTGGTTAGTAGTTGTGACTTCCTGAAATACTGATATTGAGGCCAAAACTGTGTAATGTCTTTACTAACGACTTGTACGATGGAACAGAGTGTGTTGTCAGCAAGTTTGCAGACAGTCCCAGACCGAGGGGAATGTTAGATACATTGGAGAAGAGGGATGCTCTTTAGAGGGACCTAGACAAGCTAGAGAAAGGGCTGATGGGAACATCCTGGAGTTCAGCATCAGCAAATGTCAGGTTTAGTTTGGGCTCCCCAGTTCATCTTAAGACAGACACAGAGCCCATGCTACAAGTTCAGTGGAGCCCACTGATATGTAGAAGGGGCTGGAGGATGGCACATGGCAAGAGAGGCAGCAAGAAGTGCTTTTGTTCAGGTTGGGAATAAGATGGTGAAAGGGAGCTCTTCTGGCTGTCATCATCCTCTTTGCGCCAGGGCACTGACATAACAGAACTCCTCTCAGAGAGCACCAAAGGCAGAAGACACTCGTTGGAATAAAGGGCTCTCACAGGAGATTGGAAGATTCTTTTCTTTCCTGGAAGGGTGTTCAGTGCCTAGGCAGGGAGGACCAGTGACGCTGAAGGTTTTCTGCTCTTGAGCATCTTCCCGACTTCATGGCCCAGAGGAAACAGGTGAAGTGTCAGTTTGGCCCACCTGTGAGGTAAGGAGGAATCTATGAACCAGTAGATGGGGGATTTAATCTAAAATCGAAAAATCTGGATTCTTGAGTGAGCTCTTCCAATATTGAATCTTTCTGTCTGTGTTTTTACTGCTGTTTGCCAACCGTGTCCCGTTACACAGCCATGCAGAGACCGGAGTTCTTGCTTCATGTTGAATTAATTGGGAGCATAAGACCCTTGCTCAAGTCTGAGCCCAAACCGGGCACAGCGTGGAGGTTTTTCTCACTGAGGAACTCGTCGGGAAGCATGTAGACTACCCCCGGTTATTGCAGATCACCCACGAGCAATACGATTCACGAAAGGAACTTCGATTCACGAAAGGAACACGCGGCACGCCTGGCAGACAGCAGACCGCGGAGAAGGCGGGAGGACAAGGCGAAGAACGGCCGATGAAGGCACGAAGCCCCCGCTCACCGCCCTAGCGGACCCGCGGTGCGGGCGGCGGGGGCCGTCCCGGCGCGCAGGGGGCGGGCGGCGGGCGGGGCGGCGGGCAGCACCATGCGGCCGCGGCTCCCCGCCCTCCCGCCCTGGAGCTGCGCGGCGGCGGCGCCTTCCGCGGGGCGGCCGGGGCCAGGCGAGCCGCCGCCGCTGCCCTCCGCATGGAGCCGCGGCCGCCCGGCGCCACCGCCGCCGCGCTGCGAGGGGCTTCCGCGGCGCCGGGGGCGGCGGGCGGCGGCGGCGGCGGCGGCGGCGTCGGGGCGCCCTGCGGAGGATGTGGTGAGTGACGGAGGCGCCGCGGTGTGTGTGGGCGTCCGTGTGTCCGTGTGTCCGTGTGTCCGTCTGTGTGTGCGCGCTCCCGGCGGGCAGCTCGTCCGCAGGGCCGCTTCCCCCGGCGCCGAGGCGGCGGGTCCCGGCCGGACGCTCCGGGAGCTCCCGGTGCGCTCGGGGCGCTGTCCGCGGTGCTGAGCGCGGTGCCGAGCGCGGTGCCGAGCGCGGTGCTGGGCGCGGCCGGTCCGCGGTCGGTGGGCGCGGAGAGACGCGCCGGGGAAGGAGGGTTTCCTTCCCTGGCTTTCCAGCCTTGGGATGTACTGCCGATGCTGTCTCGGCGGAGAAGGGGTGGTCGCTAGGCTTGGTGTGAAAATATCCGGCCGAGCCTTGCTCGGTCCTCCCGCAGGGTTTGTGATCCGGTCATCGCAGAAAGCAGCCGGCAGATGAGACCACGAGTAATCGGGTGACACGAACACAGCTCGGGGTAGCCATCCAGAACCGGTGGGGCTTTCAGGTTGCATTTCTAGACAGTATCTGCTCAACATCTGCTTGCAGCAGACAAGATAAAGTAGCTCCGTGACACTCTGCAGTTTTGCAAATGAAAACATAGACCCAGTTTTTGCTGTGCCTTAGCCTAAATTAATTTGAAGTTAGGTGAAGCTTGGCTGCATTATTCTTATATTTTCTTGGTCTAGAGTCACATCTAGACTAAGACTGATTGCTGTGGAACAATATGTCCTTACTCTGGTGGGTAAATACATTTCTTTTAGTGAAAACTTCTCTGAATGTAAAAGAAGTGGTAACTATACACTTCAGGTCTGTCCTTGCAGCCCGTGTTCAGCTTCTCTTTCCTGCAGCAGCTAAACAATCTTCTCCTTCGTTATCCTGCCGTATTTTTTGTAACAAATGTTCTTCATTTGCATAGAAAATGAACTGCAATGTTGCATTTTTGGTACTGTGTTCATTTTTGGATCTTTAAAAAACATAATTTCTCAGAGCTGCTCTGTATGTGTGTGTGTGTGTGTAGGTGTTAGGAAGCCATGCTTTGAATTCAGCTATCCACAGGTCTTAGTGGGAACAGAACTCTGCAAGCATTTTGCTGTAAATCTACTGCACTTGGAAGAATGTTTTTTTCTGAAGTTGAAAGGAGTTTGCCTGTTTACAAGGTAGTCATTACTGTTTATCACAGGTGTTACCAGACAAAGGCTCAAGAGGAGTTAAACTCTGTGATCATAGGGCTATTGTATAATCAGGCAGGCTAGCCTTGGCTAAGGACTATTCCTCAGCTGCATAGGAGCTGACAAAGTGTATTTCTAAAGGCGAGGTTCTGTCTACAGGCTGAAAGCTGGGACAGACATTTAGGCCTGTCTAAATGGGAGTCCATGAAAATCTTGGGTCACAGGTCCCTTCAGTATCTACCCAAACTCCTTTGTAGTTCAGTGGGATCTATATTTCATTTGTTGGTGTGTCCCAGCTTGTAAGTCCTATCTCATGCTTGCTGACTTTGGACTCTGCTTTTTTGATCAATGATACTAGACTGTTTTCTAAATTTGTTTCTGAGATGAGAATAGGTCGTTTTGCTTGAGCTTACTTGGAAGAAAATGTTGGTCCTGTGCCCACTGTGATGTTGATTGCTTCTCTTTAGTCTGTGGGAGAGAAAAAAGGGCAATTCAAGAAAGTCATGGTCTGGCTCACATTTATAACTTTTCCTTGTGTGTTTCCTTGTGTAAGTGCTTCAACTGAGCAGACCTCACTGTGGGCATAAATAGTCTCCAGTGTTTTGAAGGCAGAGATATAATTTCTGAAGTCTTAGGTTTGTAGGTGTTCTGTTGACTTGATTAATCGTGCAAATAATTCTAGGGGCTTCCATGCTGGACTGCTTATCTGACTAATGACAAGAAATATATGACATCTAAGTAGAAACCCGTAGAAGCAGATTAATCGGGAGACAGAACATCAGCAGAGGCATTCAGCTGGCTTTCCTCACCTTTGTGCAGGAGACAAAGTGGGGCACTCAGCCTAAAGCTACTTGTTGCTCTTGCTGCACCCCTGTGTCATCTCATAACTTCTGCAGGGCTGTCAAATGCTTCCCATGCTGCAGCTGCAGGAGGGGCAGGAGAGCACTGGCCCACAGCTGGCAGACGTGGGTTCTGATATAAGGAATAGCTGTACTTTTGTTCAGTCAAGCTTGCTGTGCAGCCCAGATGCTCTTATTGCAAGTACCCATCACCTCTTGCAATGTGTTTTGCTGCCTTCAAGTGGCAGTTACAAAAGGCAGAACTCAAGTATCCCTGTATTTGAATGAGCCCTCTTTACATCTGTGGGTGATAGAGGTGACTGTTTCCTTACACAGTGGAAGATGTGACCAGTTGGAAAGCCAGGGTGTGTGTGTTGTGTGTGTTGATCATAGGCAGGCATTTTAACTCTCTTGTCATTTCTCGAGGCTGTCACAAAGCAACATCACGAGGCCAGTAAAATCTTATTTGTATTTATGTAGACACAAATTTGTTCTGCAAAAATATGTTTTTACTAAGAAAAGTTTGTTTAAATCACTGACCAGGGTGCCTAAAAATCCATTTGATCTAATGAACAAGTAAATTTTATTTTTATATAATAAGTATGTGAAATGCAGAAGATTTGAAAAGTATTTTTCATACCTACTCATCAAGTCAAACTGCCTGTAGATGGTTAAGTTTGCTTTTAAATGTAAGCAACTTAAAAATGCATTTGAAGACCCAAGTTAAAAATAGTTGGCTTGCTGTTTGCCTGCACCAAGGAGCCTATTTTTGTCTTTATTCAGTAATGTGCACACAGGCATTTCTGGGGGATGTTTCAGGCCTCCTCTGTAGGAATTCAGCCCCTGGATTTGTGTGCTAAATCATTTTGGTTTGGTTGGCAGTCGTATTTCTCCCTGGCTTAGAGATGTTTCTAACCAAATAGATAGGGAAGGAATACATAAGCTTATTCTAACCTCTAAACACGTTTTCAGCTCACTCCAGGAAAAGTGACATGATTTCACTGTCACGTTTAAAACTGCACTGAAATTCAGGGGAATGCCCAAACCTGAAACCTTTAAATACTTGACTCTCCTTTGTACTTATGCTTTATAGATTTTCCCAGTACTACTGAAAATAAAAATCCATCAATAGTTCATTTTAAATGGTTTTATCTATAAACATCAATTTGAGGCTAGCTAAGATTGATTAATGTATCTCTTTAAAATAAAAGATGTTACACTATCTGGAAATACCTATTTAGGGTTCATGTGCATGCTTTGTTGAATTGAAGCTGTATAGGATGAAGAATTTCTCTTTAATTCTCATATATATATATATTTAAAACTGTATAAATTCTATGTTTAGAGCATGATATAAGCAGAAACAGATTTTGTGTATTTGTGTATGTTCAGTATATATATTAATATGAAAACTGTCCACATAAAGCAGGTATATGCAGTGTGGAGACGTGACTGATACCTTTTCAAAATACTGAGTTATTTTGCAGTTTGCAAGAGAGCTCTGGTTTTGTAATCTGAAAGCAATCAACTCCAGTTTCGAATCTCTTAAATTATTTCTTTGTGTTTCTTGGATAGTACTTCTTGTTGGGATAAGTGCACTGCTGCAGGTCTGGACAATTGATCCTGATGAAACTCTGCCTGAGTGATCATTTTGAGATTCCATCTGTGTTGCTGTCTCAACACCTGCTTGAACTTTGGGGGTTTTCTCCTTTTTTTTTGTCATTTGTTTGCAGGGATTTAGCTGCCTGTCACTAACTCTGACAAGTTAGAGGGTTGTGTTTCTACCTGGCTTTTGCAGGTTGGATTTTTGAGCCTTTCCGGTCTGCCTGTCAATCATTCTTGTTGTAAGGCAGAAACTTACCCTAATGGCCAAATTTTTGAGGTGCTAAAGGTCTCCTTAAAAGTGACCACTCACCTTCCCTCCTTGTCTGGGGCCCAATCCTGTGCCCTTGAAGCAGGTAGGATTTTTGATATTTCCTCTGGTACTCGTAGTGTCTATGATGTGACAGGGACCTTGCATTGACAGGAGACTGCATCTTTCCCCCACCTGACATGCACACCTTAACTAACTACTCCTTTACTTTGCATGCTAGAAATAGCAAGGTTTCATGACCTTCCCTTCCTCATGCACACCCACTCATCTATCATCAGTGTTTTGACTGGGATGACTCGTGCAAGGAAGGTGAGCAGAACTTGCCTCTGTTTTTCTCACGTGCCAGTCACACTGCCCAGGTACTTCCGTGTGCATTGTCAGCAGCAGCAGCAACAATTGTGAGTATGGATGGTTTTCTTCCAAAATAATATTGGTGGTTAATTGCATCAGAATATCTGCTTTGCAAGATGCAATTCAAACTGCATCTAAATGTGAAATGGGATGATTTAAGTCTTTGCGAGGGAAAGGAAATCAAGAATCATGGAATGAATAACTCTTTTCAGACAACCTGTAAATCATTTCCCTGATTTATTTATGTAGGCATATGTGTATCTATAATTTGCATTAGGATTGTGCTCTTTTGCTTATTAGTAATGTGTTTTGATTGCATTCTGGTAGCAATTGTAATAATTTATTAGATTGCAAGCATTTCTTTTGTCCACAAATAGGACAAAAGATTGTGTAATGCTCTGGAATATCAAAGGTATATTGCTGCTCTCATGCCAAGATCGTCTTCAGCAACGAGATGCATATCTAAATAGAATGCATTATGGTCATTACCTTAATAAAATGTGAGTCATGCACACCAGCACTTTCATTCTTAAAATACTTCAGTGAACTGGCATATCTGTTTGCCAATAGATACATCACACTGTGGAAGACAAATCTGTTTCTGTATGGACAAACAGTCTCCAGCATCTTCCCTGAAGCTCTGTGCTCAATTTAGGGCTTTAAGTGTGAGCTCACTAATGAACATTTTAAGCACACTTGCATGATGTATGTCATCACGAAGTTTTAACTAAAACTATACATGTTCAACTACTGTAAAGTCCATTCTGACTTAATGAAGTCCTGGATTTGAAATGAGACTGTTGACTAAATATATCAGTTTGTTCTGGAGGACAGACAGAAAACCTGACTGCTTTATAGATAACTCTGTATGTGATGGTTCTGTAGGTGTTGAGAAAAGGTAGCAACTGCCACCACAAATTGCTCCAAAACCAGCATCCAAGCTGAAGCCTTTCAGTAGCAATTTATGACTCAGAAAAACTTTCATGTTCTGTCTTGAAAAATATATGCAGTGCTCTGGGGAAATAAAAGGGAAAGTTGGAACGGTACAATCTGTCAGACCCACGTCATGCATGTCCGTGCAGGAGATCAGCAGGTGAGTCAGAGGGAATTTGGGAAGTATTGCATTTGGGGGATGCTGTGGTACTTTGGTGTTCCAAATGCATTTTCTCACTTGGAGGGAAGAAGCAGTCACTTCAGGGATGTGTAAGGAGCATTAGAAAATGCCAACCTCTGACAAAGACATAAATTCCTGATGCCATAAAAACATGAAATCTGCAGTGTAATTAGTCCATGTATTTTCTGTAGCATTGTGAAAATATTTTCTTAATACTGATTTTCTAAAACAGAACATTAAAACAGAACATTTAAAAAGCCCTAATCTCTGCATAGTGCTACATCTTCTTTTCATCATGCTATCAAGTCTTTTACAGCAACATTCAAAATTAATTCATAATCCACCTGACAAGAACAGTTGTCATTTTTTAGCCGATATCTCTATGTACACATTTGTACTGCCTTTGTGTGAAAGAGTATTTGGGGGCTGAGCAGAGGGAGGGAATCAGATACATAACAGGTGAATAGGAACTCAATTAGGTTTTGGTACAGCTGTCCGAAACATTCGGTCTTTTTCGTGAGCACAGGCTGTGCATGGTGACTGCATTCTTCTTTCTTCTCAGCTTTCATGTTTGTTAATTCACTGTGCAAGGCTGATGGAGAACAGTTAATTCCACTGTCCTCCTTCTATAACTGTGGGAAACATATCAAACGCAGACAGCAAATATATGTTGATTCCTTCCATCAGTGAACATCGTCTCCCATCAAGCACATTTTCACGGAATCAGCTGGCAGTTTGAATTGTTCAGTATTGCTTTTTAAAAACAGTATTTACGTTTACGGTGATCTTTTTCTGCGAATCGTTTTGAAGTGCAGAGTTTTATGACCAGCTGCTCTCAAGTGTTCGTGCTTGAGAATCTAGCACTGCATATTCTAGGAACAAACGGTTCACACAAAATAAACCTTGTGGTTCCAGCAGAGTGTCTTACTGGCATGTGTTGCCTCTTTCATCCTAAAGGTGGGTGACTTCTTCCATTTTGCGTACGAAAGTGAAGCATCTGCAGTTCCTGCTGGCCTCTTTGGGCCTCTTTCTACATTGCTGCCACCCTTTGCCAGTGTTTTTGGGTTGGGGGAGAGCAAGCTGTGTAGTGGAGGGTTGCGATGTTGAATGGGAATTGTTTTACAATGTGCTGATGAGTTCTATTTCTGCTGTTGATGGCAGAGTAATAGTGGTATCATATTATTGGTGGCATATTATTGGTTTTCTTACAGATGGTGGAGATTAACACTGCAGTGCCTGTTGTTTGAGCTGCAGTGCTGATAACAAAAACTTTGCCACAGCTGCTCCAGCCGGCAGCGAGGCAGGGCCCTGGGGGACCTTTGGCACGATCTGGTCTCTGTGCATCACTGGCCAAGAGCAGAAGTTTATGAGCACTGTTCATTTGTTTATTTGTGACAGCTGTTTTTTGTCAGTGGTTCCCTGCAAGTCACACATGTTGAAACTTAATCAGAGACAACTCCTGCCCTTTCTTTTCTTTCTTACCTAAATGTTTTGCTGAGCCCTGTGTGTGGTAGGGGAGGTTTTAACTCATGTTTTCTACTAGGCACATCGGTTGTGTGGTGTCAGAAGCCTCAAGTACCACGAACAAGTGGATTCTAAACATTTAGGGCTAAATCAGTTCTCTGATACATTTTTGTAAGTATCCAAAATGCTGATTTACATTACAGTGTGTTTCTGTACTGAAGTCAGCAGCAAAATTTGCATTGACTTTCACTGACACAAGAACAGCCCCTGAAGCTATTGTTGTAGTCCAGCCTAAATTGCACTGGAAAGTGGCTTGGGATATTTCAGTGATTATTCTGAAATAATATTTCTCCCTTGACATCTGGTAAATTGCATAGCTGAAAGTTTCAGTAGGTATGCACACTCACTTTTAAATCAAATGTTTTGCTCCACTTCGTGCACATTTCAATATACATCCTTCTAAGGGGTGGTAGTGCTTTAATAGAATAATCAAGATAAGATGGAATATCAATGAAATGCAGGGTTTTTTACTAGAGATGTGATATCTTCCCTTTAACAGTGAGCTGAAATTTCAGTGAAAATGAGTACATGGTGAAATTACTGTAGCTGATGACTGAGCCTTTTTGGGATTCATTTTATTATATAGTTTGAATTAAAAACAAAATAAAACACAATAGTTTATTTAGGGGGTATTTTCCAGATATAGAGAAGATTTTTTACAAGGTTGAAGGTGTAAACTCTGAGGTGATGAATATTTTTTTTCAAAACTACCATTAGATAAGAAAAGTAATACCCTTCCAAGAGGTGATTGGATCTTTTGCTGAAGATTGAGGCACTGGTATCAAGCTGTTAAATACAGATTTCAAAAGATGCTGGGGGTGAATTTAAGTAGGCATAAATCTTAGCAAAAGTACCAACATGTGAGAACAAAGATACATCCTAAAAGCACAACATAAAAGAAAATAGTAGCTTTTCCAATTATCTTTTTCTAACATTTTTGCTGGGAACCTGAAAACTGATGAGTGGATATGGACATTTGAGTCTTTTTAGTTTGCCCAGTTTCTTGTTAAGAAGTTGTAGGAGAAATAGGATGAGTGATTCACAGGTGTCCTGAAAATCTACTTGGTTTTTGCTAAAAGAACGAAAATCAGGAGCGCTCTGCAGGTCTGTCTGGACACATTAAAGTTATTGTGAGCATCTTGACTTTCAGATAATTTACTGCTGTAACACGTTGTATGGTTCACGTAGATTTCTGGTGAGTAGCTGGTACTAGACTTGTGGCATTTTCTCTTCTTCAGCAAAACCAGCTGTGTCATGGAGAATCTTGTAGGGCACACAACCAGATTCTCCCCACCCTTCAGTGATTGTGGATATACCTTCCATAACACCAGAAACAACATAAAACTAAAAGGGGTATCCCAACACTTCTTTCTTCCTGATGCACAGAAAAAGCATGCAGTGCCTTGATAGATGCTGTTCAGTGACTTGAGTACAGCTGGAGTGAGTTCTTGTCCAATTGTGCTAAATAAGGGTTTTGTCTCTGGCTTGGAGCCACATTTTCAATCCTTTAATTTACTTGGGATTTTCTTTTGGCAGGACAGGATGTTCTGCTCTGTTAGTGAAAATGTCTTACTTTATTGACAAGTTATGAAGGTCAAGAGAAACATTCAGTTAGGTTTGTATTCAGGGACATCATCAGAAGATGCATAGCAAGGGAGCCAAGGGAATAGGAGTAGTCCATTTACAAATACAAATCAAATTTAAACCTTCTTCAGGTTTTTAACTGTAACTGGCCATGCTTTTAATTTTCAATTCTGACCTCTTTCATATATAATTCCTGTTCTAGAAGGCTAATTTTCTACTTGCCTCTGAAAATGTTGTCCAGACATGGAATGATGAATAATCTCTTCGCAGGTGCAGTCAGAATCAATACTTTTGCTCCTGCTGGTGATTTGCTGTAGTGATTTTGAACACTAATGCTTCTGATGAGATTCACTGACTTTGAGATTTAAATATATATGGAAAGTTATACTTGTGGCCTAATACTATCTTAACTTCACATTCTTTCCTAACTTTGGGTTCCGGGAGACCCCTCAGATAAAAAAATCTGATGTCATTTTTTAATCTTACTGTTACTAAGAGTTCAGAAGAAGCTTATTTCATGCCTCAGAGTTGCCAGTGTTTCTTAAACTGACATTATAAGATAGTTACTTAGTAGACATTTATAAAAGAAAAAAGATACTGATAAAAATACAATTTTCTTTAAAACTCCCTCTGTTGTTTGGAGGCCTTCACTATTTCTGCATCTCTCAAGAAATTCAGTATTTGTATTAATAATACAGAATAACTATTTACTGCTGTATTGTGGTATTGGTTTAATAAATCCCTTTGAAATTAACATATCTAAATTTTAGGCATTACTTTGGACACTAAGAAGGCTCTCCTGACTGTGCTCCAGTTGTGACTACCTTTCGTGACTCTTAATTTAAGTTTTCTCTGTTTACAATTTCTCTCAACAAATTAATCTGCTGTGGTGACTTAGTGGCAGATGAACTTTAAGATGATGATGCATCTTCACTACCTTTCACTTCTGTTTTTCTCACATTTCTCACTGAAAGGATTGTGTTCCCATATTTTGAGGCACGTTTCTTTTCAGTATCATTGAGGTTTTTTTCACTAGCAAAGCACTGAAGCTTAAAACAACTTTTTATTTCTAATATTTATTGCAAAGTGGCAATTTATTTTTCAGAATGCTATATAATGTTTAGTAACCTGGCTGGCTAGCAGATAATGACAATTCATGTAACATACAGAGAACTATGGTTGAACAGATGATTGCATAGAAAATGCTTTAGCTTCCCTGTGTTATTTAGCACAGGCAAAGCACAGGCAGATGTTACAAGTTTTATTAAATACGATATATTTACTCAAACATCGACATACAGGTATAGAATTAGGGGAAACAGATGTAGAGTTTTATTTATGCAGAAAAATATTTATTGATAACTAGAATTGCTACTATGCAATAGAAGCAGATGTTTGGTTACCTTTATTTCTCTTTATATATAGGACAGTTTATCTGTAGCTCAAGGTCAGTACTGCAAATTTTGTGTTCGCTTGTTTCTTTAAAGTTGCAATTTTCAAGTTGATTTTAGATCTATTTTTCCTGATACATTTTCTAGTTTCCTTTCTCCTGTTTTGTGCCAAGCTGTTGTTCTCTTATAAATCTATAGTTCTGGTATTTTTCTCAAGAAGAATAAAATATCTTCATTATTTTTCTTTGAGGATAGTGCTTACTTTAGTGTAATATTTTGCATTCCTTTCCTCAAGTGTAGGTCAGATAGACTTTTTGTTTTAGTAAACCGAATTCTTCGTTGTCCCCGAAAGTGGACAGTCTGTTTGTCTTCATCCACCCAGGCAAAGACTCTGTTTTTTTTTTTAAGTCCCTGTAGTGACAGAGATGTGTGTGTCTACTTGTCATTGAAATTTCATTCACTTTTCAGAGTAAAATCACGTTGGTGGGCAAATTTGGGGTGGGGAGCATTTACCTGTCATTGTTGTAATGAAATTTGAATCATGGACCTTTGCATCATCTGCGTCATCTTAAGCCACAGTTGCACATACCGGGTACATTATTCCGAGTACTTCTTAAAAGTCTTTCACAGTTCAGTTTCAAATTCAGGGAAAAAAAGACCAGACTGCATCCAGGCAATTTGTACACAGAGATCATGCTAGAGATGATGAGCATCTGGTTTGGTTTGAAGGCAGAACTGTATTAGTTTTATTTTGTACCCACACAATCTTTACTACCTGCATGCTGCAAAACAGAAGGTTTGAAATCAAACTTTTTTAGACATCAACATGGAGTAGGATGCTGGACTTTGTAGATTCTGGCAGTAGCTGTTTATTGGTTTTGTGTTCTGAAATAGTCATCTGGAAGAAATCATAAAAACATTGCAGGCTATTAAGGATAGGAAGAGATTATTGGTACAGCATGGCCTTGAAATCTTGTTGAGTTGGATGCAACTAAGCAATGTGTGGTTTTATATAGTCAGATTCAAGTCATAGCTTTTGAGTCAAGAATGATAGCTTATGGCAGATAGGAAAGCAGGATTTGGAGTAATGTGGAAACAGCATCTGTGGAAAGAAATCACAGGTCATGAATGCCAACAAAACACTAGAGCCTTCTCCAGTGCAGGAACTACAAGGACATACTTTTGAATCTGCTGGTATTTGAGGCTCCTTATCTATAAATATTACAAAGTTTCATCTTGCACATGTCTCTTCTTTTTTTTTGTGTGAACATTAGAAAATTAGGCAGTAGGAGACAATAGGAGAGATTTCAGAGAAGAGCTGCAAACCCAACTGAAGGACTGGAAACAAAAGGTACAAGAGCCTCAGTCTACCATCTCTACAACAGGCTAAAGATGATATAATCATTCTGTTAGAGGAAAATATCACTTGAGGATTTAAAAGTGAGACTTTTTACACACTCTCCCACAATAATTATTCATCCTGAGATCTCTGGGACAAGACCTGGAGGCTATCTGTGCAGATCTTCACCACTATAGGGAGAAAATGCATGTGGACAAAACTCCATTAGAACTCAAGCTGGCCAGCACTGTAAATGACAAACAAAAGGGCTTTTTTAAACGTTTTAACAGCAAAAGGAAGATCAGAGATAACAGTGGTCTGTTGCTCGATGGAATTGGTCACTTCACAGATAGGGACATAGACAAAGCAGAAACTTTTAATAACCTTCTTTACCTTTGTCTTCAACACTGATTGTGGGCTCTGGGACCCCTGGAGTCCTGTGTTGGATGACTGTGCTGATGATGACTCCCAGCTGACCCTGAATGTGTTCAAGACGTGCTGCTCAAGCTGGATGCTCGTAAATCTATGGGACCCAATGGAATCCATCCTAGGGTTCTGGAAGGGTTGGACAATGTCATTGCAGGACCTCCTTCCATTTTTTTCAACTGCCTTGGGAGTCTGAAGAGGTCCCAGTCAACTGCAAGCTGGCAAACATTGTCCCAGTTTCAAGATGGAAAAGAGGGGAGACCTGGTAGTAACAGGCCTGTCAGTCTCACTTCAGTGCCTGGTAAAACTATGGGTAAAGTTATTTTAGGACTACTTGAAAAACACTTTAGAAACAATACAGTCATTGGTTAAAGCCAGCATGAGTTCACACCAGGGAAGTCCTGCTAACCAACTTAATTTCCTTTTATGACAAGGCCACCCATCTACTTGACCAAGGGAAACCAGTAGATCTGGGACTTGAGAACTTTTTAGCAAAGCTTTTGATACTGCTTGTCACAACCTCCTTCTGGTTGAAATGCTCAGTACACAGCTAGACAAGTCCACAGTATGTTGAATGAACAATTTACTGATGGGATTGGGTCAGTTTTATTACGTTACATCAGGCTGGTGACCAGTCACCAGCAGTATTCCCCAGGAGTCACTTTTAGGACCAGTGCTCTTTAATGTTTTTATAATGATCTGAGTACAGGAATCGAAGTTTGTGAAGTTTGTCAATGATACGAAATTGAGAGAAGCTGTAGACTCCCTCAAGGCTAGAATGGCTGTACACAAGAGATTTGGACAGACTAGAGAGTTATCAATCACCAACCATGCAAAATTTAATGAGAGCAAGTGCTGGATTCTCTACCCTAAACAAAGTAATCTTGGTGGTACATACAAACTGGAGTGTGAGAGGCTGCAGAGCAGCCCCACAGAAAGATCTGTTTGTGTTGATGGCAAGTTGAGTCAGCAGTGCCCTGGCAGCCAGGAGGGCCAACCATGTCCAGGGGGACCAACCATGTCCAGGGGGGCATCAGGCAAAGCATCACCAGCCAGTCAAGGGAGGGGATTGTCCCTCTCTGCTCTGACCTGGGGCAACCTCACCTTGAATATTGTGTGCAGTTTGGGGCACTGCAACATAAGAAGGACATCAGACCATTAGAGTGTGTCCAGAGGAGAGAGATCCAGATGGCGAAAGGTTTCAAGGGCGAAATATATCAGGAGCAGCTCAAGTCACTTGGTTTGTTCAGCTGGGAGAAGAGAAGGCTGAGGGGAGACCCCATCACAGTCTGCAACTTCCTCAAGGGGAGCATTAAAGGGGGAGGTGCTGGTCTCCTCTGTCTAGTAACTAGTGATAGGACACAAGGAAAAGGAATGACACAAAGGACTGTCAGGAAAGTTCAGATGGAACATTAGAAAAAGTTTCTTCATTGAGAGGGTGGTTGATCACTGGAACGGGCTCCCCAGGGAAATGATCACAGCATCAGAGTTCAAGGAGTGTCTGGATGATGCCCTTAGTCATGTGATTAATTTTAGGTAGTCCCGCAAGAAACAGGGAGCTGAACTCAATAATCCTTATGGGCCCTTTAAACTTGAGATACTCTGTAATTCATCCAGCTATGGTCTCAAGAAAAGAGATAGGCTCTCTAAAGTATTCAGAGCACTTATTTTCTAAGATGTGACATCTGATTTTCTTTTAGCATTTCCAATTTGTCAAGGTGTTTATTGTTTGTTCACGTCTTTTGCCATGACATTTGAGTGACAAAAATGTCTCTCCACAGACCCTTTGTGACTGTCTCTATAAAGACCAGATTGTCTTCTTTTGCCTTGTCCACAAATGAAAAGTCTAGTGATATTTGTTTCCTGCCGTTGTTCTGTTGTTGCTGTTGTCCTTTTCTTTCATTCACTCTGAAATGCAAAGAATTATGGAGGACTTGGGGGGATGACGTTGATGTGAATACCTGAGTAGAAATAAGAAAAGAGAAGTTATTACTATGTTTTGAAGCTACAGCTTCTGCAAGAACATTTCACCAGGTGCAAGCTGGCCCTTGAAATTTGTTTGGTCTTTTCTCTTGAACTTTCAAGGAGAATGGTACTTTGGCTTCAGTCATAAGGAAAAAGTAATTAAAGAGTCAGATTATTTTTTTTTCTAAGAGCATATCTGGAAACTCAAGTGCTTAAACACCCTGGAGAACTTAAACATATAAGTTATGACAAAAAACTGCCCGCCAGATATTGGAAATAGAATGTTAGTGTTCAAGACATGAAGTGTGTGGGAAAAGAAGAAAACCCCCTGAGCAGCAGTGTGTCCCAGCTCAAAGAGCCAGCCAACGGGGGACTCAACATCTGCCACTGCATTTCTCTGCACTACAGATTCCCTCTGTTCTTCTGGACAAGTCAGTTACTATCATTTAGAAGAGGAAAAACAACAGTGTTGCTTTCGTTCGTATTTCTGAAGTGCTCGGCTATTATGGTAAGGAACAGATACTGACATAAATCTTTGTGGCAGGAAAAAAATTCTGAGCTAGACTCTGGCTGCACTACTTGCTCTGAGCTTCAAGGGTGACTTCTAACTTCATGATGAATAAAATACCATGGTGCTGCCAGGATAGCTGAAGTCACAGGAAGGAACATCCATCTGTAATTGCAAGAACCAGAGGGTCTAGGAATTAAATGTGTTCTTGGGGTACCGAAATGACTTCTTGATTGACAGCAGTGTTGACTTGTTGTTCCCAGCGTTTCCTCTTTCTCCTCCCCAGAGCAGGTCTCTTGCTCTGCTACACCTCAGCCAGTTCCCCTGCTGTTCTGTTGTGCTGGGGAGCACCTGAGGGATGGCATTGCTTGTATTTGAGGAGAAGAAACTGAACTACTAATACTGACAGTTCTCATTCGCTGACTTGGGTTTTTAGTGAAACTTGCTGTGGTATCCAAGGATGAGCACCTTTGGCAGGATCAGACGGATGCTAGCTCCATATGGCTGATCCTTAGAGCAGAGAAAAGGACCTAATTACTTTTGGCATGGGCTATTAAATCAAAATGGCTTGTGTTCCCACTGAAAATACAAGTGTGAGGGTCTTTGGTAAAAAGAAAAAACAAGGAATGCTCCTGATATTTAGATGAGAAAACCTGGCATGTTCGAATCCTGCAATTAAAGGAACAAATGCTATCCAGTATCATATTTTTGGGAAGAAGCCTCATGCTTTAATTGTCCTGATGATTAGTCCTACTCAGGGGAATGAATCAAAAGCATCCTACTGAATGGAAGAATAATTAAGGAAACAGAGAGATGGAAAAGAGACTTGCTGAAATTTCCATTCCTTTGCATTGGTTTGTTAATGATCAGCACCACTGTTGCAGTCTTCAGCATCAATACAGAGAAGTCTTTTGAGTTTTTCTTTTCCTGCCAGTGTTACTTTTCTCCTGATATTATTTCAGCTCTCTAAATCTGAATTCTGTAACCTTATCTGCCCAAGAAACATGTTGTGCCATATAGGCCTTAGTAGCACTGGTAGCGGAAGGATGGTTTGTAAATGACAGAGCTGCAGGTTCAGGCCTGCCTCAGCCACAATGTGACTTTTGACCACCAGTAACTCTAACAGAGATACGCCCACACTGTCAGACTCTCACTTCCCTCGTCTTTAAACATCATCAGCATCTTCCATGGCAACTCAATTTTTCTGTTGCAAATGCCTATGGATGACTAACACATTGTTAGTTTATGTAATTTCCCTGCTGTAACTGTCTTAATATGGTCTATTAATATGACCTAGTGTTCCATCTTGCTTAATTCTTTACATTTCCTCTAATTTTAAATTGGGTTACAATGCAGCAGAATACCATGAACAGCAATAACTAAATCTTATCCTCAGCATTTGCTACATCCCTGCAGGCATTTTTGTTAACCTTTTTTTTGTTCAGTTTCTAGCACTGTAAATTCAGGTTATAATTCACGGCTTGGTGCTGAAGGTACAGCTCAGAGATACTCAGTTAATGAAAGACACACTTCTGGCAAGCAAATCTCCCTCTGTTGTCCGGGAAAGCCTTTGAAGGACACAATAAATAGGAAGCAAAATCTTTTTTAACCAGTTGCATGTTGTAAGACTGTCCTAAAAATGAGAAATGCCTCCATATAGAAGACAAGTGATTACAGTTACAGTCAACAGCACTTCCAATAGCATGATACTCTTGATTGTTATAGGACCAAAGAAGTTTTATTGAGAACTCATGAGTAATAAAATGCTCTTTCAAGCAGTAAAGCAAACTGTGAAAAACACTGATCTGCAGGGTATGGAATAGTTTTCTATCACATCAGAGTTTGACTACTGTAAAATACTTGACTAGCCTTTGGACAACTGTGTTGTATAGTTAAGATGCTGCACAGGGGAAGAATTTCACAGATACCTGAGTAAACAGCTCTGCTTCACAGCGTGCTGGGACTGGGACACAGTTTTTGCTAATCCTTGCAGAAAAGTAGATGAATGCATAATGATGGTAAAATTGTAAATCAATGCATCAAAATCTGAGCATCTGCCCAAGCCCTGAGCACACATGAGAAGCAGGGAGATATCAGGAAAGCCCAATTTAGCTCTTTTTTTCAGGACGTGCTACATGAGCAGATCAGGGCTTTTGTCATCTTGCTTGCAGACATGTTTCCTGCTGTCCCTGACACATGTGATGATGGCCAGTAAGCCCACCACAATGACACAGCTCTTGTTGGATTTCATGTTAAAGACATACCTCTCGGGAAAAAAAAATGTAATTTTCTGACTCAGTATGAAAATATTTATTCCTTACTGTCTTCTGCTTTTGAACTTCCCTATACTGTGTTTGAAAGATGTTCTAATTAAAAGAAAAGCTGGGCTTCTAGTGTAATACCATAAACACAAGACCTGATGCATTAAAGCAAACAGACTAAAATTTGTAACACTTGCAGTAAGGCAGAGAGATGTCAAAACTCATCCGTTGTTTAAGACACTTTATAAAGAGAAGCAGAAGGGAAAGGTGAGGTTTCTGCTAAGACTAGGGTATTATTTCTGCTGAAAAAAGCTGCTGCCAGTGTACAGTGAAAAGGAATAAACACCTGCAAAAGACAATCCTATCTCACTCTATATACTCTGGGCAATCAACTTAGGACTAAAGGATTTAAAGAAAACATTAAGCATGATGACTTAAGGTACTTTGGTAAATTGACTAAAGCTTTCCTCACATAAACGATGCTGTGGAAACAGACCCCAGGCATGGAGTCTATATATCCATCCATCCATCCATCCATCCCTAAGCAGTGAAATTCCATATGCTAGCTTTCAAGAGATTGTTTTATCTTTTTCATGTTTTCTGTTTACAGCAGTCAGTAAAACTGGGGTTCTTGTTAAGCTGATTCAGCAACATAATGCCTCATCTCTCTTATAGTCTGTGGTAAGACTAAATAATAGTAAATAGTAAATAATAAAGAAATGCTTTATTACTTAGAATAATAATGACAATAATTAGTACAGAAACAACAATGTCTACCTTAATTTTTTTATACTAATTGGATGATATCAACTATGATCTGGAAGACTAGGATGTGAGAGTAATCTCTGAAAAGAGAAGGCTGAAGAGCATGGTTACATTTAATTTTTTTTAAACCTTATCACACATATTATCTTTACCATGTGTTTTTGGTATGTCCTCTAAAGTGTCTGTTGGAGTGATTCCTGTTTTCTGCTTTAAAAAAAACCAAGCCAAGCTCCATTATGTTTACTTGTCCTGAGATACTTAAAAGCTTTGCTCCACTTGTTTCAAAACTACCACAGATGTGTTGCTCTGTCAGTTAAAATGTATGGTCTGCTATAGCTTATTTCACAAGGCAGTGGTTTCTTTGCTGTGGCCCAACTAAACACTTAAATACCTGCCCCGTGTTGGCAACTTGGATGCACAAATATAAGCACGCATTTAAATGCTCTCTCGAATCATATCACAGTGCTCTGCAGGATCAGACTCTAATACACAAGAACGTTTTGCAGATAGCATTAGCATCACACAGAGGGTACATATGCACAGGCAGCTGTGTGAAGATGTCAACTTTGGCTTTGAAAAGGCATGTATAAAAGTTGACATGGTTGCCTGCAGTATCTGAACACCAGTTGTTTGCTAGACAGCTATGATCGCTGTTGAGCTGGAAGGGAAGAAACGTCTCTGAAGTTGATGGCAAAGTTTGCTTAACTCAGCATTTCACCTGAAGTGTCTTAACCAGTCTAGTCCTGCTCCACTTTTTACCCTCTCACTACAAGCTCCATCTTCATCGAGGAATTAGTAAGCAGCTTTTGTGGAATGACTTTGAAATTTCTCCTTGTGCAGCAAAATCTGTGGCTATTTTTTGAGCCGAATAAATAATTCATAGGGAGTAGTAAGTCATCAGCTGAGTTCATCTCCATCATATTCCTCACACTTGCAGTAATGACTCCAGCTGCTAATTCAAAGAAAGTGAGCCCCTCTGAGTTTCAAGTGTTGTGTGTTCACTAGGTAACACTTTGACATTATAGCTGGAGATGTTTTGTGTGAGTAACTGCTTTCACTGCTTTGCCTTCACCTAGTTTGTACTATTTCACATAGTAGACAAATATTCTTTCTCATTAGCCTGGTTCATAAGCATAGCTTCTGTCCCACAATGGCAGAATATATTACCATTTCCAGTGTGAAAATCTGAGTCGGATGTGTCACACTCACACTGTAGTGGCCTGCATCCACTACACTACCCTGCATCCACTTCATCCCAGTCCCTGATGAATACCAGCTATTAAAGTCTTGCTGAAAATCACTTTTGATTGATCTGCAAAGTTAGATATATATCTATGTGGATTTATTTGTACTCTGTGTCTGTTTCCATGAAATATTCACGAGATTTTCAAATTCACTGCCTGTAAGTTTTAGCAACAATAAAACAAATTACTTCAGCACTCAGGGAAAGCTCTCCCAAAAGGGAAGCAAGCATTTTTTGAGGTAACTTCATTTCAGATGGGTAAAAGACTCAAGACAAAAAGGGCTCTGACCAAACTAGAATACCAGATAAATTCACAGGTTCCTCACCTGCTAGGGCTGTTTTTTCTGCACCTCCTGTAGTCTCAGCATCTTTCTGCTGCAGAGTGCTTCAGTATACAAGAGATTTTAAACTGGCAATAAAAAAAGAGTGGAGATAATTGGTGCCTGCAGCTTCCAAAGTGCAAAGTAGAAAAGAACATGCAAGCAGGCCTCTGCTAGAAAAGGCAGTTGTTTCCTGTGTTTGGTAGGAGCATAAAGGGAAAGGAGCCTTGCTTTACTCCAGATAGGTGACTGCTGACTTGAAATATATTCTCCCTCCCAGACCTCTTTGAATACTAATATGAGTGCTACACATCTACCTGCTGTTCCTGCCATAAGGTCAAGGTTGGATCAATACCTTTTCGGCAGTTGATGAAGTGTCACTATCCAAGTGTTTTCCTGGAAGCACCAAAGTCCTGACTGATTGCTATCCTAACCCATTTCCCATCTTTAAATGTAGCCTGCTTCCTCTCAGTGTTCTAAATAACTGAGTGGAGATGACACTGATGGACTGGACTTGGACTGAGCAGCAAGGCTGTTGAAGTGAGAGCTCAAGCAAAGAAAACAAAGGCCATTGTTGCTATTTGGTGGTTTCTGCTAGAAGAAGCAGGGGAACAGTGTAATACATACAAAGGATATTTCAAATAAGTGCACAACTTTCCTCTGCAGCTTCAGCTAAGAAAGGAGGTGATTGAATTAAGAGCTTAGTGGGGATGCCTGGGAAGAGTTTGGCTTTCCCCATTGCCAAGAGGGGCAAGAAGTGGCTCGAGTTATTATCATCAACACAAATCAAATTGTACCTGAAATAGCACCTAGACAGTGAGTCACAGGTGACTGTGCCAGGACGAGACTTTGGTTTGACTTTTTCTAGCACATTCCTAGCAGTCCCTCCCTGTGCTTTGTGAGCTCTGAAGAAGAGGAGATGAACAGACTCATACCTGTGGTCTCACCTGGACTCAAGGAGTTGGGATTGGTAGAGCTGTGCCTCTGAGGACTGGGGAAGGTTCTTCATGGTAGCTCCAACAACTAGCTCCAAGCACAGGGATCTGTGCTTGATCTGCTGCAGGATGTGAAACAGAGAGATCTGGGTACCCATGAACAGTTACTTCTCTTGCACACACAGAACTTTCTCCATGGACAGCGGGTCTCACTCTATGAGGTTGTGGGAAGCAATTTTTTAAAATATTTTATTTGATTTTTGCTTAAACCAGGCTCAAGTTCTTTAGAAAGGGGGAAAAAGTGAAGTGTCATGTCTTCCAATAAGATGAGTGATAGGAAATGGCCACATGTATAGGAAGCTCCTGCTGTTGCACAGCCTAGGCATTGGTGCTTTAGCATTCACTGGCAAGAACACTTATTCCCTGCAGTCATCCCTCGCTTGTTCTTTTCTCGACAGCAGATGGGAAGCAGGATAAGAAGACACCCTGAAAAAGAGTAATTACATCCTTATCTTTGCTTAATCTTGATTTTTCTGCACCTTCTTTCATAGTAGTTGATTGGTTGTGCTGTGTCAAGCAGACGCTCCAAAGAAATCTATTTATGGGGATGCTCTGTTTGCAGCTGGAAGTGGCTTACAATGGCAAATAAAAGGACTTTTCTCCACTGAGATGTGCAGAGAGGCCCAAGGTCATGCTAGCCAAACAGAAGCTATTCTCGGTTAGTGAAGTGGATCACTGTGCTAGCACAGCCAGACTCACAGAGTCACAGAAAGGCTGGGGTTGGAAGGCACCTCTAAAGGTCATATTGTCTGACTCCCCTGCTCATGGAAGACCACCTAGAGCCGATTGCCCAGGACCATGTCCAGACAGCTTGAGAGTATCTCCAAGGATGGGAACTGTGCAACCTCCCTGGCAACTTTTGCCAGTGCTCGGTCAACCTCACAGTAAAAACGTGTTTCCCCATGTTCAGGAGGAAGCTCCTGTGTTTCAGTTTGTATTTGAATTTCCAAATTTAGGCTCTGTTACTCGGACTAATCCTGCTGGCCACAACTTACCTATAACTAAGCGTCAGCCCAAGTGTTTTGATGTATTTGCATGAGCAAAAGAATTTGATATCTTTATTTTGGTGAAAGAGAAGTTGAAAGAATTATCTGCAATGGTAGGGGGAGGCAGGGAGAGGGGATGCCAGGTAGGCCAGATGCCAGTGGCTTCTCTGTATGGTCCAGTCCAAAACACCTCCAGTCTGACAGAGATTCTTTTGGTTGCTCTCAAATACAGAGTAGTGAGTGCTCCTGTTGATGTGAAACTCCCATCTTACAGTGTGTTTTTCTTTGTCACTCTCCCAGGGATGCATGCTTAGTTTGCATGCAGTTTCGATATGCCATGGTGATCTCGGAGTAACAGGAAGGATGTGTGCCATACTCTAGAAACTACTCTAGAAGTAGAGGCTTTATGGTCTCGGTACGCAAACCTCCTTCCCAGCTTAGGCAAAATCTAGGGAAGCTTTGTATGACATCCAGTTTATGTGCAGAAATGCCAGCCAGTCTCCCTCTTGGCAGAACTGATACTGCCTGATGCAGGACAATAGCAAAAAGAAGTCCTTCATGAGGTAACTTTACCAAATCTTGAAGTACAGCATCAACTTTGAACAAGCAAATCCTGTGGCATATTCTGCACTATTTTCCAGGATTCAGGGTTATAATGTCAGCGGGATATGCAACGGACAAGGGCATGTGTGTGCATCCTTCACAAACTGACTCTGGCCTGTGGTTCATAGAGGTCACCAAAAGCAATTTCCTCATGATTTCTAATTTAAAGATACAGTCCCTGAATTAGCGAGTAATGAGAACAAAATGACCCATTACTATGTGTCTGTTCTGTCTCTGCTTCCCACCTGGCCCCTTTTATCGCAGAAAATGGTGAAATTCCTCATGCGTGGCAGGGCCAGATGTGCTTGACCTGAGCTGCAAGAGTATTTGAAACTGAACTGATTTTTCTGCTAGAATGAAACCTAAATTAATATCAGGTTTATATGAGGACTCAAAACAACAATGAACTTGACATTTTGATGAAATAAATTTTGGTTTTTTTCCGATACTAATAGGAGAAGCACCAATTACTTTTTCAAATAGTGAGCCCAGGTCCATAATTTGCCTCTAGATTTTAAGCATTTTAGAAAAATGAAGAGGCTCAGATCTCCATTTTGACTGAAGGCTAGCTCTGACTGCAGTAGTTCTCTTCAGAAGGCAGCAGAAACAAAATTAATAGTGATAATTAATAATGACAGGTTTCCTGGAGAATAATAATAAGAGGTCACTTTTTTTCAGATCTACCTGGAAAAATAGCATACAATGTAATAGCATAAATAAATTGCCTAAATTCCTCATTTTTTTAATCAACCAGAGACTTGTTGTTTCATGGAAAAAACCAAAACACAACCTCACATTGCTGAGGAACATCCTCTTGAAACATTAGAATAAGTTCGAAGTTCAGCTGGGCTGGCTGTTTGTCAGAGAGTGGACTGCATGACAAGATATTTTTTACTCTATTGTGGGAATTTAAAGATGCCTGCAAGAGCATCTTTTTGATATTGCTACAAATGCGAAAGTCTCTTCTTTATCTGTGAGCCCGAACTCTGGAAAGGAATGCCTTCTATGTGTTGATAGAAACATCTTCTTTTCTCCATTATTCTGCTGCTGAGGAACACAGGGAAAATCAAGAGGTGTGCATGTTACAATGACAAAGTGGCCATGCAAACTCCTCTTTTCAGTATTGGTGGTGGCAGCAGCAGCAGGTGTTGCCTTTCTGAAGGAGAAAATTTTTTATAGCAGCGGCTTATTATACCAAAAAACTTGTTGTCCTAAACTCGTTTGCATAGCTAGGCAAAGGAAGAAATTGGTTAAAATGAAAGGGAGTGAGAGAGATATGGCTCCTGATTTATTTGTGCCACATATTTTTTGTAAAGACACAGACAGTGAGGCTGGCTGACATTTATGCCACTGGCAGCAAGTGCTTAGATGAGTGGGGCAGTTAGCACCCTGCAAGGACAAGCCCGGCTTTTATGCATCATACCTGGGCACTGACCAAAGCCCTCTGAGTGCATACTGCTTCCTCACAAATCGTGTTATTTCCCAGTCATACCGTTTGGCAGCCTTGCTGGGCTGTTCTGTGTGTGTGGAAGGTTAACAGGGGAAGAAGCAGCTCTGCCTCTCAGAGAGTAGAAGGAGGTAAGCTTGTGTGTAGCCTCCAAACTGTCCTCCCCATCACCTGGGAGAGACTGTGATGCCCCAGGCATCACTGTCTTGCACCTATGCCTGACCCACCAGCAATTCCTTGCAGAAATGTGATGAAGGTGCTTTGCTGTTGTGAAGGAGGCACTGACATAGAAGTGGTAACTGATGCTTCGTGCTCAGAGACCGTTTCCTTTGTAAACCGGCTCGATCACACACTGAAGAAAATAAATGTACTTCTGAAGAACCTGGTAATGCTAAGCACTTTCTTATGGGCTGTGCAAGATAACGATAATTTTTGGCGTTTCCACAGCTCCCAGTCTGAACTCTGTGATGCCACCGCGAAATAAGAAAAGGTATAATTTTTTTTTTTAGTTCACTTCATACTTAATCTTCTAAAATTGAGCTGTTTTCTGTAATTTCTCTCTTAGTGTGGTGGCCTCCTGAAACAGCTTTCGAAAAGCATGCAGGGGTTTTGTGTGCTTGCTTGTCCTAATAATGCAAGTTCATGTTGGAACCAGTGGTGTTTAACATCTTTCTGGTGACATGGGCAGGGGGATCAAGTGCACCCCCAGCAAGTTTGCCGACGACAAGATGTGTGGTGCAGTCAACATGCTGGAGGGAAGGAATGCCATCCAGAAGCACCTGGACAGGCTTGAGAAGAGGGCTGATGCAAACCTTATGAAGTTCAATGAGTCCAAGTACAATGTCCTACATCTGGGTCAGGGAGATCCCGAGCACAAATACAGGTTGGGCAGATACTGGATCAAGACTAGTCCTGAGGACCTGGGGGAGCTTGTGGGTGAGAGGCTGGACAAGAGGTGGCAATGTGCAATTACAGCCCACAAGGCCAGTTCTGTCCTGGGCTGTGTCAAAAGCAGCATGACCATCAGGTCGAGGGAGGGGATTCTCACCATTTACTCTGCTCCTGCGAGACCCTGGAGTGCGGCATCCAGCTCTGGGGTCATCAGCATTTTAGAAAGACATGGACCTGTTGGAACAAGTGCAGAGAAGAGACAAGAAGACGATGGAGCACCTCTTCTATGAGGGAAAGCTGAGAGAGTGTGGGCTGTTCAGCCTGGAGAAGGTTCCAGGGAGATTTTATGGGAGCCTTTCAGAAGGCTCCTAATGGAGGCAACAAGAGAGTGGAGAGGAACTTTTTACAGTAGTGACAGATCTAGAGAGAATGACCTTAAGATGAAGGAAGGTTGATTTAGATTAGATATTCCGTAGAAATTCTTTAGTGTGAGGGTGGTGAGGCCCTGGCACAGGTTGCCCAGAGAAGCTGTGGGTGCCCCATCCCTGGAAGTGTCCAAGGCCAGCTGGACAGGTCTTTGTGCCCTCTAGTCTAGTGGAAGGTGTCCCTGCCCATGGTAGGGTGACTGGAACTGGGTGATCTTCAGGGTCCCTTCCAACACAAACCATTCTATGAATTTATGATTTTGATGCCTCAGTTATGTTTGTTTTCTCTTATATGGTGATGAAACAGTTCCTGGGCAAAATCTAGAAATTCAAAAGTAGATGACACAGAACATCCCACCGGTGGCACTATTTTTATTAACAGTTTTCATCCATGTTCACCATACTGCCTCTGCATCTCCTAAACAAGATTTCATTCTCATTGGATTAAGTCCTTAAAGATACAGAATATCTGCCAGTACAGAATTTGTGGTCTAAGTAATGAAGAAAAGCTGTTGGAAATGAGGGAACATTCATTTAACTATCCATAAAGACAGGACTTGGAACAGAAAATACTATCATGTCTGCTGAATTTTATGCAACGTCCTTAATTTCTGACTTTATGCATTTTTAAAGAGCTGTATATTATCATATCCTCCCATGTTTTGATGCTCGTGAAGTCACTTACATAAATTCTGCCTGGGAGGTACATATTGCTTCTTACAGAGCAGAGCCTGGTTAGGGATAAAGCTACCAGAAACTAGCTGAATTAATTTTTAATCTCCCTTTAAAGAATATTAATGCATTATTTCCTATACTTCTTCTCAAAAGCAGCATTCTAGCAAAACTTCTCAAGGAAGAAAGCAGAGGGAATACTTACCTTTGAAAGCAGCAGCTTATCATAATTTATTCGAGCTGTCAAACCTTTCCACAAGGCTTATGCTTATTGCCCTGACTGGTTTATTGATGTTGGTGTCACTAAGCATTTAGGGGGAGACTAGTTCCTCAGTATTGCAGTACCTGCCTGAACTTTCTGAGCCTGAGCCTGTTACACCTTCACTTTGCTGAATATGAATCACAGCCTTTCCAGAAACTGTGAAATATTTGAGTATCTATTTAAGGATTAATGCAAAGCAGTTCTGTCGTAAATAGAGCACAAAGAATAAAAACTAGTTTTTCCATAATGATATATAGATTGAAAATTTTCCAGTTTTCTTTTGGTCTGAAGTTTTTGCTGTCTTGAAAATAAAGGCACTTCACTAGGACTGAGAGTTGCTCACACATGTGAGTGGGCTGAATTAAAGCTAACAGGCATATTTTATTCTTTTGTTACTCTGAGTGCTTGACTTAACAGGCTTAATGTTCTTTAAATGTAGGAGGATGATGGGTGAACCTCAGTGGCATACTTGCATATGCATGCAAAATGAGCAATCTATGATCCTTAAATCAGTGTCCCGTTCCCTTGATCCAGAGATGTTGTGTATAATTCAGCTGACATTTTTTCTGCATCGTTTATAAAAAAGTAATATTCCAATTCCAGCACTTCTTCTTTTATATTTGCATTGGTGAAACAGCAAAAGGAGGATATTTGGGCCCCAAAACAACTATTTTTTAAATTAAAATTAGTCGACGCTATGTTGTAGTGCGGAACAGTTGCAAATCAACTCAAACCTGCATAAGTAATTTGTGCTTCAGGTAGAAAATGCTGACCTGAATCCTTCAGCTGGCTCTCCCAAGCAAAAGTGTAGTTGTTATTAGACCAAAACGAGAAAATAATTCCATTGCACTGATGAAAGCCTACGTGTGTGTGTGTCTCAGGCTTCCTGGCAGTTGTGCACTTTGAGAAGAATTGAAGGAAATAGTCTAATGCTCCTCATGAGTTTTTGCTGGGTAACCTCATTAGTGGCACGAATGGCTTCCTGTTTTTGCAGCCCTGCTTGTTTCTTATAGCTGGCCTGCATACTGCTAAAGTCATGACTTACAGAATTAAACAGCTTCTGGTTGAGAAACAGCCTTGAGAAATCAAGATTAGGGGTAGTCTTCTTACAAATCAGAGCCTGGCTGGTGATAAAGCTGGCAAAAAAGGCCAGTTGTCTCTCAAGCTGGAAAGCAAATAGTGTATTCTGGAGATCATGTTGTGTGTCACATTTAATGAGTTACTGAAGGAAAGGGATAGCCTCTGTACAAACTGTGCTGAGGACTTTCACCATTTGTGACCATTTTTAATCCAAAAGCATCTGAAAAAATCTGGGTGGCCTTAAAGACATGACAGCAGTGTAACACATGCTATTAATTGCCTCATTCCTTAAATATTTTGCTGAGGCTGGCCTTGACCAGCCCTCTGGAGAAAGTGGCATGGGCATCTGTTTGATGGTATTTTCTCATCATGCTGTTGAAACTTAAAGGAAAACTCTTTAATGTCTCATAGTTCCAAGATGGACGTGGAAGAATATGTGATTTAACCATATACAGAATACAGATCCACTCCTTTCTGAAGTGCCATGCCACTTGTTACCTGTCACAAAAAATCAAGGAGATGCATAGAGTTATTTGCCCTTAGACTAAGAGCAAAAATCGTGAACAAGATCTCACCTACAGGAGAAGGTGCTGAAAAGTATGATTATTAATTCTGATAATGAAGTAGTATTTGACTTTGGTCATGTTTATGCACTAATATCAAAGTCACTTCTGGGGCCTGCCTGGCTAAGTGAGACCCTTCTGAGGCGACTAATGTTTTAAACTAGGAATATTTTGCAAACTGTGCAAACCCTCTGTACCCAACATCATAATATAGAACGCTGAGGAGGAGATAAGGTTAATGGCTGTAAATGTAGATCAAATAAAAGAAAATAAAGCTTCATGATAATCATCATGAAAATGGAAAAATTATTTTCTTGGTGACAATCAGGTCAAATACTGTTTCTGGAATAAAAAAAATTACTTACATGTTTTATAAGTACTAATAATATTTTAAATGTATGAGCTAAAAAAAAGATAATAATCTGCTTCCTGTGATGGCTGAGGGCAGAAATGCACTTCTCATGCATGGTGATAATGAACAGACCTCTGTGCTGTGGGATTTGTCCTCTCTTTACTGACCTTTATTGGTGATGTTTATAGACAAAATGTTTCTACTGGCTAATTGTTCCACTTCTATATTTTAAAAAGATGGCACTTGCAGCCCCTATAACTCTGTGTGACATGCTTGTCAAAAGTCAAAAATGTATTTGTGCAGGGCATGTACTGTAAGAAAGGTCTGTGCCACCTTTACTGTTATGGACCTCTGGTGGAGTTGCCCATGAACAGAGGAGAATGGAGATACTGGGACAATTTTTTTTCTGGAAACTATTTTGCCTACAGTGCAGATGGCTTCTGTCCCACCCACCTATTGAACTGTGGTCCTGATCCCTTTGAGTGAGCAGAAAATTGACTGTAAGGTGACCACTGGTATAATGGGAATTATAGATGTGCAGACTACTAACCTCTGTTACGTAGCACTCCTGTTGCAGGCATCCTTCTTATACTACAGCCAGACATGTTCCTTCATCCATAAGTAACACCAACAATGTACCTGCTTCAACATGGAGGTTGCTATTTTCCTTTTGCAAAGTTACACTCATTTATGATCATAGAATCATGGAATGGTTTGGGTAAAAAGGAACCTCTAAAGGTCATTGAGCAGGAACATCTTCAGCTAGATCAGGTTCCTCAAAGCCCGGACCAACCTGGCCTTGAATGTCTCTAGGGATGTTTCCACCACCTCTCTGAGCAACCTGTTTCAGTGTTTACAGAATCACAGAATCATTTAGGTTAGAAAAGACCCCCAAAACCAGTGAGTTCAACCTTCGGCTGATCACCACCTTGTCAACTTGAACTATAGCACTAAGTGCCATGTCCAGTCATTTCTTGAACCTCTCCAGGGATGGTGACTTCATCACCTTCCTGAGGAGTGTGTTCCAGTGCTTGACAACCCTTTCCACGCAGAAATTCTTCCTGATGTCCAACCTGAACCTCCCCTCGTCCACTGTGGTCCTGATCCCTCTGAGGATGGCACCTTGCCCTGTCACTAGTTGCCTGGGAGAAGAGGCCAACCCCCACCTTGCTGCTAGACCTTTCACCAGCTCCATTATCCTTCTCTGGACACGTTGCAGCACCTCAATGTCTTTCGTGCCTTGAAGGGCCCAGAACTGGATACAGAACTCAAGGTGTGGCCTCACCAGTGCCGAGTACAGGGGGACAATCACTTCCCTGGTCCTACTGGCCACACTATTTTTTATATAGGCCAGGATGCCATTGGCCTTCTCTGCCAGCTGGGCACACTGCTGGATCCTGTTCAGCCAACTGTTGACCAGCACACCAAGGCCTCTTTCTAGCTACCCTTGTAAAAATATTCGTCCTTATATCTAGTCTGAATCTACCCTTTTTTTGGATTAAAAAAATTACCCTTTTGTCCTATTGCTACAGGCTGTACTAAAATGTCTGACCCCATCTTATAAGCCCCCTTTACATACTAGAAGGCTACAATAAGATCTCCCTGAAGCCCTTTCTTCTCTGGGCTGAAAAACCTCAGCTTTTTTAGCCTTTCTTCATAGGAGATCTCACTGATCAGTTTTGTGGCCCTCTTCTGGACCTGCTCCAATTTCATAATATCTATTTCTATGGTGACTGGTTGAGAAAAAACAAATTTTTGTGTCACCAGCTGTGGAAGGGGACTCTTTCACTTCCCTTTCTTCTTCCAGCATTTTTTCTCTGTAGAGCGAAGGTGCCCTTTACTGAGCTCTGTCCATGGGATGATAGAAATTTAGAGAATGAGTCTGAATAACACAACTGGACTGTATGCTAGAACTGTTTCTGCATCCTTGACTGTATACTGATGTCATCCTACGACAGAAGATTGCCCTGTGGGTGCAAAAATAGTTTTCAGTCTGACTGACAGAACCAGAACAGCCCTCTCTGGATGTGTGTTAGAGCACATGTAAGGTGCATGCCAATTTCTAGGCAGTTTTGCTGCTATAGCTTTGAAGCAGAGGAATTTTTTTTCCTGCCTATGAACATAATCTGAATGATACTAAGGCAAAGTCTATTTTTCTCCATGCCCTCATTTATTTAGAAAAGACCAAACTGATTCCAGCTGAAGGTCTGTTAAAAGCAACACGGAGATCTTCAGGCTGTCCTGATCTGTGCGTGCTGTCATCGGTAGACAAAAGCATGGAAAGGAAGGCTGTGGCCTGCATGTCCTACGTCTGACCTGGCTTGAGCAGTGGGATATTCATTTGAAGCATTGTTAAACACCCCCAGCACAGGCCTGAGCCCATCTTATGGATTGTTAATGGAACACATCTCTTGTTCCTGAGCTTGGTCCCCAGACTGTATCCAATGGTGGGCGTGCTGGTGCAACACTTCCCAGATGCAGGCAGAGGCAGAATTAGGACTCAGTGCCTTCAATTTGGCATGATTTTTTGTCAAGCATGAGGAGCTGAGGGTGAGGTAACACAAAGCTACAGATTCAAGAGGGTCAAAACGCCAGCTGCTTGGCCAGGGGAAGGGCAAAGGATGAGGCTGTGCTTGGTAAAACAGGAGAGCCTGCAGGAGCAAGCCTGAGCAGAGGCAAAACACAGATGAGTGTCTAAGGTGAGGCAGGAGGACAGCCATGAAGGCTAGGTCAGGAATTTCTTTAGCCTTTCAGATGTACTTAGCTTCCTTCCAGGCTTTTGCCTATTTTTTGACTTTCAGAGTCGGTTTTTGGTTTTCAGATAAATGATGCTTCACAATGAAAGGGCTATCAGTTCTCCTCAATAATCTTGACTGAAAACACTTAAAAATCTTTCACTTGAATGCTGTTGAGAGGACAGTTTATTGACATACTGTAATAATTTGCAGTCCTTAGGCTAGGAGCATTGACCTAACAGAGAACTCTGCATTTTGTGAATATCTCACACCCAGAGAGAACCCAGCCACTGGTATATTAGTATATATGAGACTGTTTATGGCAGAGATTTTCATTATCAGAAAAATAAAGCTCTAAACCAGTTCCTGAGTTTTGTAGTTTAAATTGTAGTACAAATTTTTGTCAGGTCATATGGGTTAGGGCTGGTTAAAGTTTTTGGCATTTTAGAAATGTGGTATGCTTTACTTTCCAGAATTTCCTTTCTGTTTTCCACTTATATTTTTCCTTTTTAATGTCACTTGCGTTTTTGTTTTCTGAAAATAATAAAAAAAAAGCATTCCAAACTTACACATTTTAGCCTGTAGTTGTTTTGTTTGGGGTTTGTTTGTTTATTGGGGGGGGGTTGGTTTTGTGGTTTTTTTTTCCAGTTTGAAGTCTCTTCTTTTGGTTTAATTTTTTTCTGTTCATAGGAAAGAAGATACTTGGAGTGAAAACCTTCTGGTTTTATTTTCTGCCCATGTTTTCCATATCCCATCCCACCTGCCTGAGACTAACCTTTCCAAGGAAACTTCTGCAGTCTGTCCAAGAGCTCAGTCATCAGTGAAGGAAAGAACAGCAAAACCTCAAATTTAGAATTAATTACTAAGTATAAGTAGGAACACAATGTTTTAGATCAGCTGCTCAGTAATGCAGTTCAAAAACTCAACCTAAAGTAAGCTTCCAATGAAGCTATGTGTGCAGTGCTTTTATCTGTGCTCCTCCCAAATACTGCAGCTTAGTATGTTTCTGGCTCAGATAAAGACAATAGGGAACACTCGTGTATGTAAGCCTGCTATATAGGTGACAGATATCCTCAGGCATTTGGTGTGTGCTGTCTTCTACAGCTGTGATTCATGTGAGATGGGAAGGAACCTATGTTTCCCTGGGAGAGTTTTCAGTGCGCGCAGCAGATCTGAGATGTCCCGTTGCTGTGCTGTGGCTGGTACAGATGGGTTTTGGACACAGAGAAAGGAAAGAGTTTCAGACTTCCAGGTTCACTGTACCTAGTTTCAGCTGATGCTCTCCTCTGCATCAGGCAGGTCTCATGGTAGGTGTCCTTCTTCGTGTACATCTGCCCTTGCTATTCATTCTGTGGGAAACAGGAGCTGTCAGGGATGTCTCTTTCCTTTTGCATGTCATCCCAGGCAGCTGTGGGCTTGAAAGTGGGTCAGGCAATCAGACATGAATCATCCAGAGTGGAACACAACATCTAATGTTTCTGAAGGTGGCACTGTTTCTGACACACTTCATGGCTACATCCTTTGTTCGGCATGTAGTGGAGGACTGAAACTTGTGAGAATGTATTGGGAGAGAGCTGCTGCTGAGCAACTACTGAGCTCTTCTGCCTGTCAGAAGAGTTTTTCTTGCAATACACTGTTTGACATTTGCAACTCACCTATCTCATTGCAAACTTGTTTGAAAAAAGAAAACTGCCAGACATTTCTGTCTGGTGTTGTGTAAATGCTAGTGACTGGAGGGGTTTTTTTAGTATTTGCTGTCCTTAAAGAGCAAATTTTAAGACACATTTTGTTTCCCCAGCCCACAGCTGATTATGTGATCTTCTCTTCCACTTTCACTTACAACAGTTCCGAGCATCATTTTTTCTTTCATAAGGTCACAAGCTCAAATATTTCTATACTGGTTTCATTAGGACTTCAGCATACCTAAGTGCCTATTGAAATTGTTATTTTTACTGACTGTTGGAGCATACCTACAATTGTAAGATGTAGATCATAGAATCACAGAATCACAGAATGGCTTGGGTTGGAAGGGACCTTTGAAGATCATCTTATTCCAGTGCACCTGCCAGGGAAGGGACACCTTTCACTAGACCAGGTTGCTCAGAGCCCCATTTAACACTTCCAGGGCTGGGGCATCCACAGCTTCTCTGGGCAACCCGTGCCAGTGCTTCACCACCCTTGCACCACCCTAATATCTAATCTAAATCTACCCTCCTTCAGTTTAAGGCCATTGAATGAGGCCATCCAGCCAATTCCTTATCCACAAAGTGGTCCGTCTGTGATCCATGTCTCTCCAGTGTGGAGGCAAGAATGTTATACAGGACAGTGTCAAATGCTTTGCATCAGAGATGGTGACATTTGTTGCTCCTTCCTCATCCACTTCTGCAGTAACCTCATCATAGAAGGCCACCAAATTTGTCTGACATGATTTGCCTTTAATGAACCCACATTGGCTGTCACAAAACACATTATTTAGATGGTGTACTGTTAAAAGCAGTAAAATAAACGAAATGTGCTAACTAAAGGGGAAAATTACCACTAGCCTTGTGGATGGATGACTGTTCAAAATGAAAATTAGAACATTTGCAGAATTAATATGTATTCTCTTGTTCACTGCTCCCTTTCTGACTCAAATATATATGTATAACAATGAGTGTAGAGTATCCAGGTGAGAAGGTTGTTTTCTTCATATTTCTGTCAGCTGTTATTTACAGAGATGACAAAAAATATGTGTCTGATCATTCAGGTGCTCAAGTCTCTATCAAAACAACTCTATCCATCACACTGGCTTCTACTTATTGCATTTGCAAATTTGCATGCATTAAGTAGCCATAAGTAAGCAGGAACTTTGACAAACTGTGTAGTCTGACTGCTGAATAATGGCTTACACAGAAACCTGACAAGAAATGTAAAATGAAGACAGTGATCTTCACCCTTCTTGTGTTGGTCTCACAGTCTCTTAAGCAACCTTGATACTTTAAGAACTTTCTTGAGTCTAAGCACAGAAGTACTTTTGGGTTTTGTCCTCCTTTCATCCATTAAATAAGCTTCACACATCTGTGGCTGGAAAAAATTCTAAATACCAGCTTAAATATATTCAAATTTGAACCACTTCTTGTGCCAACACTCTCTTTTTGCCCAAATAATTGGGTTCTTCCTGTGATGTCTAGCCCCTATCAATTTCTCGACAGCTAACATATCCTCTCCAGCCTTTGCTTTGCTTAGCTAAACTCCAATCCTGCAGTCCTTTCAGCTCAGGCAGGCTTTGTTGTATTCCTTCACCATATATGTTTCCAGTTTAATTTCAGTCTGTCTTGAGATTGTTGTCCAGAACTGAACACAAGAGTTCATCAGCATCTTTGTGCAGTGCCATTTTCTTGCTGTTGCTCATAGCATTTCAGTCATGGCTGATATACACAGAGAACAGCTAAGACTGTTTTTATAGAATCATACATAGTTTAGCCCTGACAGCATCAGCCTTCTTTGTTAGCAATAAGAAAAGCACTAACTCTTTCTACCCATCTTTTCCTGCTATGGGACATTTCTGCAGACGAACAAGGACTGTAAGTGTTGGAGTCATCAATGTGCTCTTGCATTCACTGTGCGTGCTGCACATTCACGGGCACTTCAAGGCGTCTGCACTTTGCTGCTCATATAGTAATTTTGTTGGACCTCTTCTGGTTTTGAGAGTCCAGACATAGCCCCTGACACAAGTTCTAGCTGTTGTGTATAATCTCTTAGAGCTGGAAAGTCCCATTTGCAGGCGCATGGCAGAGCACTCACTGCTGCTCTTTGCACGTGACTTGTTAGGTGATGTAAAAGGCGTCCTAAAGGTCCCAGGGTGCTTGGAGGCAACATCAGCCAATCAATCAGAGTATGTCTGAGATATTTGCTTTCTGAAAAGTAGATATCTCTCTCTGAGCATCAATAGCAAGAACAGAGACAAGATAATAAGGGAAGGCTCCGGGGAGAGCTTGTTTCAGTGTTCCAGTACGTAAAAGGAGTTTCTAAGAATGATGGTGGCAGACTTTTTAGTAGGGCCTGTAGTGATAGGGCAAGGGTTAATGGTTTAAAACTTAAAGAATGTAGATTCAGACTAGACCTAAGGAAGATTTTTTTTTTTACTTTGAGGGTGGTGAAACACTGCAACAGGTTGCCTAGAGAGTTGGTAGGTGTCCCATCACTGGAATCATACAAGGTCAGCTTGGAAGGGATTTTGAGAAACCGGATCTAGTTGAAGATGTCCCTACTTATTGCAGGAAGGGTTGGACTAGATGAACTGCAAAGGTCCCTTCCAATCCAAACTAATCTATGATGGTAGGATTTTATGATTCTGTGAATAGAGAGTATGTTTCCTTGAGTTGAGTTGGCAGAACTGTCTGTAGCTCTGGTGGAGTACTGAATACACTCTTTTTGGAAAGGTGAAAGTGCTGTGCTGCAGATAATTCAGTATCTAGTTCTAAATACTAAAAAACTGTATTTATTACCTTCAATTTCATGTACAGCTACTTGCCACCAGTTCTTTAAAACTTGTTTTTCACGGTAACATATTCTCACACTACAATTCTTAATGCTATTGTGTCACACTGAATTAATACAAGTGATGAGTTTGCTACCTCTGTGTAATTTGGCCTGTAGGTGTTCAATATACATATATGCAACAGTAATTTGGTTAATGACTCATGTTTACTGCCCTCATCTTTGAATATGCTGTTGCCCTGAGCAGATGGAGATCATCATGAATAAATACTGTTTCAGAAAAAGATCCACCACCGGAGCTAGTTGTGGAAAAGGTTTATGCAAGTATTTATGTCCCAAATCCTAAAGTCTTATTTGAAATGTTTTACTGGCACATTAGCTACTGCAACTGTTAAGCCTCTCTTCTCTCTCTTAAGACAGATGGCAAGAAAATTACATCCAGAAAGGTCCTGAAGTAGGCCCTATAAACTGGAAATTTTATAAGCGCTTTTTTTACCTGTAGAATGTTTTTAAGGTTCTTTTATTCCAACTGAGTGCTAGTTTTTATTATTATTATTGTTATTTATGGGAATGAAGACAATTTTTGATATGTAGACATGCAGAGTAGCTGCAAACATATGTAGAATTGTTCTTAGTTTATACATATTTAGAAGATTTCTCCCATCAGTATTTTCTCCATAATACTGATCTTTGTCCTTCTCACTCTCTCCTTTTTTTTTTCGGAAAAAAAAGTATAGACTTTCTGACTTTCACATGAAAAATAAAATACAGGTATGTTTTGAAAAGAGAAATGTTGTCCCAACTTTACTTTCCATTCTTTTACGCCGTTTATTGAGAGTAAAATAACAGGCTTCAGATCATGGGAACAAACAAAAAATGTGGTAGCAGAGTAACAGCAGTATTTGGAGAAAAGCTGTTTAGCACTTCATCTCAGGGTACAATGTCCTTGTCTCATAAACAAAAACTACAGAGGCAGTAGCTGCACAGAAGGAAAATAAAACATGCCCATGAAAAATTGAAATAAACATTGTATCTTGGCAGTGTTTCTTTATCTGTCTTTTGTTGGTGGGTAATCTCTCAATTACTAGAACATACTTTCTCTCTCCAGCTGTGCCTGACCTTGTTTTGGCATGGCTATAATTAATGTAGGGATTGAACATTTCTGAGTTCAGGTGTAATTACTTAGGTCACGTTCAGCCAGTCTTCACTTTAACTTCATGAGTGCGTCATTAGGCCTGTGACAATAAATGCAACTTCTGCCCGCATGCTTTCTCTCTATATAACTAATTTGATATTTGTGTATTTATCTCATTTGAAGCTGTATTTATGGTTAATCAATCTTCCTTTGCATGTCGGTTTCTGAATGTTCTCTTGCTATCAGATGCTGCTATATTGTTGGCATGTGAATTTAGAGTTCAGCACCATATTCAATTTTTTCACCAGAGACACTGTTTAGCAGAAGAGGTGGTCAGGAGAGGAGTGGGGGAAAAGAGGACAAAGGCTGCTTCAGTATGCAGTTCTGTGTGAAGAACTCATAAAAGGTGAAGGTAGCATTAAGCTTCAGAGGTAAATTCCTGTAAGATTGGTGCCTTGACATCTAAAATTCATTCAAGGCCAGATAAGTCAAATTAGGTCTGTTGATTTTATTTGTAATGCTTTGGTCCTGCAGAGTGACCAAAGTGGATTAGCCCTGCTGTCTCTAGGCTTTTCTTGCTTTGAAATCCCTTGTGCACATGGGGTGTGGGTGTTACCCCATGCCATTGGTTTCAGGGGAGATATCTTACCTGATTTCAAAGCAAGTTCAAACTCTACTTTAGTCTCATGGAGAAGCATGCCAGACCAGAGGAATCCTGACAACCCTGTACCAGTCACCACTTTTCTAATGCCCTGTTTTCTCTAAGTCCTGGTCCACAGGCACCATGTCTTGGCAATACTTTTAACATTTATCACCAAGATATTGCCTTAAAGCTCATTGCAATCTGGTGCAATTAAAGGGTTAGATCCTCCTGTCATTCATCTCTGTGGGAAGTGTGATATTTCCTCGTTTCACACTAAGCTTAGTCACTCCTCAGACAGACAGGGAAAAGGGACATATGTTCATCGCCGTGTACCTGAGATAGCAGCCAGGGCTCCTCAGAGTCAGAGGGACAGATGGGCTTGGCCTCTGATGCTCTGTTCTGTCCTCTGGATAAGCTGAGTGTTCACAACATATGCCTTGGGAAGGAGAGGAGGATGTAAGTCCAGCCTGAGACCAGCCTGCTGTGGCCATTATTGTATTGTTGCTTGGGCATGGAAACAAAGAGCCTAAAAGATGCTGAGAGTTGCAACACTGGATTAGTTCCTCCAATTGCAACCATTAACTTTTTACTTGTTTCTCTGTCACTGCTCAGAAGCTCAACCAAAAATAGCAGTGTGAGAGCACTACATTTTCTTTCTGTACTACTGTATCTCCATCTGTACTCAGTCCAAAGGAAAGGCAGGTAATGGTGAATTGTTTCAGGGTTAGTCTTCCAGCGTTTTCCTTTGTCTTTGCTAAGGGCTGCAGTGTATTGAACTCTGGGTCTTGCTTGGGAATATCCTGAGGTGTGGAATGTCTCCAGTGGGCTCTGTGCACACAAGGCGCCGTTCTGCTGCCTGAACTTCCCCATGCCTAGACCTCTTCTGTTGGCAGAGGTCCTACATGAGTGCCAGTCTTTGAATCTACCTCCTTCTAAACGTCTTCTCACAACAGCTAGAAATGAAACATAGTAATAAGGAATATAGCAACCAGTGGGCTTTTAAGCCAACTTCTCTTAGAAGAGTTTTGTGGCAGTTTCTAGGGGTGGGTACAAATAGCGTGCTTAAATGCCCGCTGTGTACAAATAGTAGCATGAAACTGTGACAATGCAGAGGTGAAGCCCTCACAAGAGAAATGAACCAAAAGCTCTTAATGCCTTCTGAGAACCCCAGTATTCAGTGTAGCTGACAGGTACAGCCCTCTCTGAGGAGAAAGAACTCAAAGCCTTGTGAGGAGACATTGACCAAACAATTACAGAACATGTCTTTGGATGTGACTACCCTATGTGCGTGCAAAACATTTCTAACTGCTGCTGTATGCCTAAAACTTGAAATGTATTTGAGTGATGGCATCAGAAGACTTTTAAGCTGTAGATAGTACTGTCATTCAGGATGGAGGGGCATTTTTATGTGAATCTCACTGCTGTCTTAGAGATTTCATTATCAGTTTCATGTCCCAACTCACAAAATTACTCAGTTCTAAATCTCACCAGAGATTTTCCAAAGATGGAAAGTTGCTGCTATGTTGTCATACCTAAAAAGACAATTAGCCTAAGTGCACAGCACATGACTATCTGCCAGGTTTGTCATAGTTTTCAAGTATTTTTAAGGGTCAGATTTCCAGTCTCTGGATTTATATTTTTGAACTTACCCTTCTCCCTTTTTTTTTCAAGTTTTTGAGGTCGATGGGACTCTGCTTTTGACTTGTACCTGACAGGTTTCTGGTGTTGTCAAGATCCATTTGGTGCATGCGTCCTTGCAGTGGATGTGTGGCTGGAGTTCTCCCAAGCATGTTTCTGAGCTTACTGAGAGGATGATTTAAAGTCAGAATATCTAAGTGAGTGCTGAGCATTCACTGCTACGTGACGTGGCGTGTACCAGTGGATCCACACATGTGCCAGCAGTGCAAACAGTTTGATGTGTCATTAGATGTTTCTGATGCAAAAAATATTTGCAGTTAAGAGACCAGCTTTTCAGGTTCATTTCCCCAGCAACTCTGAAAGGCCATAGTTCAGAATCATTTTGGATCCTCAAGCTTTACTTTACAACTGCCAATTATGTTTTGTTGCTTAAGGTGTGAAGGAGGACTTAATCAGAAATATTTCTTTTTTTTTTTTTGTTATCAAAAGTACCTTTATAAAAGATGTGTTTGAAGTACTAGCAGTGCTACAGTGTCTTTCTGAGGAAAGGCTTACATTTTCTAGTGAAAATATTTCTGTTGCTGTCGGTGATATTAAGAAAGTCAACCTTTGTGCTGTTTAATTATGAAAAACCCTGCTAGAATGCAAATACACAGACTGTGTGGATCTTGTTATCAAAGATGGTGGCTTATACTTCAGATTCCCAGCCAGGGCAAGCCAGTTATCTCATAGCTGGCAGCTAAGTAGGCAGGTGGTCTTCAGAAGATACAGAGCTGGTGCAACTCTTGTGGCAGTGGGTTGCAGAGTCAAACAGAAGGAACAACTCCTGTTTACTGTTTGCAGACTGGATTCATCCAATTTTCGCAGTCCATAAACATCATCTGAGAAACAGCCAGTGGAAAAGACCTCTGCAGCTTATAATCGCTTGTCTACCTCAAATTCAGTGGGGAAAAAAACAATAACAAAAGAAAAAGGCAGTAAATATTCCCATGCCATCCAAAGGAATAGAAGTGTCTGAAAATTTGACTAAATCACTATCATGGTGGGACCAGCTGACAGAGGTAGTGAGAAAGCGGATTGGCCTGTGTTTTCATTTGGAGATCTTGCAGCCAGGGAAAGCTTTGGGGATGTCCTTGCCTGCAGACTTGGATGGCTGCATAAAGCAGTCAGAGCTGCTGCCCAACAGGGGCTCTCTGCACTGATGCCAGCCCTCTGGGTACAGGGTTGCCCCTGGTACTGGCACACCAGGTCCCATTTCCTTTTTGCAGTGCCCTGTGTGTGAGGGCACTTACCAAGGGAAGCCTTGTGCCACTGCCTCCCTTTAAACAGCTCACATTCCATTGGGATATGGTTTGATTCTCTTGTTGTGTCTCAACCACACTGGAGGTGTGTTTCCCTGCTGTAGTTGTCTGAGCTGTAGTGACTGTAATTCAGTGATTACTGCAGCTATTCAGTCTGTTTAGGAAGTAGAGAAGGAAAGCTATGAGGTGAAGATATTTCTTTTCAGAAGATTTATAATTGTGGGAGGGGGTTTCCTTCTATTTTTCCACCATGAGAAGAAACGAAAAAGCAGAAGAAAGTCTAGCTCAGGCTGTGAGGGATTTGTTTTCTCACCCAACAACACTGATTAAGCTGAAGATAGGAAAGCATGTTTGTTTCCACACTGTTGTTCCAAATCAGTGCCACCTGCCAGAGGAATGGAACCTGATGGATTCCTTTAACACCACAAGACGCCAATACTGTGTTAGTTCTGCAGCCTTTTCTGTTGAAAAATCATCACTGTGGTGAATGCTTTCCATTTGCAGCAGCGAGAAGAGTCAGAGACTCTCCCACATCGTGAGACCAGAAAGGCTCAGGTAGAAGTTGCCAGACTTAGTGTGATGAGGATGCAGTCACTTGAACCAAAATGTCATGGCTGTGTAATGCAGGCCTTAGGGTGCTAAGTGCTGGACAGTGATGTCTTGGCCTCGACTGAGCACCATGAGCACCTGCTAAACTTCAAACTGTCTGTGAAAGTATTGCCAATCAAAATAAAAGTTTATTCTGACCTCCATTAGATCTGCTTTTTATTTTCCTGAAGTAAGGGACAGTAGGAGTGGATCTTTCAAAACCCTTTCTCTCTAAATCCTGAATATTGATGCAAAATGTTTGTTTTTCTTCTTCCCCCATCCACAAGCAGTCAGGTTGGATGTCTGCACTGCTTTATGTTTGAGCTGATAAAGCCAAATTGCTATTTAGACTATGTTCTTCCCCAGAGAAAGATGTTTCTGAAGACCTGTTTTTAAAACACTGGCCTGACATTACTCTACAGCTGTGCTGACATTCCTCAGTAAAAATCATACTGATCATAAAAATAGATGATATATTTTTTCTTGATTAATGCATTTTTTAATAAAGTGATTTTTTATCTGGGGCTGGAGAAATAAAATTATATGATCCAAACCTTCCTTAGAAGGAAAAAACTTTTCAAAAAGGTTTTGCAGGTGACCTATATTAAAACAAATAGATTTAATTAGGGCTAAATATTCAGAACATAAACAATTTTCAGCAAAATTTCACTTCTCCTGCACTTTCTTGACCTATTTATCTCCACTATCTAAAACTCTAAACAGAAATTAAAGGCCCTGTAGTAAAATGCAAAGCATGGTAGAGGATGATCTGAAAACTGTTTTTAAAACTCCACATTATAATGTTTAAAAAGCAAAGGAACCATTGCTGCAAGATAGAGAACAAATATAAAACTTATAAAAAACCAGGAAGCTTCTGGAGATTAAGTTTCTTTAAAGCCAAGTTTCTGGTAAGACACTGAGAAACTGACTGATAGACCTGAGTGTGGCTGGAAAATCACTGCTTGGACTCCTTGGGTTGTCTGCAGATCAATGCACATTTCCTGAACATGTGAGGTCTGTGTCCTGTACCCTGACCTGCAGGAGTGCAGGGTCTCCATTTCCCATTCTGTTATCTGACCAGATTCAAAAGGATCCATGAAGGTAAGATAGTAACCCCTGGGACTTCAGGGTCTTCAGTTTCTAGAGTCTGCTTTCCCCCTTTGGCTGTCATCTTAGAAAATGTTCAAGCTGAAAAAGAAGCTCCTGAAGTCTTGGAGCTGTTTGCAACTATAAGTGCTGCTGTTCTTGGAGCAGTTTTTACTCTAACACTTCCAGATCACACAGAATTTCCAAGACTTTGCTCTTCTTCAGGCCAAAAGCAGAATTTGAGCTTTGAATTTCCTCTGAGCCAGAAATACCTGGTTGCAGACAAATCTGCTTAACATCCTGTACCTTGGAATGGAAAGTGAGACTATTTTCTCTGCAAACAGCTTTGCTTGTTATTCTGTGCCCCAAAGCTGTTTCTGCCAGTGCAAAATGTTCACACAAGCGCAGTAACATTTCCTCTTACTTTGCACAGAATTGAATAATCAAGAAAAGTTCAGAGCAATGAATAGTCTAGCACTCTGTCTGTAAATCCAGGCCTATCTCACTTCCTTCATGCTACCTGCTTCCTGCAATGGATCCAGTACTTTTTCTTGGGTCTTAAGTCTGTGTGGTTTTTTACACCAAGAACAAGCTTCTATTTACCCTCAAGTGTACTTTTTTGCAGTTTGGGTACTCTGTGATTTTTTTGGTCTGTGCTGCAAAGCTGTTGCAGGGAGCAAAGTTTCCATTCCACGCATGAAATAGTCTCCTAGGGCTTTTGCTAAATATTTGCTCAAATACTACCCCCATTTCTTCTACCACATACTATCCTTAGTATCATTGTTCCAGGATAGCATCCCCTTACCTGAAGCCATTTTCTCTCGAGGGAAAACAGAACAGAGGGGTCTGAATGCATGTGATGGGTTTCCTCATGAATCGTAGATGTCTCCAGATGCATCCCTTCTGCACGGGAAAGCTGTGTTTTGCAGGGAGCACACCACTCCACTCCAGACCATTCTGCAGTCACAGGGTGTGGAAGGGTATGACTGGTGGCAGCAGGCAGGTCTTCTCTTCAAGGGATCAGGGAATAGGTGTTTTTCCTAGGGCTCAGTGCCTGTAGCTGTTAACCTGCATTATGGGGAGGGATAACTGCTGTACAGAGATATGAAGTAGGGGTGACCTTTTGTGTTTGCATTGGCACGTTTCACTAAACCAATAAATGGCAGCCACACAGCCTGGCTGTACAAGACATGCCTGTAACATTTTCAGTCTAATTTTCACTCCTACACAGAAACTAACGTTGCAGCCCTTGCATATGTAGCACTGCCTGGGAGAGGGAGGATCCAGTGCATGAAATGTCTCTCTTTCACAATAGTGAGCTATATACAGAGGAAATACTAGAATGCCAGCTGGAAGGCAGTAGGAAATTTAGCTGCTGAGAGAGGGCTGCAGGCAGGACTTCCTACAGAGAACAAGGATAGTGACCAAAGGAGTTGCAACTGTTATCTCTAAAGACACTGCAGCCCTGTTAGCAAAACCTGGAAAGACAACTGCAGTAGAAAAAGGAGTGAAGATCAGGCTGGTGATGAAATGCTAATGCATATTAGTGAACATGAATAGTAAAAAAACTTATTTTCTCTGTAAGTGTGGTGTTGAACTGGTGGGAACCCACCCCTTCTATTTTTTTCTGAATTTTGTGAAATTTCATAGCTTCAGACACAGTTCAAATTGCCAAAATATCGTGAGAGCAGTGTTAAGCCACCAAAAGATAGAGGAGGTGGGGGGTGGGAGAGGGGAAGTTTAGAAATGCCAAGATTTTAGTAGTATTTTGGTGACCATAGGGTGTAGTATAGTTGAGTTTTCCAACTACTTCATGATAACCATTCCCTAACAGAATCAGGGAATGTGTAAGGTTGGAAGGGACCACAGTGAGCCATCTGATCCAGCCTCCCTGCTCAAGCAGAGTTATCCCAGAGCCCATGGCACAGGATTGTGACCAGACTGCTCTTGAATATCTCCAGCGAGGGAGACTCCACAACCTCTCCGGGCAGTCTGTTCCAGTGCTCAGTCACCTGCACGGAAAAGAATTTCTTCCTCACGCTCAGATGGAACTTCCTGTGCATCAGTTTCTGCCCGCTACCTCTTGTCCTATTGCTTGGCACCACCAAGAAGAGCCTGCACCTCCATTCCTTTGGCACCCTCTCTTCAGATACTTACAGACATTGATGAAGTCCCCTCTCAGACATCTCTTCATGAGGTCCAGCTTGAAACAGGCCCAGCTCCCTCAGCCTTTCACCATAAGAGGGATTCTCCAGTCCCTTAATCACCCTCATTGCCCTACTCTGGACCCATCTGAGGAGCTCCATCTCTCTCTTGTCCTGAGGAGTCCAGAACTGGACACAGCACTCCGGATCTGCCTCATCAGGGCAGAGTAGAGGGGCAGGATCACCTTCTTCGACCTGCTGGCCATGCTCTTCCTAATGTAGGATCCCATTGGCCTTCTTGGCCACACAGGCACACTGCTGGCTCATGGACAGCTTGTTGACCACCAAGTCCTTTTCCACAGAGCTGCTTTCCAGCAGGTCGGCCCCCAACCTTTACTCGTGCCTGGGGTTATTCCTCCCCAGGTGCAGGATCCTGCATTTGCCTTTGTTGAATTTCAGAAGATTCTTCTCTGCCCAGCTCTCCAGCCTGTCCAAGTCCTTTTGCAGGGCTGCACAGCCCTCTGGGGCACTGGCCACTCCTCCCAGCTTTGTGTCATCAGTGAATTTGCTGCAGAGACATCTGCCCCTTCATCTAAGTTATTAATGAATAAGTTAAACCATACTGGGCTCAGTATTGAACCTTTGGGGACACCACTAGTGACAGGCCTCCAACTAGACCCTGTACCACTGATTATGACACTCTGGGATCTGCCATCCAGGCAGTACTCAATCCCTCTCAACTCTTGTTGAGTCCACTCAAACAATCCAAAGTTCCTGGGTGTTGAGCGACATAGTGTCAAAAGCCTTGATGAACTACTCATCCATCCAGGTACTTGTTGCATCGTGGAAGGCAATCAGGTTGGTCATACATGATTTGCTTTTAGTGAATCCATATTGACTACTCCCAGTCATCTTCTTGTCATCCATTGATGACCTCCAGCATGAGGTGCTCCATTTATTTGTGCTGTACCTTTCCAGGATTGAGGTGAGGCCGACTGGCCAGTAGTTCCCTGGATTGTCTTTCTTGACCTTTTTGAAGACCAGTGACACTTACTTTCTTCCAGTCCTCAGGCACCTCTCCTGATCACCACAACCTTTCAAAGGTTATCACGAGTGGCCTCGCTGTGGTGTCCACCAGCTCTCTCAGCACTCGGGGATGCATCCCATCAGGGCCCGTGGATTTGTGGATGTCAAGTTTGTGTAGGTGTTCTCTAACCCAATCCTCCTTGACCACAGGAAAGTCTTTCTTTCAACATTCCTCTACCCTGGTCTCCTGGGTCAGAAATTCCTGAGGGCTGGTCCTGTCAGTGAAGACTGACGCAAAGAAGGCGTTCGGTAACTCCGCCTTCTCTGCATCCTCTGCCACCAGTGTCCCTGTCCATTTAGTGATGGGCCCACGTTATCCTTTGTTCTCCTTTTGTCATTGGTGTATTTGAGGAAACCCTTCTTGTTGTCCTTGACATCTTTGGACAGATTTAATTCCAGACCTTGGTCTTCCTTGTCTCATTTCTGCCTACTCTGACAACATCTCTACATTCATTCCAGTGACCTGACCCTGCTTCCATCTCCTGTGTATATCATGCTTATGTGTAAGAAATTACAGGAGTTCCTTGTTCATCCACACAGGTCTCTTACCCCTTTTCCCTGATTTCTTTCTCATCAGGATGTATCAGTTTTAAGCCTGGAGGAAATGATGCTTGAGTATCAACCAGCTCTCTTGGATCCGTCTTCCATGCAGGAGCTGTTCCCGTGGGATACTTTCAAGATCCCTAAAGAAGCTAAAGCTAGCTCTCCTGAAGTCCATGATTGCTTGCTGCCCTGCTTCCTCTTTGCCCAATACTGAACTCCACAAACTCATGGTCACTACAGCCAAGGTTGCCTCCAACCTTCACATCTCCAGCAAGGCCTTCCCTGTTTGTTAGTATGAGGCTGAACAACACAGCACTACTTGTGGGATCCTCCCCTACCTGTGTCAGAGAGGTGTCATCAATGCTTTCCAGGAACCTTCTGGACTGTTTGTGCTTTGCTGTGTTTCATCCAGGTGTCAGGGTTAATGTACCCTACAAGAACCAGAGACTGTGACCTTGAGGCTGCTTCAAGCTGCCTCATCCACTTCCTATTGTAAAAGCCACAGTGGGAAAAAAAAATGTGAAAAAGTCTTCTGGATCACCACAGGGGAGAATACTTTTATGATATTTTGATAATTTCATGCACAGAAGTGAAGGTCACCTGACATCATGATTTTGAAAAGAAAATTGCTCTGGAGTATTTTGCAACCATCAACACTGACAAAAGCATCTCCTCAGAGAATGGGCTTTTACCAGCTGTGAGACTGTAAAACAGCATGGCTGGTTTGCAACAAGGCTGGCATAGTGTGAGATGTATGGCCCTTGTGCTGCCTGAGATGTAACAATGATTTTTCAGTCTACTCCTTCTGTTTCCATCACAGAATCAAAGAATTTTTTTCCCTTTAACTTAAAATGAATAAATAAGTTTTGTATTTCTGTTGGCCAATTCATTCTTCAGCTTGTTCAGTGAATGCAAATTATGCTTGCTTCCAGAAATTCTGCAGAAATAGAGTCTGGTCCTGCTGCTAGTCAGGTAGGACTCTGTGTGGGCCCTCTTACCTATTTGGGATCTTAATCTAAGCAAGAAAATACCTAAGACTGTTAGATAATGCACAAGACACTGGAACTCCCAGATAAAAGGGAATGCATGCCAGAGTCTGCCAAAAGGCAAAAGCATGAATTACTGGGCTTTCAGATTCTGATGCAATTGGATTCAGGCACTCCTTACTGGCAACAAAATGAAGGAAAAGCAGTTGTGAAGCACTAGTCTTTGAATAACTCTGATCTGTCAGGGTTTTGCAAACAGTAATAAGAACTGGAGAGATATACATTCTTGAAAAACTTTTTTTTTTTTTTTTTTTGAGGTCTACAGAACACTAGAGGGGTTTTCACTGCAAGGATGTCTTAGGATGTCCTGTCAGCAATTACATTAAGATTTTGTCTAGTATTTTCACTGTTATGTATCCGTCATTTTTGGTAAAATCCAATGTGATGCCCAGCACTTAAGGCACATTTCTGAAACCTGGTGACCATTTTAGCCGTGCCTCTGTTCCTAGAACAGGAAGCTTGAGCACTGTGCTGTGCATTTTTTCCACCCCCTGCCCTCCTGCATGTGGGAAAGCAGAAATGCTTTCTCACTGCTGCTTGCTGTAGAAGGAAGGCTGTTGGGAAAGGTCTGCTCAGTAATCTTTCAGGTACTTGGCTGAAGGTTTTCCTCACATCAAATTGAGGAACAACTCATGTTCATGGTGACACGAGTGCAAACCAACTGCTGTATAAAATGGAATATAAGAGCAAACTTGTACTCATTGTGCAATCCTATGCAGTGGTTACTCTAAATATGCAGATATCTTTTTTGGTTTTGTTAATTTTCTGTACACTTTATGAACAATCACGGGACAGGTTACAATCTCGTTATGCCGTGCTGTGTGCAAGTTCCCACACTTCAGGCTTCTTGAGGACGTTTGAAATTTCACTTCTACCTGCCTCTTGTAAGATCTGTTGATAAACATGTTGCTTCTTAAAATGGGGAAAACAAAAGTAGGAATAAGGAGGTTTACACAGATAAGAAAGACACTGGTTTGATACTGCTAAGAGGTGAGAAATAATGGTTGTAAGTCCCAGAGCGAGCTGTTAGTCAGAGCTGAATTAGTAGACAGAATAGCAAATGAGCTATTACTTCATAAATATTATTTCAAAATGCTTGATAAATTGCTTTTTTATTTCGCTCAACACTTGTACACAGCTTTGGGGAGAGGCACTCCTTAAAACAATGATGGTCAATAACAAACATCCTGAGTTTATTGATGCATTTGGTTGATGAGGTTGAAAGGCTGATATCTCTGAGCACCATTGCTGCTGATCCCAAAGCAACAGAAATGCTGAAGTGAACGTGAATAAATGATTATGTATAAGAACCAATCTTTGTCTTTCACTGCTTTAGTCACTTTACACCCAGTAGCTCCATTTGAAGCCCATTGTCTTTGGTTATATTTTGTCTGGCAACATGTAGCTGTATAGTAAGTCCTTCTTCTTTAAGGTTCCTGAAAATCAAGTGCCAGTTCTTTTTTTCTTCCATATTACATTTAAAAAAGAGAAAAAGGAATGGAAACTTTGTCATTCAGCCCTAATTAAAAAAAATAAAAAGCATTTAAGTTGTGAAAGAAGATAGATTGGTGATATAAAGGGAATTTTAAACAAAATACTGCTTTAAGAGTTTTACTGGTTCATGTCACTTCTTGGAAAATGTGTTATATCTTCTTGTATGGAAGCATCATATAGTAGCTCTTACCATTGAATGCAGAGTAAAGAATGTGGGCACAACAAAGAAAGGAGGGGTTTTGGTTATCACCCCCGAGACACAAAAGCCTTTGATGTGACCTACAAAGCTGCTAAATGCTTCTTGTATTGCTTTGAGCAAAGCACTCAAGCTCACATCTGTCAAGAACTTAAGCATATAAATGATTTTCACTTGTTAGCACTTGAGTTATTCCATTAAATGCGATTTCTCTTTCTAGAAAACATTTTCAGGGAACACTTGTGCAAATTATGGTAAAAACATTTTTCATAATTAGGGAACAATTTGTCAAAAAAAAGGAGGTTGTGAAAGCTATGTTTTCATTTGTCCTATTAAAAAAAATTTCTCTGTTTTTCCCCTCCATAGGAAAATCCAGTATTTCATTGTCAAAATGTGTCAGTATTTTCTGTGCTATTTTCTGAAAGTCAAGTATACATTTTTTTGTCCTTCTAACACAAATCTCGTAATTCTTTATGCAAACTGGGTTTTATGATATTATCACCAGGTAAAAAAAAAAAAAAAGCAGATTCTACAAAAATGCTTTTGTTAAAAGGCTTAGATGAAGATATAATTTTAAAGAAGAAAAAAAACTAGGGACAGAGTACTCTGAAATGCCTGAAATTCAAAGAACTATTTAGATAAAAGAACCTGAAAACAAGCCCTGCTGCAATCTCTGCACAGAAGTTGCAGCTGCAGGAGAACCTGCTGGAAGCAGCTACGTCATGCAGTTCTCCATGGGAAGTTCCCTGTGACAAGATTTGAGCAGGGAAGCAATGTTAGCTCTAAATTTTTCTCTGCATTTAAATGGGGTTTAATGCATGTCGTGAGAAAAGAACAAGCTGAACATCTTCTTGAAAAGCAAAGTGGTATAAAGTATTTCTTAAATTTCCATCTCAACTGTAGAATCTTTTAATTGGATGGCTAATTAAATTTTATTTCGCTTCCTTTTCTTCACACACCATCTTACACTGAAAGATTTATTTGCTTGTATATTTGATTCAATTCAACTTGCGGTTCTAAAAGCTCTCAGTCATGTGGAATACCTTACTGGAAGTTTGTCACTTGCAGAAGATAAGTTTGGTTAACTCTCATGTTGAATGATAAACCAAAAATATTTTAAGAGCAAGGTGGTACAGTATAGTAATTTGAAAGTTGGGGTTTTTTTGAGAGATGAGGTATTTGAGACATGAGTTATTTCAGTGTCGTTGCAATGGACATCAAATAGATCAGAATGGATTAGATTATCTTGTGGTCAAAGGTTTTGCAAATTATATCATTAATTTATAGACAGCACTGATTTTTAGTGGAACGATGCTGTTTCTCAGAATTGTCATGATTTCTTTTTTTCACGGCACGGGGATTGGAACTAGATAGCCTTAAAGCTCCCTTCCAACCCAAACCATTTTGTGATTCTCTGACTTTACATCATGTGAAAATAGCAGGGTTAAAAACCCAAGTAGTCTTGTTCTGAAACTTGCTCCTACAAGCTGTGCAGAAATCAACAATTGTGATGTCCCTGGAGCTCACAAAAGTGTCTGTTTCAAAGTTGGCACCTGTAGTATAGAACTGCATTTAGGTTTCTCTGTCTTGCAAAATTCAGGTGAGATTCACACCACCATAAAACTTGTAAAGTTTAAGCAACAATTGGATGTAGCTGGAACCCTTCTTACTCTGGTCTTTCTAGGAGTATGCTTTTCTTCCTGAATTTTGGACACATGTCACAATGCTCTTATGTTTTCCATCTGGCTGCTGGGGTCTTCTCCCATCACTACATCAGACGAAAACATGTGCTAGGCACTGTATGTCTGAGTTCTTCTCTTTGTCTAGACATTTCTGAAGTTTTCTGTTTATACCATCTTGTGCCCGAAACAGGTGGGTTTGTGCCAATTACCACACCAGCAAATACAGAAAAGGGACTCCCTGCTCCAGTAAGACACTGCTTAAGAAAACAAGAGGACAGAGAAAGAGTTTTAAAGTCTGAAAGGGAACTTAAGAGAAACAGTTCCCAAAAATGGTCAGTTGAAACAAATGGAGACTTCTCTCACAGAAGACAGAAATAAACCCACACTTTGATCTGACCTGAAATGCATCTTATTTGAAGTCGTCCTCTGGGCAAAGATATGGTAATTCAGGCATTTTGAAAGACCTGATTGGATTTCCTGCATAGACAGATGCTGCCCCGTGCTCTAATACTTCTTGATACCTTTCTTCTCTAGGGCTCCTGCTTGCATTGTCACCCTGTGCTTTGCTGTCTGTCACAAAAATATTTGGTGGTGTTGGTCTGTTTTTCCCCAAGGTTATCATAATGGCAGCACCTCTAAGGTGTTAAAAGCTATAAAGTCAGGCTCCATCTACCACTGGGCATCTGTAAGGCATTGGGAAAGGAACTCTATGAAACTCATCATGAATCTGAATGAAACAAGAATGGAGATATGTGTCTTTCTGTGGATGTTTGTAAGCAAACAAAGGCTAAAGGAGGACGAAATCAAGGAGTCAATATAGGACGTAGTCTGCTTTCTTGTGAGTTGCAGATTAAAGCCACTGTAGCAGTTATTGTACAGTATGGCTTATTTCTCCCCTCCCCTCTATACCCCAGGCACAGAGAAAGTTATTTATGAAAGGCTGGAAAACAATGATGAGATGATGAGTGGGGAAAGGTTCAAGTTTCCTATTTGCAGTCTAAGCACACGAAACTGTGACCTTCACATACAGAAACAGCATTGTGTTGATACATCTCTAGCCAGCCAGTAATTGATGGTTTGTAGACATAATCTGATCACAATAATTGTAGATATTTGGATGGAAAATACACACCACCAGAAAAAGACATTAGGAAGCTATCAGAAATGCTGTGGTAGTATATTAACATCTGCTGTACTGCTAGACTATAAAGCTCTTGAAAACAGTGAGGATTGACAATAATTTAGAACAGTAGGAAAGCCACGCTTGCATTCAGGCTCTGAGTCATCTGTTTGAAATCAGCTAAGAGGAATTGACTAGTAACCTTGAGGGAATAGCGTTTACTTGTAATGGCCAAAATGAGAATGCATTGAGAAACTGTGGTTTTGGTAATGTTTCACTGCAATTAGTTTACTAATTTTTGCCTATGTGGAGTTAACCTGGAGACAGAGAGCTAATAAGAAGAGACTTATTACTTCCAAGTAAGTGTTGCATTTGACAACCACCATGCTATGACATGAGGGAATAGGCTCAGAGTGTCTGGAATCTCTGACCCTCCAGAAGATTCCAGATCTTCTGTGACTACATAAAATATAAAAATCAAGGGGATTCAAAGCGGGAACTTTAAAACTTTTATCTGATGGGTTGGACTTGGTAACATTTATAGTCTTTTTTCCATTGTGCCACCTTCGGTGTTGAAAGAGGGAGGCACAGAAAAGAGAATCATGTGCATGAGGTGAGGCAGAAAGGTCTGTTCTTCCAGATCCGAGGCAAGAGGGGGTGTGTAGACCATGTCATGTCTCCCTGCCCTGAAGGCTAGGTGATGTCTAAGGGCATCAATAGGCTGGGGGAGGAGAGCTGCAGGGATCTGAGACTCATTCCACTGCCAAGGCTGATAAATCCTGTGACCAAGATTTTCCAACATGTCACAGAATGGGAAATTCTGGGCAGGGGAATATAAGCAATCTTGTCCCCAGTGAACAACCAGCTGTCCCCTCTGTGTTTCTTCCAGCAGCCTCTTCTTTGAGGGGGTAGCCAGGCATGCTCTCTTCCAGGCTGTGGGAACAGCAGAGGACAGTTTGTTTTAGCATCTCCACCATTTCAGAGTCTGGGGCAACTTTGTGCTCCCGCTAACACAGGTCTGGTTTCTCTTGGTGGCCCCTTGATTGCTGCAACATGATAGTGGGTTGTAAGATCCAGAGCTGATAGTAACTGATGCTGTCTCTGCAGTTACTTCTTGAGAACTGTTGTGAGCACTTTTCACTAACCTACCACAGAAGTGGGCAGGAATAGAACAAACCACCAGCTGCAAGGAAAAATTGCAGGAAATTGTTCATCTCTGTGAAGATGCTTCGCTTTAATTCAGTGGGGTGGGAAAAGGGGTTGGTCTTTGGTACTTTGATTCAGTGTACCCTATTGCCCTTCAGCAGGCGATGGAGGAATGCTTTCACTGTAGAGAAAGAAAGTGAGTCACAGACTTTGGGTTGAGGGGACTGAGGGGAGATTTCATTGCAGTCTACAACTTCCTCATGAGAGAATGAGGAGGGGCAGGCAGTGATCTCTTCACTCTGATGACCACAGTGACAGGATGCAAGGGAATGACACGAAGCTGTGCCAGAGGAGGTTTAGGTTAGATATTAGGAAATCTCTCAACCCTGTGACAACTGTCCCTTTGCTATCAGTCAGGTGGGAACTAAACTGTGAATCTTACCTTTTCCATAGTGGGTAATCCTTGTTTAGTCCCTTTGGAAGTTAGAATTGCCTGGGTTTTGTGAAGAAAATGACTGAATTCAGGTTTACTGAGAACATTGATATTTGTGTGCTCATGGGACAAAAAGACAACAAGTTGCTGTAAGCTCTTTAAAACAATGTTACCTTTTTTTTTTTTTCTTAAATGTGGTGGGATATGCAGCATCAGCTCTGGGTGATGCTGAGGAGCAGTGCAACACTCAGAGGTTTTGGAAAGTCAATAAATGTTGTTGTCTTTGTGTAGACAAACTATTCTGCTTGTACAGGTTGTTGTATGCTGCTTTCAGTGAGGGTTAAAGAAGGGTGCCCAAAGCAGTTATCTCAGGTACATGCAAAAAAATAAATTTTTAAAAAAGATAAATAAATAGGAAGATGGGAAAAGCTTAATCAAAGGGTGATTGTTTATACTTGCTGACAATGAGTCAAAAAGGAAGCCTCAGCAAAACTCACAGGTCTACTGAAGGAAGATGCTAGGAGAGAAATCTTTGCTTTTAGAGCCCTTGCTACTGTGAGTGAGAGAAGAAGTGACAACAGAAACCCAGTTGTGGAGTGTCATTGTCATATGCAAATACACAGGCATATATAGGAATAAAATGCAGGTCCTTTGGTCCTCCCTGAGGATTATTATGATCCAACAGTTGGCCAACACTGCCAGTGTATGCCAAACTCATTTTCTACTGGTAACATGGAGCAGTTTCTGAACTGAGCTGAAGAGCAACTAACAGGGTTTTTTAGTGTATTTTGTGGCTCTATTTACATTCCCAGTGTAACTACAATTACAGGACTGACAATTCAGCCTTGACACTAGCATCAGGATGATTACCACAGAATTACTGAGCCATTTTAAATAGCAAGGAAGAAAAATGGTGGTGTAAACATTCAATTTCCCACTGACTGAATGACCCAGCAGGCTGCAACCCATCTGTTTTCCTGAACTGCATATGTTCCCAGAGACTGCCAAGGACTGGAATGAGAAAAAGGTGATCTCCAGCAGGAACTGAAGTGTTTCTGTTGTTTAGGAAAAAAAAAAAAGTGGAAAAAGAAAAAGAGGGAAAAGAAAGAAAAGACACAGGCAGGCTTGTCTGTAGATAGGAAGAAAACTCCACTGGGAGGCAGCTGTGAACATGTGCTGAGGGTTATATTTAGACAAAACTGCCATTGCTGGTGTCTGCAGAAAGATCTGTGAGAGAGCACTGAACAGAGGCAGAGGACTCTGCAACAGAAGGCATTGCACTGGATAGATGTATTATTTGAGAGCAGAATGGAAGTAGTTTCTAATCCTCCTCAAACCCTGTTTTTACCAATTCTGTGCAATTGAGCAATTTGAGAACCAAATAAATAAGTAGATGGGAGAGACAACTGGGCAGTACTGCAGTGACAGTGAGCTGAGGCACCTAGAAGTGCCCATAGCTGCAATGACCTATAAACTGTATAGGTCTGGACAATATAGGAACAAAGGTCTGCATGGTGAGCAGTGTCCATTACAGGAGCCTTAGTTTTCCGTGGGACCTTTGCCTGCAGACTTGGGAATAACTGCTGAACAACAGGAAAACCTGTTTTAACTCATCTGGCACAAATGGGCAACTAGATGTTGTCACGTTGCTCTTCGATGAAGGATGGAAGGATGAAGGGCAGCATGATGAAGACTTATTTGACCTCCTGAACAACACAGGCTGCATCGGATTCCTGCAGTTTCCCAAATAGGTTCCAAAACTGCCACAGCTCTTTTGCAAGGACATCTGCTCCTCCTCCACATAGCTTGAAGGCCTGAGAGTCAGAAAAACAGATTGATTCTCCCACTGTACTCATCCAGCAGGTAATTATTGTCCATGTTTTTCTGTCTTCTCTGAGTCCTAGTTTGAACTACACTAATTTGAGCTCCCTGCCTCTGAACCTCATCTGGCTATTGACCTGATGTCAGACAGAAGTCCTGTCTTATAGTACCGGGCTTTTTCTTCACACAGGCTAGGACTTACTTCTCAGCTTTGTCTTCAGTAAGCTGATAAATCAGCTTTCTTCCTTCCCTCAGAAAAAGTGTGCTCTCTGGCTGATGAGACTTTTACATGTCTTCCCTCTGAGTCTTTTCCAGGCTTTAACATCTTTTTTCCAAGCTGCACAGCAGAGCAGGGATCAGCATCTCCTTGGTATTTCCCTGACTTAGTACTCAGAGAGACTCTTGCCCTTTCCTCATCAGTCTTGGCTCAGTACCCAGGCCTGTCAGACAACGTGCACAGTGGTGCCCTGCACAGCTGCACCACTGTGGAGTGGCCACAGACAGACACAGACCAAAAGCTGCTTCAACACAGCCTAGGGCTACTCCAACACAAGTAATGAAAGCCTCTCTGGGTTCTGCTTTGCCATGGGACTTCCTATTAAGCAGGCAACCTTGCAATCCCCGCACTCAGACCAACAGCTCCTTCCTACATCATGTCTTTCCCCTGACCTCCCAGCAGTGTGAAATCCCCAGTCCTGCAAGCCTTTGGAGCTGTCAGTAAGGGGGAAGAGTCCCCAAGAGCTGGGTGATGTACTATGAAAACGCACCAACAGGAGCAGCTTTGGCATTTCAATTGCGTTGACAGCGGGTGGATGTTTGCTTGATGTGACTAATCATCATGTATGTCACCAGTCTACAGGCACAAAACAATTTCCCAGCCAGACCGTTCAGCAGCAGCACGTGGCTGTGGTATGAGGCAGAGAGGAACATCTTCTTCATTACCTCTAAGGCTTGTGATGCAGTGGACACACCACAAGCAGTCACCTGGGGAAAACCATTCAAGCCCCCTCAAGTGCTTAGTTAAACAAACATGCTAGATAGAGGTTTTAAAGTTTTGACAAGCTGCCTGAATTGCTCATCAGATTTTAGAGCTCACATGCCTTAGGATTTCTGATACTATCCTGAACAATTAAGGTCCTCAGTTGTTCAGTTTGCTCTGTCTTGTGGGGAACAGTGAGGGTAAACTCCCAGGAGATACCCAGGTCACTCTCTGGTGGCCTGGACCAAGCAGCAAAAAATTCATGCAGCAATTATTAATAAAGTAAAATAAATAAATGTGTAGTCTGATGGGAAAACAGAAGAGAAGGGAAAAATATTCTGACAAATACTAAATGGCTGTCTTGAGTCACTGCATTTTTTTATTATCACTAAAATTCTTGCATCATATTTGTAATACCTGGAATCAATAATAAGAAATTGGGTTTATAAAGAAACATTGCTGTGATGTTAAATACATTATTGGCACGCTGAAATAATTTACAATCCAATAATCATACCTCAACACTGGTTATTGCAAACTGTAATTTGAGGAAGTTAAATTGTGAATCATAATTCAAGACAGTGCTTGGCAATTATTCTATTATGCATAAAGATGACAGGCATAACAATTGGTTTGTTTACCTGTGGCAGAAAGCCTATTCATTTTAATTTTGGATATTCCATTTTGCTGTCTTTTTTAGAAGAGTTAGAGGATAATTCTCTTCTTGCTTACCCTTTAAAAAATAAGGGCAATTCCACCAAAGGTATCGGGTCATTTGCATTTTTCTGCTATAGATCAGAATAGTGTCTATTGAACTTACTTCTTTATGTGGTCACCTTCTCTCAGCAAGCTCTATATAAGTTAGGAAGAAGCTTTCAGCTTAATTGTATATTATTTTGGCTGCATGGTGTGGAACACTCCTGTAGAAAAGCAGCAGTTTGTTCAGCTCTTGGCATTACCTCACCCCTTTAAAATTAACGTAGAGTTATCAAAATGGCTGATTTTTAGTAAATTGCATTTCTGCAGATTGCCTGATATTATAAGCTGGCAGAGATCTAGAAACTCAAAAATCACAATCAATACTTTTTAATGCCTGAGATGTTGAAATAAGCTAGTGATGGGTGTGTGACTTTCAGAACAACATATTTTCAAAATTTACTATACTTTTGCTATGAATAGGATTGTTTGCTCTGTTTCTTATCTAATTTCTCTTTTTGCATTATTTTGAAAGATGAAGAACTGTGACAGTTGAAATAGCTAGAACCTTAGCTACTTTTATCTGATCAAATATCTTTCTAAATTTTTTTATATCCCAGCAATCTCTCACATGAGTTTCTTGGGAGGGTGGAGGAAGATAGAAGAGTTGAGATATATATTATTTTTCTCTTGATAAATAAACATCCCAGAAAAGAACCCTGCAAGAAAATTTTGATTCTGTTTTTTTTTTTAATTTATCCCCTAAAGCATTGTATAATCCAATTGTTTTTCCACAGCAGTCATCAGAAATTCAGTTCCGTAACAATAAAGAAGGAACATTTTTCGCATGCAAAGCAACCTTCTGCTTAGGGCTTCTAAAATGAAATTAATACTGCACATGTACAGTGTTCTTATTTTTACGACTGTTCAGGTTAGGTGAATAAAAGATGTCAGTTTTCTTTAACATAAATATTTTTTTGTGACTGCTGTATAAAACATAGTCTCAGAATAGTGCCTTCTTGGGTTGACTTTTACCTCTGTTGAGTGGTTTATGAATTTTTTTCTCTTATTAAATAGAAAGTTTCAGGAACATGTTTTGAGTTTTTCTCCCGAAGGGAAAAAAAAAAAAAAAAGGAAATTGCCATTACCTATTAAAGTGTAAAAATAATTTCTGTAGACAGAGGTGATGACCTTGAAAAGTGCAGTACCTCGATTTTTTTAAATAGCTTATTTAAGCCAGCCTACTGGCATATAAATTTTCTATTCATCTTCAAAAAAAAAAAAAAAATAGAAAACCCGACAGATTTTTTTTAGTGCAAGTCTGGTTAGATGTGTAGCTGTTAATGTGCCCTTGAAACAGAACAATATTCAAGCAGCGTGCTAGTCTGTTACTCATCTTTACAAAAATCTTTACAGAGGTTAAAAGAAATGTTGGTGGGATGTTAGATCACTGAGTCCATTAACAAGGAAGGGAATCCAGGTCATCTCTGGTTGTCTACCATCCAGCCAACTGAAAGGTAATTACCTTTTATGCCAGCACTGCCTAGTGAAGTGGCAGAATGTTTTTACATGTCTGCTGGTCCTTGTAGCCCCTCCAGATGAGGCAAGACATAAATCTGATATGCTTTGCCAACACCTGAGTGAATCACCTGGAGTCTGTAACCTAGAAGATTCCCAGATTCTTTCAGATGGAAGAACATTCTGTGGCCTGTAAAGTTCTTATCCTTGATGCATTTGAGGACTGTCCACGGCAGTCCCTTCCTGCATGTGCATAGAGAAGACTTGAAGTCATTATCCAAAATCATTCAGAAACTTAATCAATACTGTTATCTGTGCAAAACCTGTCCTGACAAAAAAAAAAAGAAAAAAAAAAGAGAGAGAGAGAGAAAGAAAGCAATAAGGTAGCTGGCACTGGAGACAATTGGCACTCCTTTATGTGTGTTTTTCTCACCACCTCAAGCTGTTTGTGTGCATTGAGTGTCCTCAGGCGTGTGTTTAGACTGCAGCTTCCCAGGCATAAACACTAACGTTTTTATTCCCTCTTCATTCCACAAATAGCAGCATTTTGATGTGATTTATTTTTGGCACTTCAATAGGAAGCACAATATAGTGAATAATGCATTAACTAATGAGGACATCTGTTAATTTGACACTTTTTTATTAAAATGGTTGCATCCAAGCAGTTTGCTTCTAAGAAGGGAAGGAAATGGGCAGAGCATAAAGGCAGTGTAAACAAGTGGCAGATATTGTACGTGTCTGCAGTGATTCTGGGAGTGGTTGCAACTTGGTACAAAACAAAATGGCTCAGTCCAGTTCTAGTAGGAGCAAATACTGTGCAGCTAGTGTATAATAACTCTCATGTAAAAAATGTGCAAAGCAAAAGTCAGTCACTAGTGGGTTTGGGATATTGGGAAGGACTAAAAGTTGAATTTCAAAACAGAACCTGACAGTGTATCTTACAAGACCAGAGGAAGTGAATATATTTTTCATTTGTGCCTGGGTTGTGTCTCATTTAACTTCACAACTTGTCTATAGAACAAGCAATAAAATCGCCTGCTACAAAATCCTTTTTCCCCTGTCAAACAAGAAAAAAGTGAGCTTGACTACAGAGAGTAATAGTCTACTGAGGGAATGTAGACAGAATGCAAGGTTTTAATGAAATGTTTAATGTGCAGACTCTATAGGCTATGAGAGAATCCATTCAGTCTGGGTGTTGCCCCAAGAAATCAATTTTTTTTTTTTTTGTGAAGTCAACAACAGGCAAGTGACACATGGCATTATGCAGAGAGTTTTGATACAAGGGCTTATGTTCAAACAGAAAATCTTATCCTTTGAAAGCTGTGACTGCCTGTCTGATGTTGTTGTCAAGACTGACCTCAAAATGTATCAAAGGTATTGTCTTCTGAGTTGCCAGCTAATAATGCTTAAATTTGCAAATGTGCTTTTCATAGTTATGCTACAGGTGGGGCAGAACAGAGGCTGAAGTTCAGGGAGATATAGACAAACTTTTAACATTGACCCCATGAAATCCAACTGAAGTATTAGCTAGCTGGCCCGGAAATGGAAAAGTTCTTTAATTGTGCCTCAGCTTCTGGCAAGTTACCTGATAGCTCCTGAAGGGTCTTAATCCATCAGAAGGCTTGAAACATGAAATTCTTAGGGGCATTGATCACGGTCCCTGAGAAATGGCAAACAGCAGCAGGGAACAGAAGGTAGTCAGGCCTGTAGGAACAGAGGTAGTGATGGGTAGAAATCATATCACAGATTAATAGAACTATAGAAGGGTTTGGGTTGGAAAGGACCTTAAATTTGATCTAGTTCCAACCCCCTGGGCAGGGACACCTTCCAGTAGACCAGGTTACTCAGACCCCTATCCAGCCTGGCCTTGAACAGTTCCAGGGGTGGGTATCCATAGCTTCTCTGATCAACTTGTGCCAGTGTCTCACAAGCCTCACAGTAAAGAACTTCTTCCTAATATCTAATCTAAACCTGCCCTTTCTCAGTTTAAAGCCATTCCCCCTTGTCCTATCACTAGATGCCCTTGTGCAGAGTCTCTCTCCACCTCTCTTGTAGCCCTCTGTAAATACTGGAAGACTCCTATAAGGTCTCCCCTAAGCCTTCCCTTTAATATCCCCAACTGTCTCATCCTGTCTTCATAGGAGAGGAGCTCCAGCCCTCTTATCATCTTTGTGACACTTCTCTGGACTCCTTCCAATAGGTCCATGTCCTTCTTATGTTTGGGGCCCAGCTTCAGGGCAGGATACTGTCTGCATGGATGCTGATCTCTCACCCTCTCATTCCTCAGACATTGCTGAGAATGGCAGCACCTGTCTTCATGCTCCATCCTTGGCCCTGTGCTCTTCAACACTTTCATTAATGACTTGGACCCAGGACTTGAATGAACACTAAGTAAATTTCCTGACAACACTAAACTGGGAGACATTGACTCCTTTGAAGACAGGGATGCCCTGTAGAGAGACTTCGGCAAATTAGAGAAATGGGTAATCAGTAACCATATGAAGTTTAACAACGGCAAGTGCTGGATTCTGCACCTGGGACAGGACAATCCTGGTTGAGTGTGTAGACTGAGGAACGAGACTGGAGAGCAGTGCCACAGAAAGGGCCCTGGGTGTCCTGGTTGATGGCAAGTTGAATCTGAGCCAGCAGTGCCCTGGCAGCCAGGAGGGCCAACCCTGTCCTGGAGGCATCAGGCAAAGCATCACCAGCCAGTTGAGAGAGGAGGTCAGATATCAGGAAAAGGTTTTTCACCCGGCAGGTGGCTGA
>NW_016690278.1:1805610-1973013 GCF_001604755.1 Lepidothrix coronata | reverse complement strand
TTACTCTGTAAACAAATCTGTGACATGTAGTCCAGCTGCATTTTTTTTTTTTTTTTTTTTTTTTTTTTTTTTTAATGAGTAGAAAATCTCATAGCTTTGGAGCTGTGGAGGAGAGGGTTTCCTCAGAATTATTAACCTGAGATAACCCATTCATTTATGACTTATACATTTATATTTTATCAGAATTATGATATCTCCAAGGTTTAAGCACCTGCTTTATATACCAGTGTAGGAGTTTTTCTGCCTTTGTACTCTCATAGCCCAGCCGAAACTGAATCAGCTTGTTCAATATTTAATAATTCAGGTGAGAAGCATTTCAGAATTTATTTGTAATTAATGTTAAATGAGGTGTTTTGGCAACTTTCTATATCCAAAGAATAACCAAGGCCCATATCCAAAGAATAACCAAGGCCCCATATTACCTCAACGCCTGCTACTGTTCACAATCTATTCTTTGATAACAGCAGGCTGAATTGGCACCTGGGAAAGTAACTGTACTTGATTTAGTTACACAAGAGGATCGAAATTATTACTGTACACAGCTAAGGTCATGGCAGAACCAAGTAGCTGGGGGCACAAAATCTTCCTTTCATGCTCTGCCAGGTTCAGTAAAGCCTGGATTATTTATTTTTCCTTTTCACGGGATAACTTTGAAGATAAGCTGATTTTTAAAAGGTATTACTTAAAGCTTTGGATTTTAGAGCAACCCATCTCCCCACCCCCAATGAAACAAACAACCAGCCCCTCCCAAAAAAGGGTGAAGATGTTGGAAGTAAGGGTATCCAAGTGCCTTAAAACCCCAGTCCCAAATGTCAGTGTGAATTAGATTTTTATAAATTTTTTTGGGGGGAATAAAACTGCAACAAACATACAAACCAAAAACAAACCCAAAAATCTTCTATTAAGCAGTTCTCATGGAAAAGACGCTTTTTCGGTTTGGTTTTTTTGCCATATGCAGCAGGACATCATCACCTTGTGCCACCACGGATTCAGGAATGGGTATCCCTTCTATTTACCATCAGCTGGAGCTGAACACCTCAGCTGGAGGCAGAGTATTATGGCTTTCAGCACTATCCTGTACTGTTCTTTGCCATAAAAACAAATAAAATCAGGAGAAGCATACATTTCAGTTCTGACCTCAGAACGTTTCTGAGGACAGCCTGCTTCAAAGGCTTCTTCCCTCTCCTGTGTACTCTCTGCAGAACTCACTTCAGAGCTGTTCAGAGACATCTTCATTCATCCCCCAGGAACAGCACAATGAATGAAATGGTGTTCAGTTTACTTATACATAGCCGTCTTCTTACTCCTCCATTTCAGACACATGCTTTGTGTTGCATCACCGTTTGTTTTTTACAAGAATTCCCAAAAGGCAGATACTTTAAATGATTTATTAGAGCACAAGTACTTATGCAAAAGATTAAACCTTTAATCTCCAGCACTTGGTTGACAGTAGTTTGGATGAACTGTCAGTTAAACAAACTGCTTGAGCATGTTTCCAAATCTCTCAGTTCCTCAGAAAATTAAGTCAAAACCACTCTGAAGGCCAGAGATGTGCCACAGGGAGAGGTTAACAGTGGAAGAAAATCCACATTTTCTGAAGTAAAATGTTCACACAGGTTAGTAACTGGCTAATTTTCTAATGATTATTTTGCCATTCCACCTGTGCCTTAGCAGCTGGAACTGCTCCTAGTAGATCTTTGCATAGCATTGGTTCCTAAGTCACAATAGCTACAGGAAAACAGGGAGTAAGAGTCCACTATCATTTTAACGTGGGGCAAGGCAGATTTGTGGTTTTGGCAGATGCATAAAGGAAAAGTCTAATTGCATGAATTTCTAATGTCAAATGGTACATTTCAGCTTATGGACTGAGTCAGTGAAGAGACATGGAAATCCTTCTAGTATCTCTGAATTCAGTTCAAAGTACTGAACATTTCAGAAGCATGGCAGTGGCCTTTTTCTTTGCACTTTCCCCTTTTCCTCAGCAGCCTTTTCACTGGTATTTTCCCTGTTTCTCACCATTGGGCAACAATGAGGTGAGCTGCATGTTTGCACACTGGGAGGACTTTCAGGGTTGGAGAAGTCACCTCATCCTGCTCTCTGCTATCCCTTACATTCCTTCAGCTTCTTCTCCCCTTTCCCTTCATGCAGAAAACAATACCATTTCCCTCCTATGAGAGTGCCTGGCAATAATATTCCCAACTAACTGCCCTTAGGAGTATAGGAATATGTCCCCTATGGTCCAGCTTAATGGGCACAAAAAGCATTTTGAAAGCAGCTACTTTGCATGATTTCTTGTGAAGTCTGATGAAAATTGGAATTTAAAAAAAACCCAAACTCACATTTCCCTCCCCACCTCCAAGAAAAAAAAAAAAGAAAAACCCACACATGCAACCCCCCTCAAGAAAACAACACCTAAACAAACAACACCCCCCCCCAAAAATAATGCAAATAAACAAAAAAACATTTCCAAAAGATTCAGAAGCTTAGCCTCAAATTTAAGCTCTTTAAAATGAGCTTTTTTTTTTTTTTTTGGCAGAGAAGCAGGAGTAAGTGACTCTTTTAGCTAGTGGGCTTGTTATGCTTCCTGACACTGAAAGAAATGTAAGAGTTGGAAGAGCTTCATGTCAATCAATTAGGATCATTTCTGTAGTGGTCAGTGCTTGCATTACAGGCAAAGCTTTCAGACCAGACAACTTCAGAAAGTTTGTAGATGTGCATGAAAAAAGAGCAAATCTCTGTCCTCTGTTGCCTACAGAAAAACTCCACCTCACTCTCCTCATGGCCAAGGATGGAAGCAGTATCATAAAATGTCCTGATGACAAAAGTTCTAAGTGTGGGACTGAAACTGATAAGCTGTTTCTCCATTTGATGCGAGAGTTCTATTAGATCACTGAACATCATTTCACAGCATATGAAGGGGTAGCAGAAAAGGTTTTCTGTTTGAAAAATTATTTGCTGCTTTCGGAGAACTGTCATATATCATGGAGTAACCTACATATTTAGTTGTGGTAAGAAGTGCTGAGAATGAACAGAGTCGTTGTACAGACTAGAACTTTCGGTCAATGCTGTACAGAGACAGCCAAGCAGCAGCTAGTCTGGCATACAGAAGTTAATCTCCAAAAATATACCTCCCAAACTATTAGTAATACAACAAGATGCCATTTTCTTCTACCATTTTAGGGAGGGAAGTAACCTCAAGGGACAGAAGTTTCAAAGTACAGATGGAGGATAAAAATCCTTGTCTAATACACGTAACGGGTTTATAACTTTTAGTGCCTATGTGAACATTCACACAAAAACACTGCTTTATTCTAAACCTTTTTATGGGATCATGAGAAAAAGTGCTTCCAACTTTAAAACTTAGAATTTATCTGGACTCAACATTTCAGTCCCAATTTTTTTAACATGTCGTAGAATTTTGTTTTCTCCTTATGTACAATAATAGTGATAGGTAAAGGACTGGCATATGAATGATGTATCATTACAAGCAGGACTACTCAGTAAAATGCTCCAAAATAACAAAGTAAAAAAAGAAACGAGAAAAGAAAAAAAAGTAGTTAAAATGGAACATTGCTCTTATGAGGAAAGACTGAGGGAGCTGGGCCTGTTCAGCCTTGTGAAGAGATGACTGGGAGGGGACCTCATCAATGTCTGTAAGTATCTGAAGTGAGGGTGCCAAGAAGATGGATCCAGGCTCTTCTTGGTGGTGCCAAGCCATAGGACAAGAGGCAGTGGGCAGAAACTGGTGCACAGGAAGTGACACCTGAATATGAGGAAGAACTTCTTTACCGTGCAGGTGACCGAGCACTGGAACAGACTGCCCGGAGAGGTTGTGGAGTCTCCCTCACTGGAGTTATCCAAGAACCATCTTTATGCAACCCTGTGCCATGTGTTCTGGGATAACTCTGTGTGAGCAGGGAGGTTGGGTCAGATGGCCCACTGTGGTCCCTTCCAACCTTACACATTCCATGATTCTGTGATTCTGTGAAATACAGGATGCTGAGAGGGAGTGAACTAGTTGTTCTGAGAACTGCAGGGACTCAAGGAGGATACAAATCTCCGGAAAACAGATGAATATTTTAGGTGCTTAGCTTTGTGTCTGCAGCATGAAACCTTTGGGTCAAAATTTGGGTCTTACTAATTTATTAATAAAATAAACATAATGGACTGAAATAACAGGAGGAAAGGAACATGCAGTAAATAGATTATTACTGAATTGTGAAAAGATTTGTGAATATATGTTTTTTAAGGAATAAAAGCATATAGTACAGATCAGATTTTATTGCAAACAATTACACAGCATTTTTAGTTGACTCCTTGGGTATGATTTTGAGAAAGATTTGTCCGTGTTCTAATTTTTTCACTTCAAAACCAGAGCATTTATTAGAAGGTCTTTCCAGACAGACTCTCTTCTGTTGTTATGTTCTTATGTTATCCCTAAATCAGCTAAATTTCTTGCCTCAGATGTTTGTGTTCAAAGCAATTCTGGTGCCTCAGCAGAGTATCTTAACTTCTGAGTCTTTTTAAAACCATTCACGTTTCACTTACTTTACTGGGAGTTCGAAAGCTGAGAGTGTCAAAATTGGTTGGAGTACAGCTGCTGTTTTGGCACCACGCTAGCTTGTGGCTCAAGATACAGTAGCAGGCTTTGGAGATGATTCCTGCCTCAGCAGAACCATTCCAAGACTGTAATGTGCATCCCATCTTTTAAAACCTTCTGAAAATGAGATGATCAAATATATCAGGACTGAATACTAGATATACACAAGCTACTTTCTGTGTGCCTGCCAAATGCTTCTGCTTTGGCAAATGTGCAAAATCTTTAGAATCTGATCTTTAGAAACCACCACTATTTCTTCATGGTCTTCAATGTCTTTCAATAGATTTCTCTTTAATCTCTTCTTCGGATCTATCTGGATATGTTGCTTTGCAAGTCCTACGAGGGTAACTGGAAAATAATTCTGTGCTGTCTAAAAATGGTGAATACTCCAGTGTATATTAATTTACGTTTTTTAAAGAAAAATTCTATACTGAGGGAATAGAAAAGTCATAGGATTAGGAGGGGAAGGAATAAGAAATCAGTTCAGAAACAGATCTGTGTTTTGACCTCTCTGGAGGATTCATTTAGCTCTATGTTACACTCTGTTTTCTGTCTGTTTTCTGTGTTCTTATGTAGGTCTACTCTTTTCCTCATAAATTAATTTTTCTTAATTTGAAGAGCATTGAGTTAGTGCTTTCCACAGCAAGTTCAAGTCTATCATGGTAACTGTATGTGTCCATTAATATGGCTCTAAAATACACATTATTGTTCTTATTGTTGTTGTTATTATTAGTAGTATTGCACGAGACTCTACAAAAACACTGCAGCATCAGATACTTTTGAATTAGAGTAATAACTAAGAAGAAATGTGTTTGTTATTTTGACAATATATAAAAACTGAGGTACATACCCACATGATTGATTTGACTCATCAAAATCACAACACGCCCGTTTGTGTGATGATCTTTAGCTCTTAACATGTGCTACTATAGAAATGGTACTACACTCATCTGTTCTTCTTGGGCAGTTTTAAATCCCTTTAATTCATGGGCTCTCGTAAACTTCCAAGAGAGGTTAGCCTTCTTAATCTGTAAAGATTTGAAAATCCAAAGGCAGCTAGACTATCTTGACACTGTTTGGTCAGTTCATCTCTAAATTGTTTGGGTCAAAGACAAAAATAAATAATTTGATCAACATTATTAGGTATTTCTTGAGTGTTTATCAGTGTATTACTTCTTTTTTTTCTTGGAAAGATAGTGATAAACTACCTGGACACCTACAGAATTTTGTACCTGTTTTCCAAACAAGGATCAGCTTATACAGTTCCCTTAGGAACAGCTTTCCCTGTATGCCCGTAAAGAATAAGGCTATAGCTTACAACACAGCTCGTCCAACTGTATTAAGTTAAAAAATGTCTTTCCAGTATACATTTTGAGAGTCATTTTAGGTTAGTGTAAGAACTGGTTTAAAAAGGGGAACCAGGGGAGAAATATCAAACCAAGTGGATATTTTTCACTCAAGTAAAGATAAAGGAAAAAATATTTTGAGTTTGTTGACTGCTGATTGCCTGCCATCTTCACATGAAATAGGACTGCAGTATCTATTAACCCTTAAGAAATTTGTATTTAATTTCCAGGCATTAAAAATCATATTAAGCTCAAGTTATTGATAATAGAGTTCATGTACTTCAACATGGAAGGGAGTATTATGGTGAAATTGTAAGTGTCTTGGAAAAAAAATGCTAAATCTGGGTGCTAGTAAGTTAGATGAATAAAAAGGCCCAAAAGGGGAAGGCATGTTAGAGACAGAGTACAGGCAACCCTCTGATTAGGCTTGGATTTACAGCTACCCTGTGGAGTTCCTAATCAGAACACATTCAGTTTGTCCTCTATTTGTGGTGCCATGGTTTGGAGCCCAGACCTGATTATTTTATTTTCTCATTCTGTTACTTCATCATTTATTTTCTCCCCATGATGATAGGCTTAATATTCTTCAACGAAGCCAGCAAAAGCTGTGAGGGTGTATCCTCAGAGGTTGTAAATTTATGCCCATCATCCTCTTACCCATCATCAAAGAGCAGGCCTGCTCCTGTCTGACCTCACCCTTTTGCCATCCAGAGACTACTTGATTTGACCTGGCTTAGCTTAATTTCAGTTGATATGTTTTTCAAGAGGCAGTTACTGTAATTTACCAGAGTGGTTTCTATAAAATAGTATCTCTGATGGAGACCATGTTTTGCCCAGAAGGACATTCATACAGAATCTGATTAATATTTTATGCTACTAGCTGCTAAAGAAGCTTGGAATTTTTAATTTCAGAAGAAAAAAAGGAATGTTCCAGCTAATTTCCCAACAAAATGGCAAATCCATTTCCAAGTATTTTTGAGCTGCAAAGTGAGCATTTGGACATTTTTATTAACATAGTCAACAAAATTACATGGTCTTCTAAAATTAGATTGTTCCAAAGCATACCCCTTCCCCAGGGTAGGTCATTGCAGTCTTCAGTTTAGTGATCTTTTTCTGTCCCAAGGCAGAATAGGTGAAATTAAAGGGCATGACTAATTAATGCAGCAACTTCTACACGGAACAATAGATCAGGCATGCTTTGACTCTCTACGTTCTACTTTTTTTTTTTTTTAAATGTTAGTCTTTTATCCTTTCAAGCCCACTAGCACTGCATATTTGAGGGTCAGGAGTGTTCTGGGTTAAGAAGAATATCCCATACTATTTATTTGTCTAGTTCTTTTACTTTTTTAATGTCCTTTGAAGATGGTGCTTGTTGTATGTCTTATCTGACCACTCTGAAGACAGGTTCACTCCATATCAATTTTTGGAGGTCTCAAGCTCATGTTAAGTGGTGTAATCTAAGCTGCAGGGTAGGGAAAGAGCTGAAACATCTTCTGCACCCTACCTTGAGACCTGCCTTTTTTATCTCTGGTTTTATGCAGACTGGATCTGGACAAAGCTCAACTGCTGCAACTTAGATCATCACCAGTTCTCTTAAGGTGGTCTTTTCCTGAATCACAGTACTGATGCTTTTGAGAAAGAATTACTCAGACTTTAGCTATACGTTCACTCTGCCTTAAACCTCGAAAGGTGATTTTGCTCCTTTTTTTTTCTTTAACCTGGTTATAGCAGAGCTGGGATAATATTTTGAGAAAAAATAAATGCATTACAAAAAAAAAAAAAAAAGTACGACATGGAAAAGAGAAAGGATATGGGGGTAGTAGAAGTCTTTAAGTTTAATTGTTTGCCCATGGTAGGAACATCAGTTGATCAAGTGGTTCAGCTGTGGGGTATGAATGTGCAGAGGTGTTATGAGATGAAGTCCAGGCAAAGTCCTGTGTGTTTTCTCCTCAGCTGCACTGTTTATTTACAAAAGAGAGAGTGGGAGCAACTCAAGTTTGGGAGATGCCACACAGGAGCGAGAAGGTATGAACAGAGAGACTTGGCAGCAACAGCCACAATTGTATCACTTCATACAAGCCTTCCCATATAAGTTGCCTGGGACCAGGACTTATATCTCAGGTGTAAATCACACTGCAGCAGGAACTACCATACCTCAGGGTTATGGTTAGCTTATCCCCTCAGTGTCCCACATTTCTTTTTTTTTAATCAAATGAGAGAGGTCTTAGGGTAATAACACGGCTTTGAAAAGATGAGTTTGTAAAAATGCAAACGCTACATTTGTATGCAAATATTTTAAATACGAAATATTTTAAAAGCCAATTGACGGTTGGGTTTGGGGTGAGTGAGAGTCACCTGGGTTTGAGCTCTGAGGAATAGCAAGCTGTGGCACAGGGCTGGGCTAAGCTATGGAGTCACTGACATTGGAAATGACCTCTTGCAATTGACCAGTCTGACACACCCCTGATGGGTGTTCAGGTAAACCATTTGCACTCCTCACACTCCTGTGAAACCAATGACTTGCACCGTGTAGCAAGTAGGCTTTTTTTAGCCTTTATTTGAATAATGAGCATTATTTTTGTGGTTGTTTTTAGGAATATAGCAGTGGAGCAGGAAATTGAATTCTCAGATGATGGCTGAAAACCCATGAAAGAGAGAGTACTCAGGACTTGACCAGAGTCGTGAGAAAAATCAGTACATTTAAAGCTGGGTCAAGAAATGCATTGATATCCAGTTCTCCAATATGTGACATTTGTATTGATGCCTTAAGGTCCGTCTGTTTTTTTTTAATTTTTCTAATTTTTTTAAGCTTTATAAGTAGTTATATAGTAGAAGTAGATTTAGAAGCAGCAGCACTTATTCCCTTACCCTTAGCACAGAAACTACACTCATTCCGCAACCCTATTACCCCATTCCATGTTCCCCATATCAATTATCCCCTGAATTCCATTAGAAAATGTTTGTTTTCTTGTCAAGGTAGGCCTATTCTGTTTAGAGAACACTTGTACTTTGGTCTAAACAGCAGAGTACAGACAGACTCTGGGTAACTAAGTGCCCTTTGTGCTCTGAGGAAAACTAGAAGGATAAAGTAAGAGGGTCTTAAAGACCCCAACCCCAATTCCTCAGGGGCAGGACCGAGGGTGGATCAGAGCAAAAGCCAGAGGGTGGAAACACCAGGGATCAGACAGACCATATTATAAATTGTAACATCTGTAACAGGGAAGCACACGCGCGTCTTGTAACTTTATGCCTAGGCACGAATTAAAACCCTTTCCTTATCTCACCTTCGAAACTAATTTGCCTCGGAGGTTTTTTTCTCCCTGAATTTTCTTTTAGGCATCAGTATTATGACCTTTCACAAAGTCTAGCAGCAGGAATCATCACTGATTCTGCTGCACTTGGTCTCTCGTACAGGTAGATCTCTGGGCTGCTGTGCCCCACACTGAAATTCCCATGGCTCAGCCTAGTAGAAGGAGAAGTTATTTCTAGAAGGTTTCTTCATCACAGTGCGCTCCTAGGAGTCTTCAGGCTTTGAACTGAAGAGCTTTGGGAGGCAGTAATTTCACCTTAATTGTATGAGAAGCTAGAGCAGAGCAGGGACAAGCCTCAGTGCTGTATTTTGATGTGCTATCTGTGTTAAAACTAGGTTCTTTTCTTACTGAGCCATCCAAACGAATGTTAACAAGGTCAACACTATACACCTGTATTCAGTTATCCAAAGTTCGAAGATTAAAACTGTGTGTTGTGGACTGATGCGATCTTTGTTTAAATCAGAAAGAAAGCTTGAGACTGCGTTCACCCACAGTTTGACTTTAATCTTCTCTGGGCAGAAATGAAACTGAGGATGTTTCAGGTTCTTGCTGTTGAGAAATTGTTTTCTTAATATTTACCACCTGTGAAGCCAAGTGCTAAGCCTTTTTGAAGCCCTACTGAAAAAAATATATTGAAATGTTTTTATTTAAAAACTATATCAGAAAAACGATGGATGAAAATTGATTTCCTGTCTGAATCAAGGACCAAGAATGGCTACTTCTTTTCCTTTTTATCATCTGCACTTCTCTTTAACAAGTCCAGCTCCTGGAGTCCATTACTACTGCTTTTATTTTCTCCTTTTTCAAAAATAATCTCTCTCTATGTTTGGGGGGGAAAGCTTGACCATCTGCATCTTAAGCTTAACAACATCTATCTTAAACTCTCTGTGCTTAAGAAAGCAAAGCAAGTACATCCCACTACATACTCCAGTGCCTTCAGATGCTTTAATTACTGTCCATGTCAGACTGCCCCAATAACCCTGAGCCAGAGAAGCTGAAACTGTACACAGCCCAGGAAAGGGAAATCTGACTGCGGTATGCAATACAGTGGCAAAGCAACCTCTCAGAACATGAGCAGGGTTGAGAGACACAGAAATTGCATTTGTTATAGTTAAACAAATATGCCTGAGTTATATCTTAATTTAATGGACTGACGGGGTATTTTAAGGGAAGGGCTTGATGCAAACCAGAATTTCCCTATGCTCTGCTTCCCCAGGGATTTAAAAGGATTCTGCTGCTGTTCTTCACCTTGGGTTTCCACCTCTTTGTGCGTTTTCTAACATTTTTCAGTGTTCATCTCCTTTCCATGCTCTTCTCTGCTTTCTCAAATCCTCTCAGTGAGATGCTTGCTGGCAGTTGTGTCTTCCCATGCATGTAGATGTCTTCTTCTCAAGCTCTCTTGCTTTTAAATAATTTTTTAAGCCCTATAATATATCAGTTCCACCACAGGCTTTAAAACAGTCTAGAGAGAGAAGCAAAGGTTAGCTGTTGGCAGCAGCAACACTTTACATGGACAACTAACTTCTCATTATTTATTAACTGATACTAAACCTTGGTAAACTTCCTGGGTCATCATCTTTGATTAGTTTCAGTGTGATTCTGCAAGGCTTCTCTTTGCAGAAGCTCAGGATTTGGTCAGAGCTGGTATGTTAACCCCTGTGCACACCTTGCCATGTCCAAATTAAAATAGTGGAACACCTGAATGCAAGACAGCTGGAGGCACAGATATCTTTACAAAGATATCTTCTTCTGTGTCAGTCTCGCACAGTCTGTCCCAAAACTTTTTGTACATCCTCTCTTGTTACAATATTCCTTAGCACAGATGGGAGAAAACAACAACAAAAAAGTGAACTGCTTGACATTCCTGTTCATTTTCTGAAGAAAGCCAAACCAAACAAAAATGAAACAAAATTCAACAAAACACACAAAAATCTACCGGTAACAACCAGCAGTATTGCTTATACCTGAGAGAACCTTGCACAAATAGATATAATAAACAAAAATTAATGCATTCAGCAGAACAAACAATGAGTGAAAATAATTGGGGTTTTTTTATTAATATAGTCAAAATTAATTCCTCTTGGAAAGAAAGGAAAATTTTGTCCTGAATAACCTCTGAATCTGATTTTTAAAGATGCCTATGTAATTAATTTCTCGCTTAGTAAAAACTATGTTCTGTAAGGGTTAATACTGTATTTCCAAAGATAGTAACAACAGTATCATTGTCATAATCATCTTACAAAGAGCTTGACAAATCTTCTCTCCATCATCGACAGGCTTCTGACATGATGGGTGTTTAGGGCAATTCCAGGTAATTCAGACTATCAGAAATTGTGCGTAAAAATATTCTTATTAATGCAGGATGGTTTTGGTCAGTATATCTGGATTTTTACTTCATCATTGGCAAAACATTTTATACCAAATATATTATTATATGTTTTTAAATCTGAAGAATATTTAACTCAGCTTCTAAGGGCAACAGGCAGGGATGTACGCTCCCCAGTGATTGCTGGGGAGGATGGGGAATGTACAGCAAAAATTGTAAGCTGATAAGGTCTCTCCAAGTGGCCCTTTACATTTGCCATCACTGGAGACAAACTAGAGGGCTACACAGTTGGTGTGGTTCAAAACGCATTTTCCGTATTAAATATTGACTTTGTTAATATGGTAAGGACTAAATTTGCATGAGCACTTTCAGGTCCTCAGATGAAATGACTGTTATTCTCCCTGCAACCATCATCACCAGATGGTAGCTTTAAAGTCTTATTTGGTATGTAAATATTTCAAGGTCTTTCCAAGTTGTTTGGGTTTTTTTTATTTTTTATTTTGTGCTTTGCAGGGTTCTTTTGCTTTGTTTAGGTGTAAATCGTGGAAAGAAGCAAAAGAACTTTTAAAATCTTGGGTTGTTGGTTAAGAAGCACTAGCAGCTGGTAGAGGTTTATTGTAGAGATACTCATCTGCATAGACTTCGCTCTGCAATTGGGGTGTATGCTACAGATGAATACATCTTTTCATAAAACATCCATTCTCCATGTTTCTGACTTTGCTCTCCTGTACAGTAGGCAGAAGTATGAGAACTGCTAGCAGGGTGGCAATAGAAAGCTGGGGCCTTTTTCCCCCATGTGCTTTTGGTCTGTGTTGTTTTCAGATTGTATTTTGTGATCTCATTTGCACTCCTTGCGGAACACCTACTGCAGTTGTGCTTCCTCTTCTGCAGTGCAAGCGTGTCTTTGGGGAAATTCAAAGGAGTTTCAACTTGTTGTATGTCTGAAGTTAAAGTCTTTGCTCCTGCACATACAAGGGACCAGCCCTCTGCTAACAAAGGCTCCTCAGTTATATGTTACTGTTCTCCTACAACCTGAATTCCAGTAAGTTCTTTGTCTGGGTACTTTAACCACACACTTAGAACACAGGGATTTCCTTAATGTGCGTTATTTGGGCTACAAATAGCACCACAGTGTTCTTCACCTTGGGTTTCCACCTCAAATAGCACCACAGTGCTATTTGTTATCCACTCACCTACAATGGGCAGAGGATGCTGGAGGAGTGAAGGAATTATGTAAGCCTGTTTTGAAATGCTCTTATCAATGCAATTAATTTTTTCAAGTTAATTTTTTTGCTGAGGATTTTGTTCTGTACCAGTTGTGACCTATTCATCGGTTGTGGTGGGCTCTGAGGAGAGCCGTCAAGCACCCATGAATTAGTGGCATTCTTAGCTTTACACACGGACAACATATATCAAGGCATTTCAGCCTGCAACCACCTTTTCTCCTCACGACATGACGGTGCTGTCTGTGGAGGAAAAGCGTGGTGGTGCCTTGATCCAGGGAGGAGAATGTCATGAAGCCCAGTTGACTTGAAGGAGTTGCTATGGTAGTGCTGCAGTCTCAGCTGTCTCTCTAGATCTCTAAAGGCTGTTTCTCAGCCCTGAACACTCTCAAGTTTCGGAAATACACGTGCTAGCTCTGCTTTCCATAGGAAGGCTGTAAAGTGAAGGTGTCTTTCTTGTGATAGCAGAGTTGTCACAAAGATACATATGCTCTTTCAAGTTGCCAAGTCATTTATACTCATGTCAAAATCTCAACGAACCTTTGTACACCATTAGTGAAAAGACATCCTCTGGATAGGCTGCTGGGTTGTAAAGGTGCTGAGCTATTAATAACACAGATTTAGACAGATTGAATCTAGACCTTCGATCCCTCTACATTTCAGACTTTCACACGAGAGCAGCAGCGAACACAGGTCAGCAAACAACCCCATTTCTTCCACCAAGCACTTAATTACTGTAAAGCTGTTTTCTTTCAAATGCATCCTGGATCTTTAACACAGCAGTGAAATAAAGTCTAAGCTGAAATGCACAGAATAGGGGGAAGAAGACAGGGAGGGGATGAACATATGAGGCAGCTTAAAGATCTCTGCTTTTTATATCTTGGAAAAGACCATCGGTATTTTATACACTGCATGGAGAGACACATTTTGCCCATGCTTATATGTGTGCTTTTGCTGGAGTTACATGGGATGTAAGTTGGCTGAATCTGATCTTGCATTGCAAAATCACTTTTTCTGGGAAACACAGTATAGTTAGAAGACCTAAGGAGGGCTTAGTTTAGGAAGCATTCAACTAATTTTTTTATTTCAGAAAGAACATGATTCTCTGCGCTCAAAGTCTCTTTTATGTTCCTTTTAGAAAGAGACCAAAAAAACCCAGCAAGTATACTCTGCTGTAGTTTACTCAGCATATACTTTTCTGCAGAGGCTTTGGGGTAGGTGAACTCTATGCATGACTAGATTCTTGATTTGCTGTAAGGTTTCGCAAAAAGGAGTGGAATAACACAAGGTGACCTATCCACTCCTGCTTTTTGTGAGCTGACTGTGGCTGCCTCAGCACCACGCCCATATTTTCACTGGAGCTGTGAATGGCTAGTCTGTAAATGAAAGGATCAATAATTATCCCTTAAATATCCCTTAAAATAAAAGACGGCTGATCTTCTGTCTCTCCCCTCTCTCAGATCTGGCCACAGTACCTGTTTTACACACAGTTTGCCTGATGTCAACAACCCCCAGCTCCCGTGTCCTTCTGCAATGATGATGTTCATGCAAATGTGTTCAAAACAGTCCATGTAGGGAAACTTATGTTCTTGCTCATGTTCCCTGGTGAGCTGTACACACATATAAGGAAACTTTCTGTCCCTTGAAACTTGCTGGCTTAAAGCCAAAAAGTGTCCTTCCAGATCTCTCAAAACTAAAGTAAACTAAGAGAACTACTTCTGATATTTTCCCCCACCTTTGTATTTTGGGAAAGTTTTTTTTTAATTCCCCACAGTTTAAGTCACAATTCAAATTTAGAAAGTCACTGTGTTCTCTATTATCCCCAAAAGGAAGTGTTCTTTTGGATTTTAGTGTGAGACTCTAACATGATAGATTTAGGCATTGCCAATAAAATGCAAGCTTGTCATTCTTATAATAATTTCAACAAAAGTAGATGACTGAATAGGAGATCATGAAGATTAAAAAAAAATATTGAAAAGAAAACTAAGAAACCTATTACACTTCTCACTCCCCCTTATCCAGGGGCAAAGCAGTCAACACTGGAGATAATATAAAAAAAAAAAATGCACTCATAGCTCTGCCAAATGATATGTGCACATCAACACTGAAAGGTGTGACTCCAGCTAGTTTATTTGTTGATGATCTGGGGGACATATCAGGATAGGACTCAATGTGGATGGGGTTTTCCAGGTCCTGAGAAGGTTTTATAGGACCCATACAGTTTTCTGTGCTGCAGCTAACCCAAATCTTGCTCAGGAGTTGTGATAACATCTTCCTCTAATTTAGACATATTCTTACCCAGCCTAGAGCAAAAATTAACAAGAGCAGATGGCTGGACAGTGTGAAAGAACTAGTGCAGACTCTGTCCACAATTTCTTATAAAGGAGCATAGAGCCTGGAACAAACCACATTTATCAAAAAACAATTACTGGTTTTGCAGGAAATCCATTGCATTTCAACTAATAATGTGAATGTGATGCCCTGTGCTTGTATAACAGTATGGTATAAAATTCTGACACGTGGTAAAATCTGCCTTGGGTTTCATGGGAGAAGTGTTGCTATGACAATTTACACCAGCTAAAAATATACTCATGACTGCTTAAAAGTCAAGCTAGTAAAAGCAATATTCCCATTCCAACACAAAAATGAACAGTTTATTGGAAGTTCAGTAACAGGTAATTCTCAGGAAGATACTTTGACCTTGGCTTATATTTTTGCATTTAGAGAATTTCATTTCTGCAGTGAAGAGTTAGCAATTCAGAGATGAAGTTATATAGAAAATATTTAGGGCTTTTATGGCTTTTCTGTGGTGAACTGCATGTTACTGCATTTGTAAATGTTTTTGAGCACATGAAGTGCTGCCTGTGTGGTGATCACTCCCAGAACCCAACAATACAATGATGTTGCTCACAAAAGTTATTTTGTCAGGGCTGTTGAAAGATGTGATGTGACTTTCTCAAATAGGCAAGCAAAGATATGGCTGTGCAAGTCATTATATCATGTCCAAACAAGAGGTCTGCAGGAATAGTTTTTCAAATGTCTGTCAGTATTTTTACAGTACCATGGCCTGCAGAGTAGGCTGGAGTTCTGGTTCCTAAATAATTTTTTCAGTTGAAAACACGAATGAGGATGTGGCAGGTCACACATACACCTCCTTCTTGTCACAATGTTTCTTGTACGTGGGTATCATTCACTTGTGGAGAAGGCAGAGTTTTTACTTGGTCTCTCTGGTGTAGGTAAAACCAAGTATTTTGGAAGGCAAGCAGTATTTACATGGCCCAAATTCTAGCTCAAACCCTGTGCCTCAGTTTGTTGGTGGGTGGGCATAGGTTTTCAGTCCTTAGATGAATCACTATTGAGGGCATCTGCCTGTCTCTGCTGAATGCCAGGAGACAGCGCAGTGCCATGCCAAGCAGTGCTCCACTAATTTGGGATCCCTAACAGTGTTTACATCATGAGACCCTGTATTTCACTGCAGGCTTTAGCTTTCCAAAGATTTGCTAAGAGCACACGGGATTTCCCACCACCTTTTAAAAACACAGCTCACATCCCTAGGGCTGATTCATTCACATTCATTCTCCTTTCACCTGCACACTCTGGTTTTATCAGCTAAACCAAGGCCATTTGGAACAGACAGTCATTCCAGTCTCAAGGGCCACAGGAAAAAGCCTTCAGTTACATGCAGATCCCAGACCCTAATGTGTGACCTGATGGAGGTGCTTCTGTTACAGGCTTCTGAATCAGATAACCAAGACAGAGAAATCCTGTAACTATGCACAAGATAATTTTAGTGAAGCTTTTTAACATTTTGCGTGTTTAGGATGGGTAATAGGAAAAATTTCTTCACTGAAAGGGTGATCAAGCATTGGAACAGGCTACCCAGGGAAGTGGTGGAATCACTGCCCCTCTACATATTTAAAAATTGCGTAGGTATGGTGCTTAGGGATATGGTTTAGTGATAGACCTGGCAGTGTTGGGTTGATGACCCAGTTGGACTTGATGACCTTTGAGGTCTTTTCCAACCTTATTCAATGATTCTATTCTATGAAACTCACATAATAGTAACTGGAAGAAAGTAAGCCTTTTGTTTTTCTGCTATTAAGCAGTAAGCATATGCTAAAGAAAACAGAGAAATACAGGTGAGAATTGAATAGAAGTGAGTCAAACTTGAAAGGCTCAACTGTTCTGCTCTCTGGCTGAATTGTGAGGCAAAATTTCTCAGAAATCTGTAGGAGAACAGACCAAATTATTAATAAAGGTAGGCATTATAACCAGAGTAGTCCTTTTGCTGTAATCCAGGTCAACAGTCAGATGTTTGATGTTGACTTCCCTTTTTTTCTGTGTCTTTTGAATTGGGGTACATGGAACTCAGCTTGTGGTAACCTGCTTAGTGCATCCAGTTTTCAAATTATTATATGGATATAAAAATTTGCCAGAAGAAAAATTCTTTTTCTTGAAATACTTGGTATTTATCAGGAAACAATTTGAAAATAAGTTCACAGTACTTGCACTTCTGTTTCATTTACTGCAGCCAGAGGATGGAATCTGATTTTGAGCAATTTTGATAGTCTTCTTGATTTTATCTGAGTATCAAATCAATCAGGAAAATGAAAGCCTCAGTGCTTTCCTTGTTTTCTTTTTAAACAGATACGCTCTCGGTTCTATAGAAGTTGATAACCAACATTCTTTATTTTCTTTCAGCTTGAATTTGTCCATGCATTCATTACTGAGGGGAGTGATATGCTTAGTTGTGTGCTAAAGCCAAGCCTGGTACATTATTTTGTCCTTACAAGTCATTTTTCTTCATGTCTACAAGTACTTGTAGACTAATGTCTACAAGCACAAGTACTTGTCATGGCTGGTTGTCCTTCTGAGGCAGAGCTCTGGTTACACATGTGGGCTTTCTCCAGAGGCCACGTAGAGTTTTGCACTGCAGTGCTGAGTCCTCAGGTCTTGTGTATTCTGTAGTTAGCTTCAACTTTTCACATGCCTTTCCTGCACATGGCAAAGTCCATGATGTGTTTTCATGCAGTCCACAATCCTGTCCACAAATGCTTCCTTTGCACTCACTCATCTGGCAGGGTTTGTCGTTCCCGAAGGATAAAAGGTTACTTAGTGCTGTCAGTGTGTGGATCTAGCTGCCAAGCTGTGGGATGGATGTTCTAGCACAGTTTGGGACCTAATCCTTACTCAGTAGTTTCTGCAAAGTAGTGTCAAAGAAATACGTGCATTGTTATAGGTTTCGAAAAAAACAAAGGAGATTGGAGGAGAGGAAGATGAGACAAAATAGTTCATGAATCTAGACACTTTTATTAAAAATACGCAACAGAGCAGTGGATAACTCTTACAGAGGCCTGTCACTATGACAAAATCAATTATGTTTACCGTTTGTTGGGGTGGCTGGATGAGGACACGCTAGTCAGGCACAATACAACCTTCTGTCATTGCAATCCATGTAATTTCCATCTTCTACCTTCCATCACTACCTTCTATGTCCACTGCCACATTAAGAAAGTAGTTATATATTTTCAGTCTAATTGTCTATATAAAGCTCTTCATGAGCAAGGCGGAAGGATTTTAAATTAACCCAGCTGGACTTGGAATTCCCAACATAAAAAGAGCTGTCACTTGCTCTTACAATGATGATCATATCCCTATTACAAAGAATACCTAAAATTTTCATGTACTCAGGGAAGGCCTTTGATGTGAAAAAGAAAAAAAAAAAAGTCAAGGAATTTGAGTGTTTGTGTCTTTTTTTAATGAGTGTTGTTTTTCAGTACAGGCAGTAAAGTTTGTAAAGAAATAAGGCCAAATCTTGGATTTATAAAAGAGAAGAGATAGCACTGGGTTACTTAGAGCACTCTGAGGCTGTCAGATGCTGGTGCTTCATAGTTCTGTATTGGAGAGGTCCTTAAATACTTGAGTTACAGATTTTCTCATATATTGGTATTCCTAACAGTGGGAGCTGCCTATTGGTCAGCCTGGAAAACAGACTAAGTGCAAGCATACCTTTTGAATGCCTGAATGCTCAGAAAGCCAAGTACTTGGTGTTTGACTGTGCCTCAGAGGCATAAGGAAGTGTAACTCTTCTTCCCCTTTTGTTTTCCTGCTGGAAGAAAGTCAAATCCCCAGGCTAATACACTGTGCTGCTACAGGGACACTGGCAGCACAGGGAACTGTCAAAAATGGAAAACCTTGAAACTCTGAATGGGGCTCCTGACTGCTTGCATGTCTTCATGCAGCGTGTTTTCTTTTACTTCATATTGCCTTTTAATGCAGCAGAAAGGAATAAAGTAAATTATTTCAAAAGAGTATTGTAATTTTATTGCCTTTTTTTTTTTTTTTGTATTGTCTTGATGATCTGAGGTAAGTAGCTGGTACCAGCACCACAGGAACCCACCAGTATAATCCCTCGAGGTTAGGGCGGTGTTTGAGAAAACTCAGTGTATATATAAATAGAATGCATTGCAGTCCCACGAAACTGAAGCCTGTCAGCATCAGTCTAGAACAAATCCTTATATATTATAATGTCAAAATTTAAGTACCACCATCAATTGTATAGGAAGGTAGGGCAGAGAACAGAGTCTCCAAAGTATTTTTCTTGCAGGGTAGATTCCTTTTACACTCCAAGCTTTTTAAACTTACTCTTATTTCTAAACATGCTAAGGTGTTAGAGCTCAGGTAGGCCCTTTATGGGGCCTAGCAGTCCTGTCTTGGTATCTTTTTGTGTATTTTTGTGTTGCTTTTGTATTGCATTGATTTTGCTGCTGTGTCTGGTGGTAGAAGCCATGTCTGGAACTGCTGGTGCTAATGCAGAGTTCAAGAAATGCTTTCACTACTTGGAGTGCAGGTGTATACTTGCAAATCCAGCCTGTCTGGATGCCTGGAATAAACATGCAGAGAGGGGAAATGATACTATGATGTTGAGAAAGTCGGGGTGAGTTTTGTTATATTCACTGTTCAGGGCAAACATAGAATTGCAGGCCTCTACACCAGTGAGAGGTAATGAGGCAAAGAGCAAAATGAGAAACCTTGCAATAGGAGGAGAAGATTGTCAATAGTTGTTAGGAAGTGGAGGAGTGGGAAGGAGCAATAACCCTTTTGACTTAGGCACACAAGAAATCAGCAGCCTGGGAACACCGACTGTTGCCTTCCCTGGAAAGAAAAAGGATATGTATTTTTGCATTGCCTTGAAGTATGCCATGGACAGCACTAAGGTTAGTGATGAGTAACTGTATGACTGGGGCTCTGGAGGGGAAGGGAAGTCACAGCTTTGTTCCCATCATGCCTGCAGACTCTGTAGCCAGGCAGTTCCTCTCTTCCCCAGTTTCTGGGACAAACTCAACTGCAGTTCAGTTTCCTGATGAATAGATAGCCCCTAGATCCCACTGCTATCCTTAGGGGTTTGTGTGGTGATAGGATGCACTGGTGTAGTTCTCTCTGCTGAGGTCCTTGTGCAATGCTGGGAGCAGAAGGTGAGAGTTTACCTGTGGTTTTGAACACTGGGCTGGATCTTCCAAGACCGATCTTGCCTTGGTGAATTACTGGTCAAAAGGCAGACAGCACCCTGTCCAGGTGGATCCAGTGTAGGGGAATACGCTATTTCTCTGGGGAAATTATTCCAGTGGTTGATCTCATTGTGAAAACTTTTACTCCTGTGTCCAATAGGAATCTCCCCACAAGTAACTTGTACCCGTTGCCTCTCGTCTTTTCCATGCAAGTGTTTTTAAAAAAGGAGTCTCCATCTTCTTTGTAGACACACTTTAAGTACTGGAACATGGTGATAAGGTCTACCCTAAACCTTCTTTTCTCCAGGCTGTGCAAACCCAGCTCTCAGCATTTCCTCCATGGTAGGCTTCTCAGTCCTTTGATCATCTTTGTGGCCCTTCTCTGAACCCTTTCCAGTCTGTCCACATCCTTTTTGTTTCGTCCAGCAGGGACCAAAACATAGCACAATATTCAGGGTGTGGCCTGACAACACTGAGTAGAGTGGGATGATGATTTCTTTAATCTCTGCTGGTGATGCATTTTTGATGGAACCCAGCATCCTGTGGGCTTTCTTTGCCACAGCAGCACACTGTTTACTCCTGTTGAGTTTATTGTCCACCAGGACCACCAGGTCCCCTTTTCATAGAGCTGTTCCCCAGCTGGGTAAATCCCAGCCTGTTCTGTACTCCTGGATCATGTTTTCTTCAGTGCAAGACCTTACATTTGTCTGTGTTGAACTTAAACCATGTGCTGTTTTCTTCTTCTCCATGTAGATTTCTAAATGGGCTCATCTCCATATCATTTGTTAAGTTTCCAGGGCTGCTGTAATCTTTCACCTGGTGTAGATCATGAAAAATTGGTGTTTAAGCGTTTCCTGTTCAGAAAGGGGTGTTAATTTATAAAGTCAGAAAGTAAATTTTGGCTTCATTAAGCATTTTAAAATTAGGATCCATTGCCTTGATTTGCTTCTGACAAGGGCTGAGAATTGTTCCAACTTTCTTCTTATTCCAGTGTTTAACAGAGATGTATGCATTGGTTGCTATTAGTTAATTATTTTCTTTTAGAGTAAAATAGATTTATTAATGCATCTGACTAAAAGGGGCAACCTCTGACACAGGTTGGCCAGTACTTGTGGAGTAAGTATTTTAAATGAAGAAAAAAGCCCAAAGGATTTGAAGATGATCCTTTTGCATTCTGGTGTGCAGTTCTCACATCTCTCCCTGGTATTTGGCAGCGCTGGTATGAACAACAATGTGCCAATTTGTGAGGAGATCTTTTACAAAAACTAGGATCAGAGGTCTAATAGCCAGCCATTTCAACACGGTGTTATTGTTCTTACTGTATTTGAAGATGAATAATTGCATAATAAAATATGTTAGCACTGAGAGACTGAAACTGTAGTCATGGGAAATGTGTACACTGTTTTTCTTAGATAATGCCACTATGGTTCTCTGAAATAGTCTCTAGAGCTTCAGTTTGATTAGATTTATGTTTTCACATGTGCTTTTTACTTCTAAGAACGCTGCAAGTTAACAACCCTGGCATTTATTATCATTACCAGAATTTATTTTTTTTCCTGTCCTTTTAAAACAGAGATTGTTGCAAACCCTGTGAAGACCTCCATAGTAGTGCAGGTCAAACATCTCCATTGCAATTACTCACATGATGCAAATTACCCCTATGGTGAGTTAAATATGTACTGTGTTTAGTTGTCAGTCTTACAATTGTTACAGCTCTCCCACACTGCTAATCAAGACAGGAAAAGTGTCTGACATCAGTAGCAATGTAGTGTTAATTTATCATTAAGTACCACTGTAGTGCTTATTATTTCCTCGATATTTGTTAGTACTTTCCTTGAGTAAATATTTGTGAGAGAGAGAGATCTGTGGGTGAAGATCTGCCATTAGCTGACAGGTCTTGTTGGCTAATACTGCAGGACAGCATGGACACATTTCCACTGTGGTCTCAGCACCTCCTCTTTATTCAGATCAGTGTGAACATCACATGTAACAGACTGATTACCTTCTCATGACAGGGAAGATATTCAGAACATTGAATTCTTTTTACCCTACCTTTGTTCCATGAAAGTGAGAAGTGGGAAATGTGTCAAGAAAAGAACAAGTTGACACCAAGTTTTTAAAATAAAATCAAGTAACAGAATTTTCTTGAGACTTTGACAAATCTGCCAGCCTTGCATAAAACTGTCAGTTTCTTGCAGAGTCTTCTCCAGCAATGATACTAGATGAATAGAATGAGAATAAATCACAGAGCCCTAGCAATCCAACCAGGGCTTAGTCAGCAATGAATTTAGATTGTTGCTTTAACAATCAAGATTTGGCTGTCAAAAGCCCTTTCTCTCCTTTGTCAAAGCTTATGAGTGTTCAACTGACTGAATATAGCTTAAACTAGTCATCGACTGTTCTCCCTGAAAAGTCGTGCTCCAACACCTTGACACACTGAATGCTGAGTAGCTCTGTTATCTGGGAAAATAAAATATGTAGAAAAATAAGCTTTAAAAATCAGTCAATTCTTTTACCTTTACTGCGAAAAAGTTTGGCATGGTGTAAAGCATCTGACTTGAGTTATGCTCCACATCAGCAGCAAGCTATTTGCTCCCACATTAGAAGAGCTGGGGAGGATTAGCTCACTTTGTCACAGATGAGGTCAGACCAGCTGATTGTCAGTGGGCCAAGTACAGGTCAGAGCAGCCTGCTGATAGCACCTGTCTTGATGTTGGCAGAAACTTGTGGCTTTGCAGAGCCCTATTTTGAGAAATAGCTTTGATTGCCTCTCTTGATACTTAGAAACGCGACAGAGACCCATAACTAGCAGACGTGGTCACTGGTGTCTGACAAAGCACTTTGTGACAAGAAGCAAGAGGATCCAACAGCACAGGCAGCACCAATTCAATGCTTATCAACGGTTTCCTGCAGAGCAGAAGCTAAGGTTCAACCCAGGAAAATTTAGAGACCTTGCCAGGTGATGTAGGTGCTGCAACAACACTGGCAGCAAACCTCTTGAGCTTCAGCTGGACTTGGGAAGGGATGTCCTAAAGCCCCTTCCCTCCACACCTGCTCCAGCACGCAGCAACAGAGCAGCGCTGCCTGACTTCCCTCCAGCAGCACTGCTGAGCAGACCAGCAGGCAGAATGGGAAATCAGCCCCAGTCAGTGGCCCCGAGAGATCATCACCAGAGACTCCCAAGGAGGACTAAGGCCATTGAATTCTGAAGAGAAACACAGCATTGACTGCCAAGGCAGAGCAGGTAACACAACGGGCATTGTTGTGCAAGAGACATGATTTCACCTCACAGAAGGTGAGTTATTGACCTGGGGGTGGCAGCCCAGCTCTTCTTAGGGGTGGCCAGTTGGGCAACCAAAACTGAAACCAGCAGCTGGAGAGTGCAGCATGCCCCAAAATGCTCTGAAGATAGTAAGCACCCTCGTAGCGCTAATACAGTAATCACTTTTTTTACCAGGTATGTTCCTAAGTGAAGAAGTAATAATTTGAACAATTCAAGCTGGTAACAGGCAGGAGTCTCACAGCATGTTAAAGTCTTGGAAGTCACAAGTTACAAAAGCATCACTAGTTTACAATCTAAAGCACAACTTGCAGAGCCAAGTGCACTATAAAAATACAGGTATGAAGGCAGTCTGATGAAGTAAAGGAAATTTTGCTTATGCCTACGCACGTATAACAGCATGCTGCACAATATGGCAAAAAGGATTAAATGCTTTGGGGGACACTGGGTTGCATTATCATATTTTTGCAACAATTCATCTTTTATGGGTTCTCTATACCTCGGAGCATTGATTCCACCTCTCCCTCTTGCCTTCTGCCACTTCCTTCCTGTGCATTTTTGTGCACTGCTCCATGACAAAATGCTGCTTAAGAATTGGCCATATTTGTACTGCAAAGTTGTATCCTCACAACTTTACAGTCAGCACTGATAGGGCCTGCAACAAGGTGAGAATTCCTGAACTTGAGTGATGACAGTGTGACTTTACTGACCGGGGCAAAGCTGTGAGGCACATCTGGAAAGGTACTGGACAGCTAGTATTTCAAGTAGGTGCCTGGTGTCTCTGAATCTAAGCTTAGAACAGTTTCCAATGTACAAATATATGTGTTTTTCTTAGAAAGCAATAAATAGAATTGTACTTTACAATGGGGTTGTTGGCTGTGAGCCAAATCAAAGAAGCAGAGACAGGCAGTGAGGTGTATTTAGTCACACCCTCTTGCACTGACATCAGAGTTTACCCAGCTTCGCATAATTTCTGCTTGATGCAGCAAACTATTTTTCATACTGTTACGGTAAGTCAGCCCTGAAGTTCAATCCTAAATCCAAATAGTTAATTATGTGAAAAGGCCTATTAACTTGAGTAAGAGGACTACTTGTGCACAGAAACCTGCACAGAACTGGGCCAGGTGCTAAAAGAGGAAAGCTGATCATGTTGTTTCGAAGGGCCAAGACTATAAAAGGTCTCCATATAGGTTTAAATTAATTCTCCTCGGGAAGCAAAAAGTTTCAATTTCTATGTTAGTGATAAGTCCCTCTTCTTTATAGTCCATCATTTATATTCATTGGCTGCAACAGACTGGAATATGTCCAGTTTTCCTTCTATACAGAGTAAGATTCTATTTTCTCATTGTGAAAGGATTCCTGTTTTCAGTGAAACCCTCTGTCACTTCCTTTATTCACCAGCATGCGGTTGCTTATTCACAAGGGTTGTAAGTTTTAATGAACATTACTTTTTGTTCTGTCTCAGCCTGTCAGAAAAGTTTAGTAAACCTTGTGCCTTGTGACAAATGCATTTAGCAGCTGGATGGAGCATATGTGCAGTGTGCTCTCTTTGGAGAAGCTGTCTCTGTGAATTACCGAGTTGCAGAACAAAAACATCTGGCATTCCCTTGTGAGGAAAGGTAAGCATGGATTCCTTATTGCTGGCCAGTCCTAGCAGGGATGTATTGGGTCTGGCTGAGCTGGAGTTCATTTCCCCACAGTAGACCTCACAGCGCTGTGCTTTGCATTGGCAGCTAGAAGGGTGTTGATAACACACTGGTGTTTTGGCTACTGCTGAGCAGGGCTGGCACAGCATCAGCACTGTAACATTCCTTCCTCAGTCGGGGGCAAGATTCTGGGAGGGGATACAAATAGGCCAGCTGACCCAAACTGACCAAAGGGATATTCCATACTTTATGACATCAGCTCAGATATGAAAGCCAAGGCAAGGAGCAGGAAGGAGGGCATTCATTGTCTCCAGTGGCTGCCTGCTGAGGAACCATGATGTATGCTGAAGCCCTGCTTCTCAGGAGTATCCGACCGTCGCTGCTAATGGGAAGTAGAGAATAAACCATCTTATCTTTCACTTTACTTTGCTTCTACTTTAATAAACTACCTTATCCCAACCCATTTTTCATCTTGCTCTCTCCCCGTCCGGCTGGGAAGGGGAGTGATAGAGCGGATGGGTGGGCACCTGGTGTCCAGCCAAATTCAACCCACCCCAAGGGCTCAACATTTAGCTTCATCAGAAGAAGGAGTTGGGGAAGAACAGCATGAATCATGTCTTCACCCTGTGTACAGAGATACAGGACGAAGAGGCAACAGTCCTCTCATTTCCATTCCATATGTTCACTGCCTGGACACACCATTGTCTTCGCTGTGGCATGGCATCATTCCAGGTTTGCACCCTCCTGTGGTACAAAAGAGCTAGAGTGCACTCACTAGGACCTTCTTTGCACCTAGGAAGTGCAAAGGGTAGGCTCTTTGAACATGTGCCTGTGGACCAGACACAACACAACCATAAACTCATGCTCAAACAACTACCTGAAAGGAGGCTGTAGCTCCCAGGCTTGGCTAGGAGTTTAATACATAGATATAGGGTTCTTTAATGCCTCAAGGTAGAGTCAAGAGAATAAGCCACGGGCTTGTTCCCAACGAATCTCTTTATGAATTTATGGGAAGAAAAAAAAGGGAACTTGGCCAAAGTTCAAAAGCACACCACACAAGCTAGACAAAAATGTTCCACCACAGTACTGTTAATCCACAGCACTTAAGTCAAGATCAAATAAATCCCCAACACTTAAGACAGCAAAGTTCAAGAAGTATAGACAAGAAGGAGTGAAATGACTAACCAATTTCACTTAACACCTAGGAGCAGATACTCTGAGTCCTAGAGACATGTCCTACCTGTCAAAACGCAGTCTGCCTTTTATAAGACAGAATTTGTTTGAATATTTGAAACTATTCAGAATAACAATAAAAAGGGATCAGAAGAGGGGTAAAATGTTGTGCTTTAGGATAATTATTGTGGTGTTAATGGTACCTTAATGACTATTTGTTTTTTAGACAAATTATCTCAAAAGTGTTAAGTCTTATATTAAAGCCTAGAGGTACAATATGATTCTTGAAGATACATACAAAAATTATTTTTTTTTCTTTTCCAGGTAGTTTTCCCCCTGATACAACACGGAATTTCTAAAAATAATCATAATAAACAGAACCAACTGCTTTAAATGCTAAGCAGTTCTCTAAATTTAGGGTATTGTAGTCAGTGTGTGTGTGTGTTCTTTCTCTCCTAAATGATGGCACAGTATAGAAGAATAAGCCAGCATCTGTTAAAAGAGTGTTCATATTTTCTGATGCTGCAGTTTTCAGAAACCACCAGAAAACAGCAAGAGCAGCCGGATACATGGATGTCAAGTGGCTTGAAATAGTTGAGTGCCTGTTGTAAGGACAGTTCTGTTGCACCTGTCATTGTCCACGGGATTTTTCAACACTTTTGTTTCCCAACAAGATTAAAGGTGCTATGAGACATGAAATATTTCTGTAGAATATGGGATCTGGGTGAAGCAAATTTGTGGATTATTATGAACTGGCACTAGAACAGGCAGTTAAGAGATATAGCTATCCTGGGCTTATCCTGTGTTTTCATAATGGGTGGTTACATGTCCTCTCTTCCTCTCAGTGACAGATAATTACACATAAATTATACAGACCTCTAAAATAAATCTCCCAAAACTATCTACTTTATTTCAAATATTTCAAGATTACTCAGTACTCTAAACAAGAATGAAAGGAGTTCCTCCATCAGTGCCTTACATTTTGGGAACTTTGGTCCAAATATAGCGCATCACATTAGTAATTAATATTGCTTAATATGCATTATACGTATCCATAACTCAGGTCATCATAAATACCGTATTTCCAAACAAGGACATAATTTCACCTGGAAGTTTTGTTTACATTCCCTCCTTGGGTTTTTTGGGGTTTCATAAGTGAGGAACTGAGTGATGCTTTTCCTATGGTGGGATCATTTGTCTCTCCCACACTGAGCCTCAGATAATCAGGTTGGATTAAAGCTGCAGTGCTCAGTGCTGCAGTGTACCTTCTAGTGGCAATGAATCAGTCCTGCCTGTAGGTACTGCACCTTAAGGCAAGTGTTCACAGAACTGCCTTTTTAAACAGTTCCCCCTGTATTTCTTGAAGGCTGGTATGATAGGAAAATGCATATATTCTGTCTGGTTACAATGCTTCTTACTACAAGCAACACTTTTCAGCTGATTTGGTCTTCCCATATTGCAGATTTTTTCACAGAAAAGAAGTGCAGGTTTTGAAACCTGGTGTGTTGAATTAGTCATTGGTTCATTTTGCCATGCTGTAAGAAGTACAAGCAGAGTCATTAACAGCTGTTCTCCTGAAGTGTTCTATGCTAAAACATGATTAGTGCACATTCAACATTTTGAGTCTTGCCATCGTATGCAATTATAGAAATGACAGTGGACAAGTTTCAAGAATAGCAATGATGTAGTGCAAGAGTTCTGGTCCATCATAATAATAGTTTCAGCCACAACAACCCCATGCAGAACTACAGGTTGGGGGCAGAGTGGCTGGAAAGCTGCCCAGCGGAAAAGGACCTGGGGGTGCTGGTTGACAGCAGGCTGAACATGAGCCAGCAGTGTGCCCAGGTGAAAAGGCCAATGGCATCCTAGTCTGTATCAAAAATAGTGTGACCAGTAGGAGCAAGGCAGTGGTCTGTACAGAGCACCTTGAGTCCTGTGTTCAGTTCTGGGCCCTTCACTGCAAGAAAGACATTGAGGTGCTGGAGCACGTCCAAAGAAGGACAACAGAACTGGGGAAGGTTCTAGAGAATAAATCCTATCAGGAGTAGCTGAATGAGCACAGGTTGTTCAACCTGAAGGAAAGGAGGCTTCTGGGAGACCTTATCACTCCCTGCAGCTCCCTGAAAGGAGGTTCTAGCCAGGTGAGGGGGTTGGCCTCTTCACCTGGACAATCAGTGACAGGACAAGAGGAAATAGCCTCAAGCTGCTCCAGGTGAGGTTCAGGTTGGACATCAGGAAGTATTTCTTCCTGGAAAGCATTGTCGAGCATTGGAACAGACTGCCCAGGGAGGTGGTGGAGTCACCATCCCTGGTGGCATTCCAAGAAACAACTGTGTGAGGCACTTATTGCTATGGTCTGTTTGACAAGGTGGTGGTCAGTCAAAGGTTGGACTGTGTGATACTGCAGGTCTTTTCCAACTTAAATGATTCTGTGATTCTGTGATAATTAGTCAGTCCTATCTAGTCTAGGGTTTTATATTTTTGAAAAGTACATTTTATTAATCTGATAAAAATAAGCAAAATGGTAAATATGAAATAGATTAGTAACAACAGCAGTAGAAAGAACAAAAACAATATTGCCGTAAGAATGAATGTAATTCTGAAGACACCACTTCTGAATCTCTCTGGTGCTGTCTGAAAGATAGACACAATTTAAGCACTTAAGAGACCTATAGAAAATGGAAGAAAAGCAGAGCTGATACTGATCAGTGTCAACAGCAGAGCTTTGAAAACTCATCAAACCTAATCTGGCATTGGCATGAGAAGGAATGGGATAGCAAGCAGTGAAACATACTCATGAGGTTTTGTGAGCAGTGCCAAAGCTCTCAAACCTGTCCTGAATTAAAAAACTCTACCTCAAAAACTTCATCTGCTCTTACAAATCTGAATATTTTAGTGAACAGGGATGCTAAAAAACCTGCCTCAACATCCTTCAAATGCATGCATCATATATTCAGACTATGCTGTCATCGAATAATAAAACTGATTAAGACATGTGACAGTGAAAATCATCAATCACATCTAAGGGAACAAATGGTTGCACAATAGGTGAGGGCAGCCATCCTAGATTGTTATCACAAGTGTTTGTGAACCCTACAAATAAACATGTTTGTATTTTTCCACTAATGTAGGGTTGGAGAGTTTTTATTTGACCCCAGGTCTCTATGAGGGAACATCATAGTGATGAGTGCATCACTATGTTCCTCTTTCAGTTTAAACCATCAAATAATCGAGATTGACCTCCCTTTTGTAGACAACCCTTGCAAAAGTGAGGTTGACAGGTTGTATTCAGTAGGTCTTATGATCCATCACTTTAGTTTAGAGCTGGGATTAGATGAGAGGCTTTCCAGACTGCACGTGCTAAGTAATGGTTTGGCTTATGGTAAGAGTGCGAAAAAAGCTTTTTAGCACTAGCTGTTTATGTAAACATTTCTGTTGCAATGCTCAATTTGCACTCCTCCAAAGTGGATTAAGTTGAACAGCTCAAAGGCATTTTTCGGTGAAATTAGATAACACATAAAAACAATTAGTGAAGAATAACGATGGCACATTAAATTCACACCTGAGCTTGTTTGACAATAAATTCCCCGTGTTGACAGGTCCTGAGAGGACAGATCTCATAAATGGATTGTACACATAAAGTGTGGTGTGATTGCAGTAGAAAGGCAGCCAAACAGCCTTGGATGCTCAGTGGAAGCACAAGGGGTTATGCTAGAGAGCAGCAGAGCTTTTTTTTGGCTAATTAAACAATGAAGGAAGGGAAGTATAAGACTGGGGCAGTGTTGAAATAGCAATATCATCTGGAAAGCTGCTTTACAGAGCATTGACTGATGTCACCAAGATGCTAACATATAGACTCCAAGATTTAAATGTATTGAGGCATCAATTCACAGAGCCTTGCAGTATCTGATCTGTTTACAAAAGTGACCCCTTAAGGCGCTCACACTTTTTAAAAAACAAGTGACCAGACCTTTGTGGTACTATCATTACACGTGTTAAGGAAACTTCCCAGTCTGACCATTCACAGGGCTCTGGCAGTCACACTCCAAAGGTCAGAGACCGTCACTGCTGGGACTGAAGCCTCTTTGCAGGAGGTGAGGCTCCAGTGAGCCCACGGGTGCCCCCCTTGACTCCCTGCACACCCCACTCACACAGTTAGACCAGGTTTCCTGACCAGTTTGACCCCTAGTTTCCCATAACAGAGTCTTTGGTGTCTTGTTCCATAAAGCAATTTATTCACGGTGCAGTAACACAGGAACAGCCCGAGCTGGTGTCTCCAAGCCCTGAACAAAGACACCTCTGGGGTTTTATACCCCCACAGTCCAAGCACACAGAAGTCTCCTCAGCTCCTGCTCTCAGTGTCCATTCATCTGGCTGGTGCCCTCTGTGCAAAAGCTTGGCAGTTCACAGCCTCCTGTCTCTCTGGGCTCCTGCCCAGAGCACAGTCTGCATCTTGAACTGCAGTTTGCAAACCGAGCTACCTGCCCTAGATGTATTCCTCAACATCCATCCTGTGGAGGCAAGTACCAGAGTCCTTTTCTCTCCCTGCTTCAGCTGCAGTTATAGTCACAAAGCTCAGTGTGGCTTGCCCTGCACATTCTTGAGAGTAGTGTTATGGGTTGTGCACATGTGGAGGCAGTGGCCCTGGCAAGCTGTGTGAACTGTCTTGCAAAGCACTGCTGCAGGAGAGAGCTCTCTGCAGCATCTTTCTGACTCCTGAGCTTTAGCTGTGTTCTCTCAGCTGCATTCAGATGGTGGTCTGTGAATTCAGGTTAGCTCTTACAGGCCTCTTATGCTTGGATTTTTGACCTTTCTTTGTCTTTACTTGTGGTTTAAAGCCATTTTAATAACTCAGTCTCAGGTTGTGTCTTAGAAGAACAATGTTTGTCATGAAGGCAATCCCCAGTATGGTGCTGCTTTGGATGATTTCCCAGTGGAGATTTTGTTTGCTGGCAGTGGTCCCTGCCACTGTGCTTCGGTTACTTGCTTTGTAGGCCCAGGTCTGTCATACCCTGAAAGTAAAGCACAAGGCTGACCAGGAAGAAATGATGGGGGAAGTGGGTGAATGCACTGCCCCTCACATCATCTGGGATGGGAGGATAGAACTCATATACTGAGAGATTTACGGTAATCTGACACTTACCTGAATCTGGACAAACAAATGCTTCCTATTTATAGCTGAAGCTATAAATTAATTTCTTTGTCAGTACTTTGAATTGCTTATTACAGCAACACCAGAGGACTTTGCTGAATTCAGAAAGTAGATGTTTAGATGGGCAAATGGGAGGTGGACTGAGGAAAGCACCTTCAGAAAAACATACCCTCAAAGCAATCTTCTCAGTCACACTCAGGCAGCACTGCTGCACACAGGCAGCGTTGTGGTACACGGTCATCCTTACTCGGGAGAGCAGCTGCTTTGTCCTCTCCATTTGCTCAGTTACTCCCCTGCAATTCTAGGCCATGCTTTTTGTATGCTTTATCAGTCTTGCTGCCCTTGAACCATAAATGTTTTATGTGGAAAGGCACTGCTCTGGGAGAACAGGGAGGTGCTTAGCAGAACTGTCATGCTAAACAGTCTGGGTGAGTCCAGGACAGAAACCCACAGACTGCACTGTGGAGCTGTTGCTGAAATCCTCTGCCTTTTTAAACTGTAGCACCTGCTTTAAAGGGAAGGAAGGTCCATGCACGCCATGCAGGCATCACCCACACACAAAGGATCTGGGCTGTGCTAGCCCAGAGGGATGTCTGCAAAGACTGTCCCTGTTCCTGAGGCTGCACTTCTGGACAAGATGCTGCAGGAAACAAGAATTTTGGGCTCAGCATTTGCTCTAGACCAAAAATGTTCCATGAGACACCAACCTTCTCTTCTGGCAGGCGTTTCTCAGATTTTCAGGTCTGCTCTCCTGTAATTTGTTTTCATTTTCTAATGAAATCATTGCGATGAAATGAGACAATCGTCCCATGTGGGATTTGAGTAAGTCAACTCATGCTTGCCATTAATTAGCTGGGTTTCAGTTCTTGATTTCAAAGTATTAAAATAATTAAGTTTGTATGAAGGTTTAATCACAGAAAGTACCAGAGTCTTGCACTCAGTAATGTCAGTAAGAGTCCCACGGGACAACATGTTCCCAGTTAGCTGCCTCCAAACATTGCTTCTGGTGATGGTCTAGCTGGTCTGCACTGGTAGTGCAGCTCCCACTGGAGCACAGATCAGAGCCCTTAAGTCATCCAGTCATCAGTCCTAGGGAGGCTACATCACCCATACCAGAACTACAGCTTATAAATATTTCTCAGAGTTGACCTGCAAGACTCTCACAGCTCCCCATGTAAGCTCTGAGGCTAGTGTAAAAGATAAAAAATGGGAAGGGCACCAGTCAGGAAATGCACTTGTGGAAGCACACAGTGCCAGTTTAATTGAAAGTCTGAACTTGAACAAATTATTTCTTTACATACATGTTAGTGTGTGTGAATCCCACCCGATGGAACGATCTGAGTCTCTTCAAAAGTCTTTGCCAATAGCATCCATCAGGGAAAGTTCAGAATCTGCCTTTAAAGTTTCATTTGCAGCAGCACTGAAGTCATTACTGGTCTAAAATGGCACTGTTCTGTGTTGAATAATGGAAGCCAATAAGCAGCCATTAGACAGAAAACATGGCATTTTTCCAGGGCTGGCACAATGAGTTTGAAGGGGCTCACTGTGAACATTTTGGAAGGAGAAATACTTCATTAGGATATTCTTCTTCTCTCTACTATATAAAGAAGAAAGATCTTTTTTGTACTTACAGATGTGTTAAACCTTCTGCCTTCTGCCAAGCTATTCCTTGAGGAATGCCTTACAATGCTTTGTGTTGTGTCCTGTCCCATGACACAGTTTTCTTGCATCCTTGCTGACTGACATGCTGCCTTTGCTGCTCAGCCCCCACTTTCTCGAAGTGAAGAAGAAATGGATAAGAGCAGTATGTGTTCCGGTGTTCTTGCCACCCCGAAGTCTGTGCAGATACTCAGTTTGCAAGGCATTAGCCCTCAGTGGACTACAACTCTCCTGCTTCACCTTGCAGCAGCTGCCTCAGCTGCTTAATGCCTTGGCAGGCAACACACATCACTGCCAAGTGTTGCATTTGCTGGGCAAAATCAGATGTCAGTAGCACTGACCGGACAGACTGAGTTATAAAGTGCTGCAGACTTTGGTTTGATAAATGCTTAAGGGTAATAGGCAGGGAGGATAACTGGAAATAACTTTCAAGCCCAGTACCCATGGGACATGAGATATCTTAGCTGGATGCTTTGACAGTGAGTTTCCTAATCCAGAGGTGGCATTTCCTATCAGTTGTTCCAGAACCAAACTGAGCTGAGCTCTCATGGCATTACAGCCATGTTTGTGGTACATCCTGAAAACAGGATGTACCTGCTGGCCTGTGGCCACAGCTTGTAGCTTGCCTGCCTTCTTGAACTTACAGGTGGTTGAATCTCCTTGCAAAGGACCAATCTGCCTAACTTGCTGAATAAATCCTATTCCAAAGGAACATGTTGGAGTAATGTTTTCTACCAAAATAGGGCTGTTCTGAGTCTGTTTCCTAATGTTGTTGTTGTTGTTGTTGTTGAGATCCAAGCTAGATTTATGCCTGATATTTCAGAAAACTTCTTGTGCACAGGAATGCTGGATTGATGAGTTGATAATCAAACTCAGGTTTCCCAGGTGTCTGAAAAGGCAGATAAGTGAAGTCCTTACATGCTTACATAACCCTTGCTGTTTAGCTTTATTTTCTTCATCCCTGCGACAGCATTTTTCTGATCCTCCCCCTCTTTTTCTGGTACAATTGCTTTTTCTTTATTCCTGAAAAGTTGGAGTGAAAATTACACTATTTAGGTCTTTAATCCATGGAGTAACTCAACTGATTTGATGAAACATTTCCTATTACTCTCTGTGGACTTAAAAGCAAATTCTCGCTTTCCTGGCACTGAGAACAGAAGGTGAAAGGCACTCTGACCTCAGTTGCTGATAGATATTGTAACCGTCTGGTCCCTGGAGCTGGACCTGCTGTCAGCCCTGGGCTGAGAGACCCAGATGGACTGCAGAGGTCTGCTGACAGGGGAACTGAACAGGAAATACCGTGAAAAAGATGTCTGCTGTGACTTCGGCAGGGAGTAGGTCAGGCTTTCTTCATACTGAAAAGTGAGCGATGGGAGATGCTTTTCACACAGAGCTCTCCAGTGGCCCTTAAATCTTCTGCTAAGAACCATGCCTTTGCCAATCTTTAAGTATCATAGAGGGAATTTATTGTTATGCTTGTTTCTCTCAGACGAAGCAGGAGAAATGTTAAGGAGGATTGTCCTACTAGCTGACAGTTATTCATTTCTTGAGTGTTTTGAATTCCAGATCATGTGTTTATATTCTCAGGCTGTATTATTCTTCCCGTGGTTTTTGAGCCCTCCTCATCTTTTCTCAGAAGGGTTTCCTCTTAAGCTAAGCCATTATCAATCATAGAAAAATTAGCATAACACAGTAGCTGTGCAGCTCATTGCACATCTAAGACAGGCACCAAAAGCTTTTTCCCATGGACCAGCAGAGCTGAACTTTTTCCTGAAGAAAAAGATGTTGCACCTTCAAATGTTCTGTTTCTCTGCTGGGGGTGAGTCATGTCACAGCTTGGATATTCACAGCTATCCATGGCTTGGATAGCTCATCCCAAGAGTGCTGTTCTCCCTATAACTTCAGCAAAAGACATTAAAATGCATTATGTTAATAGCAGTATCTGATAAATCTGCTGCAGATAGGCAGAGCTGCAGGGTTTAGCCCAGCAAATAGGCTGGCTTCAAAGAGCTGTAACTATGAGGAAAACTATAACTCTGAGAGGATAAAATCTATGCAAAAAACCTGCAGGTAAAGAAAAAGCCCTTCTCTCTCCTATGCTGTGCAGCCTTCAGGATAATGAGGATATGGTTTACTTTGTCTCTTCAGTGGCTGGAGTTGAAGCCATATGCTGAGCCCCCCTCATCACTGACCAGCAGCCCAGCACCAAGAACGGGGTGGGCTGTGCAGAGGCCGCGTGATTTATGCGCTCCCTCAGTAACTACCAGCAGGAGCCATACAGCAAAGCCCTGCACACTTAGGCTGCAAAAGCAACAAAGGCAAAGCCACAGGCACAACAAGGAGGTGTCTGCCAGATGCAAACATTAGGGTCTGGCTGCGGGCCTGACCCAGAGGCAGTTTTGAAGCGCTTTGGTCCTCCTCTGTGTTCTGATGAGAGAGCAGACTATTCACTTTTCTCTAACTCTGGGACCAGCTATGAAATCAAGCTTCTCACAGGAGGTGAAAATACCACCAGCATTTCACAGCAAGACTTTTGGTGTGCAGTAGACAATGGTGGAGTCCTGCAGGTTTCCTGTGCGTGTCCTTCACAAGCAAGCTGCGGTGTAGCAGGAGATAGGGGATGAACAATTCTGGAGGCTGCCAAATCCTGTTTGTGTCCTGTTTGGGAGAAATGTTGCCCACATTGCCAGCCCAGTCTGTATCACTGCCAGGAGAAGGCACTCAACAGCTCTTCTCATAAACCTGGATGATGACAGCTACTTTTCACCCAGTAAGCCTGTGCATGTAATTTGAACCAAAAATGGGCTTTTACTTAGCAATCTTTAAACAGAAATTTTATCTAGCTCTTTACAGTTGTTGTGGCCAATAGTCACTGACAGATGTCTGAATAAAACCAGGAAACAGCAACACAGCAGAAGAGTGGGTGGTGCATGTGGTCCCTTCTGTGGCCAAGTTCTATGTGTCACTTCAGTGGGGGGGACCGAGCCTATACTGTGACTATAAATTGCACACCTCTGCTTCTGTTTTGAATTATCTCCATATGGGAGTGAAGAGATACTGAAAGCTACCCTAGATTCTCCAGTCTGTTGCTGGCACTGCTCCCAGAATGCAGCCTGCTGAAACTTTGAATTTACCATTACAGGGATGTTGGAGGAATTGCTTATCAAAGACAGCAAAGTCTTTCTTTCCCAATTAAAAAATACATGTAATGTTTCTCAGAACTAGAACTGAGTATAATGAAGAGACAAAACTGAAATAATGAAAGATATTTTTGGCGTGTTAATGTGCTCAGCTTTAGTCATCTGCCTTTAATGTTTATACACTAAGCTTGAGAGCCAAAGATATAATAGAAAATGTAGGAAATTGAAATGCTGGAGAAAAAAATTGGATTCGGTTATGCAGGTAATCTCCCATGCTTTTTAAATGTTTTTTTTTTCCAGTTTCTGTATATTCTACCCATACTGAGATAAGCTAATTGGAAAAAGAGAGGACTGTGAGCTTGAAGATTCACGAAAATCTAGTTTCAAAGTACCTCTCCCGATTATAAAATTTTCATTTCTTCAGTTGCTTGGTGACATAAATCATCCCATCGTGATTAGAGAAAAAAGCCATGGAATTCATGCAACTTTCCACATTTCAAATTGTATATTTGATTGCTGTGTTTATAATCTGTGTAATAGCCTAAATCACTGTTTAAAGATGACAAGCAACATAATATGGAATAATTCACCATGTGCTTACAAGCACCTTGAAAATCAGTTTGGACAATTTCAAAGCAATTAATGAGCAAAGGTTCTTGATTTTAGTAGGCTTTAATGAACTCTCTTTTGTTAAAGCACTGACTAGTCCTGCTCTAGAGGTAGGAGATAAGCAGGAAAAGGCAGCTAAACCCAGAATCATGAAGGAATCTGGGAAAAAAACTGTAGTTGGCTAGTTTGTATCCTATCAGATCAATTATCATCTGTGGTCTAGTAAGAATATTCTCTGCTTGGCACTACAAATCCTTTAAAGAACCAGTTGGAGAGTGCTGACAGGTGTGTGCACTGCAGTTGTCACACCTCCTGTCTTTTGCTGGAGGAATGGCTTTGAATAAATGGTAGGGAATCATACTGCCTGGTGATGCACACAGCACATTTTAATTTTCTTTGTCAACCAATGCTCAGCCTTCTGCATGACTGGTACTTTCTGAACAAGCTGGAAGGGAAACCTTTCCCACAGGTCAGTTTTGACCAGTTTTGGTGCATGACTGTCGGTCCATAACGATGACGTCTGTCTGTCTTGAAGGACTTTGCACCAGTCTGCTGGACTATATAAATAGCAGGAGTTTGATAACAAGGTACCAAAGTGAAAAATGTATTGATTTTGATATATGATCAATCAGTATAATTTTTTTTTCAAAATCAGCTTGGAAAAAGAAAGATGATTAGGAGTACTAGAAATACCAGTCCACTGATACACAGGTGAAGTATCTCACCAAAAAATTAAGCTGAATACAGTGTCATCATGTTTTCCAAGGCTTGCAAAACTCCAACTCTGAGGACCTATGCAGAAGGAAAAATTTAGTTACCTTTTCCCTTTCTGTGCAATTTTGTTTCCTCCTTGCATTGCCGTCATAGAACTAGATCACCTAAACCTAACAATGGCATATTTGTGCCACATCAGTTCCAGCTGTTCAGTACTTAAATGTGAAGCTGAACAACCGAACATAGTCTCCTTTTTCAGTGTGCCTACGTTGCTGTGAGATTAATGGTTACCTGTAAATTGTCAGAGGTTATCAGGGACTGTTAAGGCTGAATTCTGCTCCATATAATGTACAGGAAGGAGATGATCCAGGCACAAAAGCTGTGATGAGTAGCACGTCGCCTGCAGTTGTTAACAGTTTTGGTTTCAGTGATTAGTCTGGCGTTGAACACCCATTATATTACAAAGTCTCACCATTTTTGCAAGTTATGTGCCTTGCCCAGCCCCTAGGTTTTCCTACTATTATGCCAAATCCCGTATGTGTCTGTATGTGTCTCCATGCATTGGCTGTCTGTGAGTCCTATACAGAAACAGAAACAGAAACAGAAATGTGTGCAAAAAACCACAGTGGTTTCCATGTAGATTATGGCTTTTTTTTTTTTTTTGTCTGACTGGGGCTGAAAAATGCCTTGACATTGCTGGACTAGTGATTTAAGGGGGAAGTAACTGACAACAGAATTTTTCCTGTTAGAGCTAAATCTCAACCTTTTGATTTGTTTCAGTACACCTGCAGCTGAAAGATGTATCACTGCATGTGTTATGAGATCTGTGTGTCAACGCCCATCTATGGTAGGGAAAGAAAATTTCCTTGTTGGATCTTTGACAATATTTAGTTTCTTCCATAGAAATTTAATCCCCACGTGTTGAATCAATGCAGCTGATTTCCTGTTTCACTCCCCTTTACACTTCCATTTCAGAAGTTATAAGCTTGTGTGAAGACTTGGGTTTTCCCTCTTTGGTAAATTGTTATTTACACAATCTAGTTAAGTCAGGAGAAAAACTGCAATCCTAATTATCTGTCTGATCCACCTATTCAGACTAAAAAAAATTTGCATGAAAAGTGATCAATACTTAATTTACTTAAGCAATTTAGGAGCTCTCCAAATCACTTTTGCAGAGGTCTGGGAGATGCCTGCCTCTTCTGTTGGTTTTACAGATTTCTGGAAAGGTGCCACGTCCTCCATTCTTGTTTCTGACACAGAAAAAAGTCAGACAGATCCAACTGCACCACAACTGAAAACAATTAACTCAGAGGCATGGGCTGTGTTCTGAGAAAGTAAAAACAGCATCTATGTTATACAAAGACATCTACAGAAAGTGGCTGGGTGGTAATTTAAAATTGGATTTACGGACATATTGAGACATGTGACTCCCATTTCATCTAATGAGATATACCACACCACAAAAAAATTTGGGAACCTGGTCTAGGAGCAAGATGAGCTGGTGGAAATGAGTCCTGGGAACTGGACTCCAAGAACTCTTAGAATGTTGTGGCTGAACAGCACCTAAAGAACCAAAATACTGTTGGTTTTGTTGGTAATCATGGTTTTTGAGGTTTTGTTTGGGTTTTGTTGGGTTTTTTTGGCGAGCTCCAGTGTTTGTATATGGTTCTGTGGGCTCTGTCTCAGGTTCTCCAGATTATTCATGTTTTGAACTATCATTGGTCATATCTCTAGTCTAATCTGTAAGTGAGAATGAGCATTTAAATACCTTCAAGCTTTTCTGTCACAGAGAAATGTATACACAGATTCTTCTGCTCTCATAGACTGATGAGAGAAAATTATGAGGCGTTTGTATTTTACAGTAATGGAGAACGTATGACCTGCCTAGAGATGACTAGAGGGTGTTAGAGGAACCAGGACTCCCAAAATTTTCTACTCAGCTGGATCACTTTTTATCAGTTTTTCTGTACTTTTAAGCACCTGCCTATCTTTCAAAAAACACGAGAAAGTGGGATTTGGTGACAATGTGGGTTTTACACCTGCATGGCAATTCCTAACTATTTCTCTAGGGAATAACTGCGATGTTTCTGACCTCACCTTACTTGACTCCTTTTCCCCAGAGCTGCCCTGCTCCTGTATCTGATTTTGTGCAAGCTGTTGCTGGGAAGGAAGTTTGTCACGTGCTTTGGGGTACTAATATTCCAGGAGGTGTGCAGATTCTGTGTATGAAAACATAGTGACCGCAGACAATCCATGTCCTACCTCTCTGCACCTTCCTTTACTGACATTTTCTTACTTTTTTTTTGTGTAGCTCCAAACCAGTACACTTGTGTTTACATCATCTATATCCGATTGACCATACTACACTTGGGAGTGATTCTCAAACTTCTAGCACAACCTCCAGGAGAGTGCTGGAATCCTGAGTCACTGGTGGGACTAATTGAAGACTGACTTCAGTGCTATTTCTCTGTTGTCAGATCAAATCCACTGAAACTAGAAGACAGACAGGAGGATGCCCTTAATTTCTCTTTCAGAAGCCTCAGCTACTAGAAAATATTAATGACCTTGGTTTGCTCCACTAACCTAAGTTTTCAGACTGTGAAGTGTGAAATATGTACATTTAGGAGATTCTGCATTTCTCTGTTTGTTCCCCGTGATCAAGGGAACATAGCAGTCAGCTGAATCCTGGCAGAAGTTTTCTTAAGAAATGCTTGCCAATTCAGCTGTACAAGCCATTAATAACTGGCTAGTTGTCATAATTTAGCATGGAGTTGAGCAGTGTGTCTTGAACTCTTCTCCTTGAACTCTACCAGAAGCCATCTGAGAAAGACAAAAAGCTGAAAGCTTCTTTTCCTGGGTGAAAATTTAAGCATTCACTATCAAAGAGACAGTGAAAACTTTTTATCTTGATGCATGTTTTCTGCACGATATTTAAGGCAAGGATCTGTTTCAATGGTACCATTTGAAAGAGTGGGACATGAGTCTACAGACATTAATAATCAGATCCTACACAATACGCTTGGATTTATTTAGAAAAACTCCAAAATACTTTTGAATAAATATTTTGTCAGGCTTTCAAAAAGGAGAGAATCTGCATCTCAGGAAGTCTTTCCTTAAAGCCAGCTGCTTTGTGTGTTAACTTATTTTGTTTCAACCATTCTGCAGCAGCCCTTCTCATTTGACTTCTCTTTGTGATGGTAGTGAATGCTGCCAGCACAATGTGCCTCCACCTCTTTATCTGGTCCTGGGAGCTTCCCTTTCCACTTTCCCTTGTAGAAACTTGCTGCTTCTCTGTGTTCCAGAAGAACCTAACATGTGGAGTTGCTGCTTCAGAACATGGTGTCCCAGACCCACTGGTCTGCAGACACATTTATGTCTATCCTAGTTGATGCACACTCCTTAGGTGGCCCAGAAAAGAAGCTCACAGTAGACTCACAGAAAAATCACAGTATTCACTCCCAGAACTTGCAGACACTGAATTGGTTGTAGCTTTCTCTAATACTGAGTTATGTGGAATTATAATTTATCTTTTGACTTCAGTCTCTAGCACATCTTCTCTGTCTTGGGTTTCAAATATGCATCTCACACTGTGGAATGAGCCTCACATTCCTCTTCCTTTTTTTCCCCAGTCTTAGGTTTCTGCAGTTTTTGTAGACCTGCAGCAGTTGCTGTCCCATACTTGGAAGTAATTTCCCACAGTCCATTTACAGGTGCCAAGTACTTGCTGTTTAAGTCAGCATATAACCCTTCTTTACTGGCAGTGGCAAGTGAGTGCCCACAAGTTATCCCATTAACCTCTACAAAGCATCACTTCAATTATATTAATTTTAGGAGTGACAGATGGAAAAACTGGTTACTTTGGGGTTTAAGGAAAAGTGCCTTGGATTTTCATTTTGTTTTTGTCTCTTGTTTCTGAGAGAATTCTGGAATGTGAAATAGTTTTAAAGCATGTTTATTTCAAAGAGCAGCCACACAAATGAATAGGGTCATTGTGTCATAGTCTGCTTCAGGAAAGCTTTGTGTCACAGTTTGTTTTTGTGACACAAAACAGTTTGCTTCTGTGACACAAAACAGTTTGCTTCTGTGTTTTCTTCAGAAGAAACAGTAGTCTTTCTTCTGTTATTTCATGGTCCCTTCTAGGACCATTAAAAATTAGATCTTGTATTAAAAATATTCTTTTTATACAGGTTTTGGAGAAGTCTAATAACTCAAAATATTCCACTGACGTTTTTCATCTAAATGGAGCCTTTATTCCTTTTCACTTAAAGCAAATTACAGTATTCTCCCCTTTCATTCTACCTATTTTGACTTCTTCCACTTGAAATGAGCTATCTTTCCTTGCACAAAAAAAAATTCTGGCTCGAGAGCATCAGCAGTACTTGTAAAGCTGCTTCTTACATCGCCATCTAGTGATTTAAAATCATTGCAAAACTCACCTAAAGAGAGTATCACTGACGGCAAAGTCTCAACACTGTTAAGACCCTTCCTTACCTGTGCAGTTGCCAGTCCTTGTATGTGGAATCCATAACCAAAAATGAGTGTTTTCTTATAATTTGAAGAATTAATCTCTTCTCTGTTGTTATAAAAAGTGGATGCAAGTGGAGGGAGGAAATATGCCAGAGAGCTCTGAGTATAGAGCTAAAAAGAGTACCAATATATCCTTTTAAAGAAGTATTGATTTGGTGTACTGAAGCACAGTAGCACTAATTGGAAATTGCCTGTGCATCAGCAAGTTAGACGTTATCTTCCATTCTGTCTGATTTTTAACACGATCTGTATTATCTGTGTTTTGTATTCTATTCATGCGCTCAGTGCTTATATTAAGCAACAGTTAAGGTGGCATGAGAAAAAAATGGACAGTGTGCTTTTAAAACATGGTAGAATCACCTGGCCACAACAAGGTTCCTTTTTTTGTTTGCCAATCACAAGGTAAGCAACTGTGGGATGGCCGTGTGTGCATTTGTAGAGGTAGGTAAAATATTGTAGAAGACCAGGTGCTGCTTTTGATTTGTGGTAGCAGGTGGGCAAGAAGGCCAATGACATCCTGGCATGGATCAGGAACAGTGTGGCAGGAGGAGCAGGGAAGTGATTCTTGCCCTGTGCTCAGCACTGGTGAGGCCACACCTCAAGTGCTGTGTCCAGTTCTGGGCCCCTCAGTTCAGGAAGGACATGGAGGGGCTGGAGCAGGTCCAGAGAAGAGCAACAAGGCTGGTGAAGGGACTCAAGCACAAGTCCTGTGAGGAGAGGCTGAGGGAGCTGGGGTTGTTTAGCCTGGAGAAGAGGAGGCTCAGGGGAGACCTCATCACTCTCTACAACTCCCTGACAGGAGGTTGTAGCCAGGTGGGAGTTGGTCCCTTCTCCCAGGCAACCAGCAGGAGGACAAGCGGGCACAGTCTTAAGCTGTGCCAGGGGAGGTTTAGGTTGGATATTAGGAAGAAATTCTTTCCAGAGAGGGTAATCAGACATTGGAATGGGCTGCCCAGGGAAGTGGTGGATTCTCTGTCCCTGGAGATTTTTAAGATGAGACTGGATGTGGCATCAGTGCCATGGTCTGGTAAGCACATCAGTAGTGGATCAAGAGTTGGAATTGATGATCTCAGAGGTCCTTTCCAATCCAGTTGATTCTATGACAGGCAAATAGGATGTTTGGGGAGCTTTTCTTTACTGAATGCTTCAAAACGAGCAACAAATGTTAAACATATCTGACTCTCTGCTATTATTATTCACATGTGTGCTAAATGGGCAAGGACATAATTTCGAATCTGAAAGACCAACAGCCCTTTTACTTCTTGCAACAAGATCATTTCTCACTGTTCGTATTGCTCAGTGTCCTGTTTCTGTCCATGTATTGTGAGAGCCATTTTCACTCGGAGTTGCCAGCATCATCAGCCTGTGGATAGCAGAGAGACTTTTGCTCAGATAATATCCCACAGTCTGAAAAATTTATGTCTGAAAGAGATAAGATAGATGAGCCAGCTCTTCATTATTTCTCAGTAATCTCCTTTGTAATGGTAGGCTTTGTCAGCTACAAATCTGTGTGAAGTAGCAGTGACTGAAATACCCTCCCTCATGAGTGTTAAACCAGGGTGCACCTATCTAAAATATCCTTTCTTTTGAGTCAGCAGAGGGGGAGATAAAGTTGTGCTTTCTGGCAGTATTGTGCATAGTGATTCCTCCACCATTGGCATTGGGTTCCCAGGAGCCACAGGTAAAAGTCTAAATATGGATCCCTCTCTTTTCAGACTGAATGCTTTGCACTGGCAGTTAATTAACTGCTCTCCCTCTCCCACCTCTCACTTTTAGCCTTATGTTTGGTCTGTTACCTCATTTACTCATTTCTGAAGTGATCTTTGGGATACGTTTGGTTTTGGCAGAAAGAAGGTTTCTTGCATTGCTAGAAGAGAAGATTTGCATGTAGTTGACTGCCTTTTAAACTTAATACATGTTTTGATGGAGTCAGAACTGCTTCTGAAAACTTGTTTTGCACAAACATGCTCCTCAGCTTTAAGATACTCATTATAGATTTTGTTTCACTGGATTTACGTCCTCTTTGTTGACATAGACATGTAATTTGTTTTCAAGCTGAAATTCTGGAATCTATATCTGTGTTTGTGTAAGTAATTGGGAAAACACTGATTGCAAAAACCTAACAGACTTGAAAGAATTTTCCAAAAGAAGTCAGCATAAATATCTGCGTTTTAGAAGGTGAGAAAATGAGCTAATGGCACTATGAAAGTTATTCGTATGAGGTTCCCTTGCAAGCCAGAAAAAGAGCTAGGAAATAAGAAGTTATCAAATACTGAGGTGTTATGCCCAGAGAACATATGAAAAAGAGCTTCACAGGCCATCTGGAAATTTAAATCTGGGGTTTCCTCTATCCCAAGCAGTCAATCAGCTGTTACCATGTATTTTCAGTGATGTATAAGGAAAGTCTTAACTCTCTTGAACACTAAGATGGCTTTGTCAGTCACACACATCCCCACATGCTGAGACAATTTGTCCCTAAGAAAGCACCGCAGAAGCTTTAGAACTCACAAATTAATTTTCTTTTTATTTTATGTCTGTGCAAGCCTAATTACTGATAAGCTGACTGCACTGGTGACTTGTATTACTGTGTGGGAGTCATAAATTTTCCTCAGTAACACAGTGAGTAGAGAACAGAGATGTTTTTTTGTTCCTTGGGCTCTGTTATGGATTTAGAACTATGCTTTGTGTCTTTATGATATTGTTTTCAGGAATAAATATCACCATAAATTGGGCCGTGCATATGTATATTTAGTTCATTCTCAGATGACAGTTAGAAGGTTGTCCTGACTTTAAATGCTGTTTGAGGTAGAAAGGTAGTCTGTGTTGATAAAGTTTGGTTCACAGTGAGATGAAGGTCACAAACAGTAGAACACAACAGTAATGACCTGCAGTCTTTTAAAAGATGATCTGATTGTTGCTATGACAGTTTAAGGTCCTTCAGGAAGTCCAGTCCAACTGACACTTCTGTCATAATATTCTGTCTGAATACTCTTCTGTCCTGAAAAACTGCATTTTTTTCTTGTTCAGACCCAGGGCTGAGGACATCTCTCCATTATACTTTTGTCTGTAGCTGCTGCTTTTCCTCAGCTGTGTATTTTAGATTTTTTTCTTTCCTGTTGCCCAGAGAAATCAGTACATCTCTGTCCTTACTACTGTCACTGAATTATAGAGCAGGGACTCACGGATCTGTTCACAACTTCTTCAAAAACAGCAGTACAGTTTCACGGTATCATAGGACCTTAAAACTGTTTAGGTTGGAAGAGACTGAGCCCAAACATTAACCCAACACTGCCAAGTCCACCACTAAACCGTGTCCCTGAGTGTCACATCTACATGTCTTTTAAATACCTTCAGGAGTGGTGACTCCACCACTTCCCCGGTTGGCCTGTTCCAGTGCTTAACCATTCTTTCACAGTGAAGAAATTTTTCCTACTGTCCAAACTGAAACTCCCATGGTGCATCTTGAGGCCATTTCCCCTTGCTCTATCACTAATTTCATGGGAGAAGAGATCCCACCCCTCTACAACTCGTAGAGAGCAGTAAGGACTCCCTCACGTCCCCTTTTCTCCAGGCTAAGCATCCCCAGCTCCCTCAGCCACTCCTCATAAGACCTGTGCTCTAGACACTTTTAGTCACTTTGTTGGTCTCCTTTTTGATACCCTCCAGGAGGTCTCTCTTCTTCTGGCTGCATTATTAATGTCTGAAAATGTGGAGCGCCTGAGCCTTTTCCTGTTGCTGTGGGATTCTTAAAGCCTTTTTCCTGTAGAAGTTCTCTAGCACTTCATAATACACTTATCCAGCCTTTTCTAGAGGAACAGATTGGTGTTTGGCAGCATTATTTTGCTGTCTCTTTTCCACAAATCTTTTAGAACTGAGCTCTGAAGACATGACTGAGAACTTACCTTGCAGTCAAATTTAGATGGATTTGGCCTATGTGGTTTTAAAGACTGTTACAAAGCAGAGATGGAACACACTTCATTTTCTTTAAAGTCCCAGATAAATGTGAAGGTATATCTATGGTCCTGTGCTGTTGTATGAAAGCAAATTTGTATTATTTTTCATTGTCCAGCACAGAAATGTTTTAGCAGATCTTTGTACTTCTAAGCCAACATCACATTGGCTCTTTCTATTTCCTAAGATCCTGTTTGGGAAAGAAATGACTTATTTTCTGATGCTGAAACTGGTATTCAAATCACAACTTTGAATTTAGTCTCTTATAAGATATGTGTTATTAGCCAGAGTAAGACATCACTCCATAAATAGCGATCAAATGAACAAAGAAATACACAGCAATGCCTTATTTTCCCAAAAAAGGAAAGGAGCATCTTCACTGAGTGGCTTTTTGATCAGCAAATAAAACCAAATTGTTGCATGATCTCTAACAGCACCTCATTCTACAGCAGTAGCAGTGCCTTTAAATTACTTGATGACCTTTGCTTTGCTGTTAATTTCACCTGAGACTGTAAGCAAAATTTAAACAAGGGTCATCTGTGATGGATAGTTCTGTCCTGAGCAGTTCCACTTGGTGGTCTAGCAGCCATCAGACATTCTGCCTTTGTGTGTGTCAGATCACAATGCATGAAGGTGATTCTTGGAACCTTGCAATGTAAGCACCCAATACATTAACTTCAAGAGGTGTAGATCATTTCTGCTCCATTGACTATTCCATGAAATTAGCTGTTAAAAGTACACTTGCAGGGCAGGTCACTTTGTGTCAGAAAAGATTGTTCCCTTTGGCCATTTGTAAAACTTAGCATTTGTTGGAGTGATGTTGAGAGTCACTAGGCATGACCAAATAAAATGCAACTGTAAGAATGTTGGGCTATTTGCTGTGGTAAAGTGGCTTATCACAATTGCTTTTGATTTGTGTTAATTGAGCATCATTTTTCATGCCCAATAGTGTTGAAGCTATTGGAAGTTTCACAGAACTTTGGTTTGTGTACTTACAACCACCTGTTGGCAATGTTTGGAGTCCTTATTACGCAGTATGAAACATTGGTAACATTGATGTGAAGAAATGCTTAATGCACCATCACATCACAAGAAATTGCAGAGCAAATAATTGTATGGTTTGACTGATATAGAAACTCACGTACTGAGACTCCTGTCAATCATAATTCCTCTACACACGATTATCTAAAAATGTAGATTCTAAGAGATGATTCAGTTCCGATGTGGTTTTGTTAGGTATGACAATGTGAAGGGACACAGGAGCACTCCTGAGGTCATGACAGAAATCTGTCACAGAACCAGCTCTGCTTTCTCTTTCTCCTTCTGCTACTTTTTATTCCCAACACATCTTGATTTTCTCTCTATGTGCACAAATCCGTCAGCCTAAGTTGATAGACTACAGCAAGAAGGGAGGTTGTGAAAAGGGAAATGGCTGAGGAAAAAATAATATGCAACAACTTAGTGTCTCAAGAATTATTCCAATACACTAAAGTAGTAAGTCAGGAGCTAGTATGCAAGAATAAAGGAACTTGTAACAGAATATAGGTAGCATCTTAATTTAAAAAAAGAGAAAGACAGGACACAATTAATGAATGGCAGGCAATACAAATTTGGATTACGATATTATTCATTAATTACCCTGATTTTACTAGCATTTCTTTAATCGAGGCATTTTTAGTTTAAGTGTAGCAGATGCTGCATCTTGTAGTTCACAGTAGGAGATTGGCCATTATCTTGAGCAACCAGGTCTGAAGACATTTGGAGCCAATATACATAACTAAAGCTTGATTTTCACTTGAGAATTTTTTGAGCCCGGGCAAGGCTGCACCAGCAGTACTAGGGAGATCAGGTTGGGTTCCTAAAAAGGTATCTGTGGGTAAAAGTAAGGTCAGAGTCATAGGGAGATGTAATACTGTCTTTGGAACAAGTGGTTGTACCAGCTGAGGCCATCACATCTGTGACACCGTATCTGCAACACTGTGGAAAGTTTATTTGTCCCAGATATCAGATTATATGTCTGCAAAAGATCACACAGCACGCAAAGAGATGGGGAGGTGGGGTGGGAAACCAAGCCAAAGTGGTATAATCTGCTGAGGCTGGTGCACCTAGTAGAATATAATATAACTTTCCGTAAATCCTTAGATCACCACATCAGCGCTGTTACTGTCACAAAATGGAATTTAGGGTAGACATTCTCAAAAGCAGTTGAATCCCATTACTAAATGAGACGCAGTAGTACCACTCTTCTGGAACTCCTCTGTTCTTTTCCAAGACACAGTGTAGACCACATCTTAAAATTTTATTCAGTACAACTGACTGGAAAATCTAAGTCATTCATGATCATGGAATCTCAAAACCAGATGCTTTGAATTTTCTTCTATCACACTGTTGGAGTGCTTCATTGTCTGGTAATTTAGGTTTAACATTGTCTGAATATCTTCACTTTAATGTGCATGCTGGTTTGGTTACCCTGTTACTCCAGGTTTGCTCTTCCTCTTTCTCTCTACTATTCTGGAAGAACTGCTGTGCTCACATCTGATTCCAAGTTGCAATGTTGCTTTGCTTGCACTGTAGATTTCTTTCATTCACTAGGAAGCCTTTTTGTTCAGAGCTCCTTGAAGTGACAGAGTGTTGGACATCAATGAGAGTAGTGAGTGGTCCCCTGCCCCACTGTCCCACATCCAACCCACTGTGGGATCACTAGAGGACTAAGCACATCCAGCTGCCCACACTGTACCACCCACTGCCCTTGCCAGGGGGGCATTACCAGAGCTTCAAACCACCCCTGCAGCAACAGCAGGTGCCAGAACAGATTCTCTTTTCAGAAGTAGCACAGTTTTCCAACATAGAATAGCTTGACTTCTGGTGAGTTGCATCCCATGAGTGGACCTATGCTGCACATATAAGGAAGGAATGTTCGAAGTTGCTTCGAGCTAGGGGGAAAAAAAAAGTCCCTCCTAAGCTTCATTTCCCAAGCCTTCTACTAGGGCAGATGGAGGAGGGCTAGGGGCTCTCTGTACATACATACTTTGGTCTTTTGCTGTTTGTCCCCCACAGTCAGCTCTCTCGTGGTTTCCAGGCGTGCCAGCTTTCCGCGGCAAGAAGGAGGTGAGGTGCACACCTACCTGTCTGCAGGCTCTCCCCTGGCCACGGCCAGGTCGTGGTGTAGCCAGTAGATGGCATGAGCAGCACAGACCGGCTCCGGGCAGCCTGGCACAGCCTATTTGGGCTCCTTCTGGTGGGAACTCGAACCACCCCCCCGCGGGCTCACAGGGTTACCTCCGGACTCCGCTTAGGATGCACCGTCCCCACGCCCTGTGGACACGCTACGGGGGCAGCTCCTCTGCCTGCACGTCGCAGAGAGGGGGTTTCTCATCTTTGTTGTGCTGTGTTCAACCCGACACCTGGTGGCACACCTCTTATCACTCCAGGCGTTTTGGAAGGGTCGCGACGTCTGAAAGCACCAGTGTGTAAATTTGACGGGGCTGTGGGCAGCTACGTCGTGGGGTCCAAAAACAGCTAAAGAAAATAAAACAAGGTTTAATGAGCTGTCTGCTGCAACATACGCCTGACAGCAGTCTTCAATGGCCCAGGCAGCACTTCTGAGGCAGGTCTCATCTCAGAACAAGGTCTGGTACCATTACCTCGTACTGTTTCTGTTTGCTCGACTCCCGCCATGAGAAAAGGTATCAGGCTGCACAGCTCTGTCCTCCCCCAGCAGCTTCCTTATTCCATGGTGGACACCAGGGCTCCTGATGCTCCTCTCGTCAGAACTGGCATTAACTGCAAAGTCAATGTTGGTTTTGCTCATCTTTAACTTTCAATGTGTTAACATCTATTCAAACAGGAAAATGGAGGCACAACATACGCATCTTTCTTATCCACTTTTTAATTATTTTTTTTTTCCAGTAAATACTTCTTATCTCCTGATCACTTTTGTGGGTGAGCTTTTAGCGGTGTATTGTGCATCTTGAAACTTGCACCACACTCTGGCTTTTCACTGCATTACACGCTACTCACATAAAATCATAAACTATAAAACTGCCTCTGCACAAGTGGATTTGCGTCATGTACTTAAGAAGTAGGGTGCAGAGAGAAGAGCATGGGAAAGCCTATGCTGTAGAACATAGGGCTTCATGAACTCATGGGCTGACTGTCCGGTTGTTTTCAAGAACATGCATGTTTTTCCACCTGAATAGTTTGGGTACTAAATCAGATGGCTTCTCAGGAACCCACTGGTGTTAGCAAGGATGGAGTTTGATGTTTGAATTCTCTTCTACAGGAGGCTCCCTCAGTGTGTCCTAGAGGGTGAGAGGCACAAGCCAGCCATGTCAGGTATTAAAGCAGAAAGAAATTATAAATGACAGAGTAGTGTTAGGCTAGAATACAATCTTAGAGACCATTAGAAGGGAAATATAGATAGGTAAACTTGCTTCTTGTTCCTCCACAATGGATTTTGACCCACATTAGTAAAATTGCACTAGGGACAAATTTGACACATGACTTGTAAAGTGGTTGGATGGAAAAACAAGACCAAGCCATGTTTTTCATGTGGCTGGTTGTGCTTTGGCAAAAGTGTTGACTGCGATCTTAGTTAGTTAAATCAATAAATTAGAATTTACTGGATGTATGGAGTTTTTCTAGACTAGAGAACTTTGCAATAGCACTAAGCGCACTTGTTACTGAAAAATGGTCAGAAAAGTAACCTCTCTAACACTATGGTTTTAGTATTAGAAAGCAGGCATTCTTTATTTGGCACAGGATGCATGGGGGATATTTCCAAGCCTGTCATAAATACCGAGTATAGAAAAGCTCCTGTTTATGTACCATATTTTATATACATATTCATTGATTTTCCCAGTATAAACATGTATATGATAATCATTTCCCTGAAGTCATTAACCTGCATTCCCTCTCCTTTGCACATGCGCTCTTCTGTCCCAGGGGTCACTCTGGTGGTCTCTGGTGGTTCCTGATCCTGAAGTTAAATCTGACCACCCAATGAGCTCAATGTCACTTCCCCAAATATGGAGCCGAGTTGGCACAACTAATCTAGTTATTTTTCACCTCCCTTTCTTGGTTAATGTTTAGCATAATACCTATTATGCAGTTCCATAGGCCAGTGATTTTACAAAATAATCATTGTCTTTTCCCTACCAGCTGAGCAAACAGTTATTCATCTGGCAACACAGTGATGCACTTATGTATAAATTTCGTGTCCTTTTGTATTTGATTTCTGGTTTGAGTCTTTTGGGTGTACTCCATATTTAAAGCTGCATACTTAAAAGACCAAGAAGCATCTTGAAGTGAAACCTGAAATTCTTACTTGCTATCAGTCTAAAAAGTAAAATGGAGTGACACAAGTCCTGTATTGTAACAGAACAATGAATTTACCTGGAGGGGTGGTACTGGGGTATGTGTGCTGGAGTAAATAAGTGCATCGTATTCTCCAGTCCAGAGTGAGTATTTCAATCATGTGACTTCTGTCACTCGGCTTTCTTTCCCTGGGAGAGAGCTCTTGGTCTCCTCTCACAGTTTTGAATACAGTCCTAAAAACAGGTGTTGTTTGGACAAAAACAGGTACTGAGGAAGGTATAAGGAATGACAGCATAGACAGTGGCTGAGAAGTTTTATTTCTAAGCAGAATGAAATTGGTGGTACACCAAGGCACAGTAGCCAGGAGACAGACTCAGGTAGGAGAAGTCAGCCTGGGGTGTTGTGAGTAACCTCGATGTGCATCTACACAACCCCTAGCAGCATTTTCATTGTGTTCATCTTAGACAACTCTCTTTTTCTAAGCTGTCTGTTTCTGAGTAGATATTTGATAAGACAAGCCAGACAGTCCCCAGTTGAGTTTTTCTTGGAATTATGATGTTGCTACTTCCCGAAATAGGATTTTTTTATCTGCGAGTTCTCTTTTGGTTGCAAAGTAAACAAGTTAAGCTAACACCCAGGATGAAATCAGCAACATTTGGGACCACAAACCTAGTGGGTTTAGGTTTCAGCAAGAGCACATTATTATAGCTTTTTATTGTAATTTTTTCCCCTCCGAAATTATGTTAGGCTTCATGCCAGCCAATTTTCACTGTGGGTTTGTTTTTTTTTGTCTCCAAAAGACTTTCAGAGGTCTGAGCATCTTAGCCAGCTTGTGAATTTCTTCTTTGTTGCTTCTCAACTCCTACATTGTCACATACAAAGTCCGCTTTTACTGTTAGTCTTGCCAGAACATCTTAGAGCCCCCTAAATCACCAGTTGCCTTAAAACATACAGCACAGTTTGACAGTTTTCTCTCTACTTTCAGAGCTTTTGGTTTGCAGCTCTTGTGTCTTTCACCCTTCCCACGCAGCTAGGAAGTCTAGAAATTTCTTTATTTCTTCTTCATGAAAATGGAGCTTTTTATCTAGCTTCTGTATCTCTACAGAACCTCTAGAGAACACAATGAAATTCTCAATAAAATCACAGGCATTGATACTATTGCTTGCTTGCTGCTTTGAAAGTCAGAAGTTTAAATTTTCACTGTTGCCTAAAGTGCCTTAGCGTGACTGTCAACTGAGATTCGTAGGAATTACCTAGCTGAAAGAGACTTCTGCAAGGAATATGAAGCTCATATTGATGTTGGTTCATACTCATTCACATTGTTAAAGTGTTACATAGTGCAAATGACATCAGAAGTCATATTGTACCACAGAAATAAATTTCAGATTCTTACTCAAGTGGCAATTCCCTTGTTTCTCAGACAAACTCTGTTTTTGCCACTTGCAGTTTAGAGATTTGCTTCAGCTTCATGTGCCACCTCCATGTCATAGTTTTACAATAGAGAATTACCATTTCTTATTAGTTCTCCTAAAACATGCCGTACCTAAGATTCTCTGAGGTTGTATCCCTGTAGGGCCCTTGCACAGCAGGTCTGAAGTCAGAAGAGGTTTTTGTGTGTGACGGCAGCTCCCTCCATGTGGGTAATCTGTGGAGCATGATCTCAGGTTCATTCAACTGCTATTGCAGAAAAGCACACAACAGGTGATAGTGTGTGATGTTACCTTTCTGTGTCACACATAAAAATGCACTGAAATCCAGGGCAGGCTCTCAGCTGTCATATGACTGAGACTGCTGCAATGCTGGAAGAGTAGGGATGTCACCTGTGTTATTATTACACCTTTACAGATGGCCAAGAAGTTAACAACTATCCAGTGAATGAGGCCTTGGAGCTAATCAAAGAAACAACAGTGTTTTGAGCCCTTTAATTTTAACCATGTATGAAGTCATAGTCTTTTATATCCAGGAAAACATTAAACACTTGGAGAAATGCAACACTGAGAAATACAGTACCTGAGATTGCCCAAGAGTACCTTTCATCTCACTGCTGTTAATCTGCAGCTTTTAATGACCAGCTTGGCATTATCATAAAAACTCATCTCTAGCTTCTGTGCGTTTTTAAATGAACACTTCCCTCTAAGCAGTAGATTATTTTTGTTGCCTTTAAACAGTGGACCTGTAAAAGACTAAATGGCAGGGTGGTTTTTTTTTTTTGCTAATAAAGTTGTTAGGTGCTTTGCTATGAAACTGATTTTGTAAAAGCTTCCTTCCCTTGTGGAACAGCTCTCGCTCGTCTGCTTGAGATCCTCAATAATGGAAGTGTGCCTACTTAAAGAAAATTATAACCTTTAATGAGTGAGGAGAAGTCAAGTGATTTTATGTTAGGCTGACAGAATGAATTGAATGTGTCTTCAATATGGTGATCTGTAGTATGTAATGATTGTCCTGTCTACATCACAATTTTGGCAGGTGAAAGCTAAAATCCATTTCATAATGGAGAGGCAGAATCATCAGATCAAAACATAAATGCCTCCCCCAAGAAGCTGCTGAGGAGCAGGGGATATTGGGGGTGAGGGGTGGGATGCTAAGTTGGCCTTCTGGAAAAGGGATGTTAAGAGAAGGCATTTTGTGGGTGTTTTGGTATGTAGAACTTGTTCAGTTTTGCTGTATGCACTGGTCCCTGGATGGAAACAACCACTGAAAATCTCTACCTCCACAATCTCATCATAAATATCTGTGTGCCTTTTCAAACAAGCAGCATTTTCCTGGGAATTTGCTCTACCTCATAAATATTTCAGGTGGTCATGCAATCCTTTGTTGCTTGCCACAGCACTCTTGCCCCTCCCCAACCATCAAAACTTCCAAATGCCAAAAAGCTCTATGTCCTACTGCCTAACTTTTGAACACCTAAGGGAAAGGGCTACTGCATCATCTACCAGCTGCTGATCAAGCAATCCTGGAAAAGAGTGAAAAATTTAGAAGACAGTCATATTCTATGTCTGTAAAGTGGCAAGCAAGTTGGGAGTAGTCAGGATGGAATATGACCTGGAAGTAGTTGTAATATGTGAAATGAATTAATTGGATATCCCAAAAACACGGGGGTAGAGAAGGGCGAATGAATTTCAAGTAAGTCTCACAAGAAATTGCTTAAAATTTGAGATATTTTATATTGGAATAACAGTGTATATGCTTCAGACTTTCTTCCCAGCTTCTTCATATGAAATTCCAGAATGGGTAAATTAGAAAGGATTCCAATAACTGTTTTATCAAAAATATGTACTTGGGCTTAAGATGGGGCTTTTGCATAATTGGATTTTTACTGTTTTGCTGCTCAGCTGGAACGTGTATTATAATGTTCTGACTGCTTTCCTGTACTTCCCACCCACAAATTGCCATAAAAAAGTAAATATGCTCAGTAAACTAGGCCTACTCCACACTTAGCATTTTGCCCTTCAAGAGCAGCAAAGTGATTCTCTCCACTAGATAGGTCACTTTGGACAATGAACCATTGAGACTGATCATGTTCTCAGGTGGAGTTTTCTGACCTGACAAGTACAAATAGACTGATATTTCTGACTTCAAACATGAATTCTGCAAAACACTGCAAGGTGCAGGTGGACATAGGGTATAATACTAAAATAAAAAAAAATAAAGCAATATTACACCTGGCATCCAACAATCCATTTCACAGTAGTAATTCAAGTGTTGTTTCATTGCTGTGTAAATTAAACATTCATACATCAACAGTGTGGTAGCGAATGGAGTTTGATTATTCCATTGTTTCAAGTTGAAATATAGGTCTGAAGGGATATTTGTATTATTATGAAAGCTGGAAATGTAAACCAGCATCACCATGCTTGCAGGTGTTTGGGTAAAGTAAGAATGCACTGCCCTGAAGATGTCACAGATTAGACACAGGCTAGTACAGAATAGCTAACTGTAAACATACTGTGCACAAGAAATGGCAGATTATACTGAACCCCAAAATAATAGCTTTGAAAGACAGTACTCTGAAGCCACTTGGGGTTTTTTTCTGTCCTTCAGACTGAAAATATCATTTTACCATAGTACAGATCACCTGAATTTAACTCAAACTAAGAGAAATTCCTGGCGGTGACAGTGTGTATTTGGAGTTCTAGAAGACAAGAAGAAAGAAAGAAAAAAAAATCACAAACAAGTGAAGTCTTGCTTGAAATCCTCCCCCCACCCTTTTTCTTTACTTGCTTTCAAAGTCATGAGGAATATTCTTACTTAATTTTATGTTAAATAGTTTTTAGATGTTCAGTTTAATTGCTAGTTTGTGATATTATCTGTGGTAATAAAGCACCAACCAAAAATCCAGAGCCATGCAGCAGTTTCTCTCTCCTAATTTCTTTTTGAACTTTGACTAAACTTTTTCCTCTGTGGAGAAAGTATCTGTGAATTATAATGACATCTCTTGGCAAGTGCTGTCTTCAGAATCATGTAGCTGTCAAAATATGTGATGAAGTCAAATGGCCTCAAGGGAGAAAAATATCATTCATCATCATGACAAGTGATATACCTCTGTGAGACAGTCTAACAGATTAAAGTTTGTCCCAAGAATCAAGAAACTTACTTTAATGATGCAACTTTCTCGCTTTACAGCCTACTGTCTGTGTCCTTCTTCCTCCTTTTCTTCCTTGCTCTGCACTTCACCCTAGACAATTTCACTGGTTCTGTCAACGTGAGATTTTCACCTGAGATCCAGACAGACAGAAAAAAACCTGCTGTTTCCTTGCGTTGAGCCCATCCTGGGTGTATCATCATCTGCACTTTCCAAAAGGTTTTCCTTTTGCTTGGCCTGAGTCTCCCAAGGTGCAATCCCTTGGCTGTTTCCCCTTGTTTTTCCACCTCCAACTAATGGCAAAGGTTCTTTGCAATGCCCTATAAATATTTCTAAGTTGCTACTGAAGCACCACAGTCTCGTCTTTCCTGACAAAACAAACCTATCTCCTTCATCCTCTTTTCCAGATCACATTCAAGGCCCCTGACCACATTCACAAAATTAAACACCTCAGGACTGAGATCTCTGAAACAGAACTGAAAGACTAAGCAGTTTTGAGAATTTTATCCTCAAATTTGCTGTTGGCAGCTGTTCTCTGTGTGTTTGGTTTTATTTTTTCAAGTGGAAGACAGAAAAGAAAACGAGGTACTAAATCTGGAATGCAGATATGGAAAATAGATGTTTCTGCTATACAGGGACAGAAGATGACTGTATGAACAGAGGTGAAGAAGAGCTGTGCTCCTTAATGAAATGTCTCTGTGTATGTTGTGCTAACAGTTAAGTTAGGTGGAAATGTTGGTTTTGCTTGAAACTCCTCACTGTCTGCCAGTGTTTCCCAGTGGGACTGTATTTTGATTCAGAGATGCTGCAGGAATTTTAAGGGATTGTTAACAGGAGCTGTGGTGTATGGGAATAATCTCTTTCTTTGCTGTCTGTAGTATTCCCTACTGATGTGCTTTGATCTGGGCGTCACCTCCTTACACACTGAAGCGGTAGGTTGGAAAGGAAATGAAGTTAAAAGATTTCCCAGAGAGATCTTTCTCTGTGTTCTTGCAACTGAGTAGATGATGGCAATAAATAACAGCATCCTTGTCATGTCCAGAATAACATGGGCATTCCTGCTTGTGTATCAAAGGAGGAACAGAAGCTCATCATTCCCATGCTCTGCTGCTCCAAATGATGAGGCTCAGATGATCAAGCAGTAGCATCCTGATGCCTCTGCTGAGATCACACCGTCTGAGCTCAGGCTCCAGCAATACTGTAGTGTAAAGTAAAATTTATAACAGCCAACAGGAGAAATTAAAGGATGCAAGGATGGATCTGCAGGTGTATAGCTTGTTTATAGTAAAGCTAACCTATAGAGTTGATATTCTCAGTACTATTCCACCCTTGCTTCCTGATTAAGTTCCTTAAATTTGGGTTGTATTCAGTGCTTACATAACCGCACAGAGTTTAACAGGATTACACCAGTGAAAAGTTTTGCCTGAAGAAGGGGGTAATTAACAAAAAACCTATTCATGCAACTTAATAGTTTACTGCCTGCAAAATGCCTTGAGTTCCTCCAGTGATGTCCGTACCAAAGCAATATATTATCATTAACTACACTCTGGTGAACACTGTAATTCAGAAGAAAGCTGAACACTAGCTGCCAATGTATCACAGCTTACAGCATCACCTTGTTTGTTCCCATCTCCAGCAGCACTTGCATGGTCACTTCTATGTTCAGTTTTCTCTTTTCCACCACCTTGGCAGCAGAGTAAGAAAGCTGCAATATATTTAAATGATGCATCTAAGTACCAGGTCTTGTCTCCACAGTTACTTGGTAGGTGTTAAGTGCTGCAGTAGGATGGGTTCAGCAACCTGTTCAGGATGACGTGTGTCTTGATGTGTTTCTGTGCTTAAACATGCCTGAGCCACCAGAATTTTTCACTAGAGGTAGACATGAGTGTAAGCATTTGCAAGAAGGAAAGGGAGGTTGTAAATCTGCAGTTTGCCACACAGCAAGGTAAATTGCCTTTTACAGCTCTTTGTACTGCCACATCCTCGATTTGGTATAAAGCATGCTTGGATCATTCTGATATCAGAAACCTACTTGGATGGAGGACTTGCTGTCTGGGTACAAGGAGCCAGAACAAGTGCAAACCTTGGAGATCTGGCAAGGTAGAGGCATCCTGACCCATATGGGTCTTTCTTACATGAAACCCTGAAACAGTCATTCGAAAAAGTGCATGCTGATCCACCTGCAAAGCATCAGGTCAGTTGGTAGCAACCTCAGCCTTCATGAGTGATGACTACAGCTTCTGGCTTTGTGTGGAGAATGCTCGTCCATGTGAGAAGCCTTGTGTTGCAACGAAAACATCACAAAGCAGTGCTTGTGGCCTGTGTGGTCTGGAGGAGGTCAGAGGAGGTCACAGCCTTGAGCTGCTGTGGTTGTACCCTGTGCAGGGCAGCACTTGTGAAGAGAGGAAAAGTGATGTCTGTGAGAAGGGGAAAAGGTGGGAGAGGGAATTGGCTCCAGATGAGGTGTCAGACATGGCCTGGATGAGGGCCAGCTTCAGAAAAGTTGAGAAATCCTCTGCTGTGAAAACAGGAAGGCAACTGTCCTGGGATACTCCACCTGAGAATTTAGTGCCCACCGCAGAGAGGTGGCAAGCCTAACTTCTGGATCTCTCTGACATGAAGGTATGCAGAACAGGGGCTGAACTCTGTGGAAACAGAGTTAACAGAGCAAGTATTTAGGACAAGGGTTTGACTTATCCCTACTGCTGAAAACCCTCTGCCGTTGTCATGGAAGATAAAAATCTGCAAGAAGCAGATACAGGAACTGCAGGGAGCAGGTGTTTGGTCGCAGGGGTAAATGATGAATCTGCCATTGTGGGGGAGTTAACACATACATGGGCTGTGACATGTCCTGATGCCCATGTCAGGAGGGATTGGGACTAGATGATCCTTAAGGTCCATTCCATTTCTATGGTTCTAGGATTTTAATAGTCTGACAGAGGTACTGGATCAAGCTTCCCCAAGGCAGGGATACCTTGGGGTGCAGAGCGGGTGCAAGGGTGGGAGGAGGCTCTGTGAAGGTCTTGCTTCAGCCTGTTGGGTTGCACAGGATGCCATGCCAGTTGTAGGAAATTTTTGACAGCTGAAGGACAATAAAAGATTTTATGTGTAACCACAGCCCAGTTAAGTATGGACTGCATCTGAATTGTCAAATTATGGCTATTTGTCAAAGGAAAAGGCTTGAAATTCCTACACGTCTGCTGTACTTAGTAACAATGTATGTGAAATCATTCTTATTAGATAGACTGACATTCATACTTTCCAGAGCAGTTGGTAATTAGAACTGAGTGATATTTCCAGTGTGCTGGTTAATGATGGCTGTCATCCAAACATGGCACTTCTGGACATTAATGGATTAATTTGCCAGCAGCACAAGTACTGGCTTTTGAGCTGTTGAGAGTGCGTGTTCACACGGCTCCCTCTTCCCCCTTCTCTCCCCAGAGTCACTTGAAATAATTAAACACTCAGATCTTCATTGACATAAATGAAAAACAGGGCCTTGTAGGGTATCTCAGATGCTATCCCACTCCCTCTACCATTTCATGTCAGGCATCGTCTGTAGCTGGGGTGGTGCTGTTCCCTATTTTGCTTTTCCTCCCAGGGAAGATGGTTCAGGTACACCCCAGCCCTCAGCTCTACAGGTGATAGTGACTTTTTACTTTTGCACACAGATGGAGGAGCACTGTGAGTAAACAGGAACAGCCAGATGTGAGGTGACCCCACTGTCCCTTGGGATCCTTGTATTGCAGCTGAGTGTCTTGGGGTGAAAAGTACCCGAATTTGTCTGTGTTTAAGTATGAAGTCAGTGATGACCTTTGTACGCAGCAAATCAGCAAGTTAATTGTATGGGTCCCTTCATACCTTAGTGTTTGAAACTCGAAGGCTTGTGGAGGGATTTAGGCCCAGGAAAGCTTCCTTATCATGCACAGTACATTGAAGTTCTGCAATTCTTCCTCCCAGGAAAATCAAAGCCTATTTTTTAGATAAAAGCAATCTTCTCAAGTGTAAAGTATGGAAAATTGCTAACAAAATGAATATCTAGAGAAGTAACAGTGCGAAAATATGTTCACTCCAGTACCAATATCTCTCAGTGGTCTCAAAAGGACTCAAAATTGCTGAGAAGAGCATGGGATACTGCGTGCATGGCACTAGGAAAATGTCAGTGAGCAAAGTTAGCTCTGTGTTACAAATGAAGCAGTAATTAAGAGCACGTATTCTGCCCTCCTTGGCCCTTCTATCTTCCATGATGTTCACTCTCTATGTGTGCAGTCACCAGCCTTAAATTTAACAGGTTACTTCCATTAGAGCCAAACACGGCAGGTAAAGATGTTCAAAACAGACTACGTTGTGAAAAGGGGATAAAATCTTCAAAGGCAGCTTCAGCACACAGTGATTCTGAGCTAGAAATGCAGGGAGGTTTAGAGCATTTGCTTGAGGACTGCCTTCAGCTTAACTAGTTGGGGCTTATGTGCTTAAACTTACTAGTTGTCAAAGTGTCTGTGTGGGAGCATAGTTCAAAACTTTTGGAATTCATGGCACAAATGTGGTGGGGTGCCTCCCCTTCTCTGTTTCAATCCTTGGAATATTGTTCTGAAAGGAAAAGTGACATCATCACTAACAGTTTAATAAAAATGAACCAAGATTGGAAAATTCTACGTGCTTACCTGCAGGTATAGACGTGATTTCACACATACCAGCTGGATATTAACTAACCACAGGAGTCCTTCTGAAGATGGTACTGTCTTCAGAAAACTTTACAGTTCTCTGAGTTACAATCTGTACACTTTTTTCTCATAACTAGCCAAGAATAAGCCACTCCTAGGGGCTTCAGTATCTTCGCATCCATCATCACCCAGGTCCCAAGAGCATTTTCATGGCCTTGTTTGGTCTCTCAGGCAATCCAGGGAGAAAACACTTTTCTTCCAATCTTCATCAGACAACGCAAAAAAAGTGAGAGTTTCTATCATGCTACAGCAATCTGAAGAATTGCTGTGGTTTGGATGCAGAGTAAGCTTGGAGAATGGACAGTTTGCATTCAGTTTCTCTTTCTCCTACTGTTTTCTGGGCTCTGAGACATACAGAGTTCCCAAGCTGAGTTTCAGCAGGGACACCTTCTATGTGCAGCACCAGTGTTATGGTAAAGTCCCAGGCTATAGAAATGCTGTGATGCTGGGATGCAACTCTTCATGTGGCTCCAGAGGAAGCTGTTCCTTCAGCTACCAGGACTCAAATGTGAGAGCTATGGCTCTCTTACCCTTTGGGCATGGAAAGAGGGATATGGGTTTTCAAGTTTCCTAGTTCAATTTGAGAGGAATCTTTGGGAGTGTCAAATAAAGTTGCCAGGTGGTTAGTACTCTGAGAAAGATTGTCTCACATGCAGCAATGTGAAAGATCATCCCACATGAGGGCACAACACGTTCTTACTAGAGCAGTGGATGGTGTTTTTTGCAAGGCAACATGGGTTGGACAGGCTTTTAGATGGGCCTCTGATGTGTATTCCCATGTCTTGCTCTGAGAATAGCATTTATGGTGCAACCCAGAACAATCTATGACCTCTTCGAGAAATTTTACTTAAAGTTGTGTCTGCATGTGCTTGAAAATTAACTGAGACAGTCTGCTTAACTCTTCCAGTTGTCATTGTGTGCCTGCAAAGCAAACTAAAAATGCGTTAGGACTTTCTGATTTATTTATTTATTTTTTTTTAATTCTTGCAAGTGCATCATTTACCCCAGGCTGGAAATTTTTGGCATTTTGGGTTATGAGACTGCCTGATGTTGTGGGACCCCTTACTAATATCTGCTGCAAATGTTTTATTGCCTGAAGAATTGAGTCAGTGAGTATACAGTGCTACGCTGGCAGCTAAGGAGCTTGCACAAATAACATACCACAAAGAAAAATTGAACAGGAATGCCTGCAACTGGGATGAGTTTCACTCTAAGGGGTGTTTGGCTAAGTGAGAGCAAAAAGCAAGCTAACCCCATGCCTGAGAAGCAACTTTGGGAAGAATGGGCAGATGGAAAGGAAAAGGACAGTACTAAAGGGGGGAAATCTGGAAGTGTACTGGACCTTCATCAGCTCTGCTACAATCAGCAGGAACCTTCTGCATTGGAGTAAAGACCTTAGCAGGGAGTCAGGAGAGGAGGGATGATCAGGAGGTGAGAGAGCCTGCTACTTTCCCAGAGAGGGAGCAGTTGAAGGGGAACAGGGACAAAATGGATGAAGAGTTTGGGAGGGCTGGCCTATGGCACTCCTGGGGCATGCTTTTCTGTGAATGAAGAACAATACTGGAGTTTAGGGAAGCAGAGAGTGCAGCTGCTAAGTCCAGACTGCAAGAGTATAGGTCACGCTGCTTCCCAGCTAGCAGTGACTGGGAGAGTTTGCTTGAAGGTGTCTGCACAGCCTTCCAGCACTGTTACCTCTGAAGAAGCAGGCATTGGAGCACAGACATCTCTGCACCACTAAAATAGTTATCTCTGTGTTCAGAGGTCATTGCATCCTGGAGGATATCTAAATTCTGGCCAAGAGCAGAGAGATGCTTTGGTGCATGACAAAAACAGGGTCGTGCCTTGCTTTCACAGCACATTCCTTCTTTTGTGTGGATTGCTCTTACAGTCGGTCAGTAATAACTTATAAGCCCCCAAAGCAAGAAAAGTTGAATAGTGACTGAAGGAACTTCTGCAGACTGATGCTGGTGGTTTACTCTCATCCTGACTGTTCACTCAGGACCATGAATCATGGTCCCACAGATAAACATGGAACTGGCTTCTTACTGTGCAGGCTAATAGTTCTGTGCTTCTGAAGCCACTGTCCTTTTACTGTACCCTGGTCACAGTACAACTGTTTGAGTCTTATGAGCTGGAAGTAGATGGGTTTAGATGTAAGAGGGTCAAGGAAAAAAATTAAAAGTGGCACATCACCTTGTTTTCAAGCTTTAGATTAACTCTCTGTCTTGGGTCCATGTTTTTCAGGATTTGGGTTTTTATATTTATTTGGGTTTTTTTCTTAAACTAGTTGCTGTATGCTCCAAATATTGCAATGAGGTGTTGGTAGTACAGGAGGTAGTTTCTGCTACTGGAAACTTCCCTCTGAGGGCAGTATTGTTCTAAATTCATGAGAGTCAGCAAACAGGAATGTTATCTTCCCAATCATTTTCAAATGCTGAAAAATTCATATTGTTTTATCACTGCAACGTATCTGTGCCTCTCTATCCTTTCTGAGACCTGGCAGATGGAATATATATTGTTTATGTATTTATGTTATTTTACAGTGCATGTTTTAATCACCACTTTTTCCAGGTTAGCCCTGTTGTGTGCCACCTGAGCAACAAAAAGGGATACGTCTAATTTTGACATCTAGGAGGCTACCTCACTCATTAGATTCGTATTTCTGAGACCTTCAGAAAGAAAAGTATAGTTACATGTACAGGGCCCATGTGAGATCTGGGATATGTTGTGCCAGACACTGTATAAAGTGAGAAACCATTGTTTCTGCAAGGACTATAAGGAGGGAAGGGAGAAACAGGATTGCATGTGATGGGCAGAAATGGAATAGAGATCTTTTCTTTCCAAATGTGTGCTCTGACTGCTTCCTTTCTCTGCTGTCCCATGGAATTCATCTTGGTATCCAGAAGGACTGCTGGAAACCATCAGAGGCCTTACAGCAATGAGAAGGAGCAAGGGAAATTCCTCAGGTTGCTTACATTCCTGTTCCACAGTCTCCAGAAGGAAGGAGAAAATATAATAATTTGATAATCAACATGATCAGTCAATAGAGAGAGTGATTACAGAGAGGGAAAGAGGGCTCAGTGGAAACAGAATATGCACAATGAACCAACAAGGAAGAAATCAGGCATTTGGAAATCTCAGAGAGGATATAGCTCCTCGGGCTCTTTACTGCAGTACTTTATGGCACAGCTTCTTAAAGCATAGAGAGGAAGGAAATCCAAAGAAGTGTTTTTTTCATGGGCATTTCAAGAGAATTTAAATATTGAACGTGCTTTCATCTGACAAGCTGTCTCTGCAGGCTGGACTGGAGCTGTGTTCAGAGCTGATAGGGGGAAATCTTCCCCTGCCACCTTCCTTGTTCAAGATCTCATTCCTGCAAAAAGTGGAACATACCAAAAGATACCTCCTCTCCAAATCAAGCAGCCCAATCTTAGGTAGTGAGGTACACAGTCTCGTGTTTTTAAGGCGTGTTGCATCCAAATGCCCCTGAAAATACTTGTGAAAGAGTTAGATACAATACATGAAAGCATATCCAAGTAGTTATATCATAGTAGATTTGACAGTATGGAGAAAATGTATTCCTGTTCCAACATCACTCCAGTGTGGTTAAATTGCATGCATTTTAAACATTAGTACAGTAGGGATCCTGCTTTCACCCTTCTTGCTTTGGGAAAGAGATTTTCAAAGGACTCATCACCTCCACAGTTTCATTGAGAAAGAGGTGCTGACAGAATGAGAACTGTCTTACAATTCATAAAGAAACTATTTCTATTTCCTCTTTGCTAGCAGTGCTTCTTAAAGGAGCAGCTCTACCAACACACTTGCTCTTCAAAAATACAAGAAAATGGGTAAAGTAGCAGTTTTTGAGTAATCTTCTGGTTGCTCCAAACTCTCACATTGCTTTTCAAAGTCTCTCTTTCTATGGCTATGGGAATATCTGCTAGTCTTCCCTATGTAAAATGCAGCCATGGCCGTCGCTGTTGACAAAAGCACAGGAGCTCCCTGAATTTGTTCTTCAGTGTTTAATATCAGCACTCACCTGTGTGTGTGTGGGGAATCATATTTCATTATTATTATGTGTGTTACAGTGATGTTTGGCATCCAAGGGGTAATTTTTGTTACATAGAGTTTAAGATATTTCTTTTTCTACTAGTATATGAAGTACTGCTACATCAAATAACAGATTGGTGACTGTGCAGAGATTTTCAGAGCAAAGCAAATGTTTAGCAACAATAAATAGCCCAGCAGACATTTCTCTATAGGCAGAAGAAGAAACATTCTGCATTGAGCTGATACAAAGCTGATGGTTATCCATACCTAGTGATGACAACAATCTTGCAAGAGTGCTTTGGAGTGTCCTTGCATAATTCATTTTATGATGAATGAACTTGCTGCAAGTCTTGCCACAGCTGTTGCAGCTTCCTGTTGTTTCATCAATTATCTTCAGAGAAGGCCTCAGCTCTTCTGAGATACGTGGTTGGGGAGGACTTCTCACCCCACATAGAGGAACAATTGGAAACATCAAACCCGTTTTCAGTAGTCCATGTGTGTTGGTCCTGCCTTTCCCAGATCAGCAAACCACTGCAGGACAATAATTACTTTTCTTAAGGGCCTGCTCTCCTCCCTCTGAGTGTAGAAAACCCTTCATGAAACACTTCATATAGAGGACAACTATTGACACAGGTTTTTCTGTGCAGTTTTATCTTTTGTTATGCCTTCCAAAAAACCAGATGTGCAGACAATGTAACATGATCTTCCTAATCTCTGTGGCAACACCAAGAAATCTTTATGACTTCTCTTCCCCGGGCATTTGAACAAGAGAAAGGTATTAAAAGCACTGGCTGAAAAGCAGGAGCACTATAAACTATAGCTAATGCTGCCTGGTGATCTCCTTTTTCACTCACAACACCTTCCCAAGCACTGCTGGGGGTGCTGTGTTGCTCAAAGCATGCGTCACGATGCTGCTTCCTTGGGAAGAGGCTGGTGTAACCAGAAAAAAACAAACCACTGCTTACATGCCTGTTAGTCACCTTCTGCCATTACGGGCTATTCCAGGATGCAGTGCCACAATCGCTGATGGATTGTGGCAAGGAGACAACCAGGAATGTGACATAGGCTACGGCATGTTGAGGGGCAGCTGGAGGAAAACGCAACTGCAAAAAAAAATTAGTTTCTTAACTGGGTAGAGAGACTGAATCTGTAGCCAATCCCATTTGACATGAATCAGATGAATCAGACTCTGTCCTTGTCAGAACTGCCCCAGTGCTACCGTGAAGGGCACAGGCAAGTGAAGTGTAGCCACTCATGTACTAGCAGTGGAATAATTGGGGAAGCATAAAGCCCTGTGTAAGTAGCAGATTCTCTTCAGGAGGGAATGCAAAGCCCTGCCCTTCTGTGCGTGTGAGCTCAGTTTTGCCTCTGATGGTGACCGCAGCCACCTGATAACTGGCATTGCTACTGTTACTGGGGCTATCCAGCAAAAAGGCAAGCAGAAAATCCCCTGACATTGTGACAGAGTGCTCCCGTCAGCCCAAGTGCCATATAGTGTCAGGCACAACTGACCTTGGATGAAAAGCCAGGTGTAGAAATTCCCATGAGGCTTAGTATTGTGTTAAAGTGGGATAGCTTTCAAAAGACAATGTTTTTGGCACAGAAATGGAGAAAGTGGGCCAGCATGGTACGCGGTGATGTGGTAGGTACTCCATGCTCCCTTTACCCAACTGTCATAGGTTTTCTTTTTTAAAGAAAAATAGTCCTGCTTTGCATTTTTTCCCTTTACCACCGTGAAAGAAAGGTGTTGAGGGCGGCCACGTGCCCAGGAGGTGTTTTGCTGAAAGGCAAAAACTACTTTATTGTCTTGGGTGGAAGTTACTGGACTTGGTTTGTTTCGCTGTGTTACGTATATCTATATTTAGTAAAGAGCTGTTATTTTTCTTTTCCACACCTTTTCAACTGAAGCCTCTTAATTTCGAAGTTATAATAACTTGGAGGGAGGAGTTTGGTTTTTCTCCTATCCCGCCCTCCTTAGCAAACACTTTTGCCTCATTAAGCTAAGACACCAGCCCTTGCTCTGGCACATGGGGCAGGTGGCAGCACAGGAATATGTTGCTGGCCAGCTGTGGCAGACCCTGCAGCAGCATCTACTGCAACCTCCTTGTGCTTCTAATGCCTCAGGGAAGGCAAAGGGGTTTGTGTTGCTCTCAGTAATGTCAGGTTTTTTCCCCCGGCAGCTTGTGGCTGCCAGTTGTCAAAGCATCATTAACGTAATTTCCAGAGGTGAGAATAAATGGTGAAGAAGGGGCTTCTGTCACTTACACTAAGTGGCACTGGAGTTGATAAAAGCTAACAACCTGTTGCAGATAACTGAGCACTAGAAACCTTTTTTTCTGCCAAGTTTTCAAGGTGTTGCCTTATTTTCTTGCTCCCTGTTACTCCTGTGTAATCTCTGAAGCATGAGATACGGCATTTGGAGTGTTAAGAGGAGTAATTTTTGTGTGTGAAAAGAAAAAGGACATGAAGATGAGTGAAACTTTTGTAGCATCTTCTTTAGCAACAGGGTGAGGAGGGTCCAAAGCTTCTCTGTGTTTCTGGAATCACCCAGAAGCCAGTGGTAAAGATGGAAAAGGGTGTTGAAGTGAGCTGTGCTGAAGTCAAGGCTGTCTCAGCTAGAGAATCTCAGTTTGACATTTTCCCCTCACTTTTCTTGCCTTTTGTCAATTGCTTGTCTTTCAACAGCTGAGTCATGGAGCGTCTCGAGGCAAAATGCAGTGTTCCTGAGGTCTGGTGTGAAAGAATTAAAGTTTAAGGATAGGCCTCAGGGATCTAAGGACATCCATCTTCTCTTTATTTGTTCTTCATTTTTACTTCAGTTTCTTCATGTGTATTTTTCATCTAAGATATGCTGGGAAAGACAAAGGGTAGAGGAAGTTACCTCTGGAATTTAGCCTCGTCTCATACATTCTCTATCCTTGCAAAGTCTGTAACACTTAAACTAGTCAAAAACACAAAAGAGTTCCCAGAAGCAACTCATGTCATCCTTGACAAGCCCCACTTGCCTTTAGATGCCCTTGAATTAATTTTATTGTGTGGAGTAGGCAGTTAGGAAAGTGCCCAACGCGTGGTGGGAATGAGCACCTTTATAGTGTGTTTGTGTGGATGCACACATGGATATGTGCATAAAACTTTAACCTGACCTCACGGGTGTTCTGTCAGGTTGGCAATGCCTGAGTATTGTACCACGGGGGTCCCCATCACCCTCTCTTGTAAGCTATTGCTGTCGCTTGTTTTGACATTTTAATAAGAATATTATAGAAGTGCTCGGAGCAGCTGCCAAGAATCTTTCTTATAAAGGATCTCTGTTTCTGCCTGTAAATACATGCGTGCATCTCACTGTATGCTTTTTTCTTCGTGTTAGTTGCCCTGGAATCCTCCAAGAGAGTTGCTTTGTAGTGCCTGTTTTTCTCACATCTTTTGATTAAGCTGAGAGAATTGCGTAGGCTATGGGACATCCCTCCTGGGTGTCTCATCTGTGGGACTTTTGTCTCTGTCTAGCTGCCTATGTCTATGCTTTGCTGCTTCTTTGCACTGTGCAAAAGCCATTTTGCATGTCCATTCCACTGCATTGTATCCATCCTACAGAAACTGAATGCAGTAACTCCTTACCTCATTCATGGTGACTGACTTATTTAGTTTCAGCTGTGGATTTTGATGCCAAATATAGCTATTTCAAACTTTTATAGCACTGGCAAAGTGCTGACCTAGAAAGACAAAGTGAACCTAGTTTTGAAAGGCTTAGGGATGATTAAAGCATGTTGGTTACATGGAGAAAAAAAATATAGATTGCATCTCTATGCTTCCTCCTCGTGGAGATTAACCAGGCACTGAAGGTGCAGAGGGGCAACAGATTAGGAAATAACCCTACTTAGTGGTGTAAAATCTACTGTCTGCAACAAGCAGCCTGCATGCCCCTCCTATTGCTCAGGGACTTCACAATAGTGCATGACAAGAATGAGACCCATGCATGTTCCATCTTGAGAAAGTGTCTTTGCTCCTGCTTCTTGGCAGCATCTTTCATGGGTTCTGTAATGAGTTCTTTAGAGTAATGCAGTTGTTAACAGTGCAGAAATTTTGGTGTACTGACCCCAGTGAATTATCAGAGGTAGGTGTAATTATTTGTAAAGTAATTCACGCTTCGATTATGAAATATTTGCTCTTGTCATTCTCTTGAAAAGAGAGGGTGTGCAGTTAGATTTGTGTTGACCTTTTCTAGGCAGCTCTTAGATGTGCCACGTAGGTGGAGGAAAGGTGGAGGTGCTGCTGTTACCACCACGAACATGGAAGGATAATGCAGCTGGAAACTGACGATTTCAGGAGAGAGGGGCACTCACCTACTCACTGCAGAGCAGAGTAGTGAGTAGTCAGCAGAAACCACATCCATTTTGTTTCTTCACTTGCAGAAGTGAGTGACACTCCTGTGTAATAAGAGAGCAGCAGCTGGTCTCTGATTGTGTTTTCTAGCTCACTAGCTGTATGATGCAGGAGAGAAAGCCTATGGGAAAAGTACACACAGTCACCGAATGAGGGTGGAGGAGCTTACCCAGAAAAACAGGCAGGGCAGTGGGAACTGCTAGGCTCATTGTGCTCTCATGGCAGAAGGCTGGGCACTGGTCTCTCTCAGAGGCTGTGCCACAGGACAATTTGTGTTTCTTGCACACCCTAGCTCAGCATCAAATCCTGCCTCTGCAAGCATTAAGGTAAAGGGAGAATGAACCCTCATAACCCCACACCATCAAATGTCACCAGTTTTCTGTATGAGCAACTTGGAGCAGCTTAACCTCTTTTTTTTTTTTGGTGTTGGAGATAGTAAAGAAAATCTGGAGTAAAACTGAGTGGTTTGGTGTAACTAAAGAGCAGGAATTCTGCTGCTGCTTTGCTGTGGTACGTGTCAAATATACACAGACAGGGTGTTGAAAGGTCATTCATCTTTTTATCGAAAGGTCACTCCTAACTCATTTGAAAGACCTATAATAGTGGGGCTACCTCCTCACAACACCCCCAGGAAACCCTTGAATTGCTGCAAAGATTTTCCTGTTGTCTAAAGTTACTGCTGCTTAGGGCTGCAACTGGTTGTCCCATCTGCTACAGATGCAGAAACAGAGTGCTCCATTCCTCTTCACAACAAGGTTCTGAAAGCTGCAGCATCTTTCCATGTCTTTTCCTTTCTAAAGAATGTCACTTCATCCCTTCTTTCTGCAAATCAATCTTATTGTCATTTCTGACCTCAAGTCAGTTTTGTTATTTGGCTCTGGACTTTTTCTTGTTGGTCCACCAATTCTTCCAAAAGTGGGCTCCAAGATACCTGCTTAAGTCTACAAACATACTGAATAGCAGCTGACACCAAACTCTAAGAGTACAATGTTATTAAACAACTGTTAAAGCACTTCATAGCAAATTGTTTCAAAAGGCCATAAAATCAGCTAATATCTTTGTATGAAAACAAATTTTAACATATTCTCCACCCATTTTGAAACCAATTTTAACATATTGTGGACTCTGCTGTTATGTGCTACAGAGGCAACTTCTTCATTCAATAGCTGCCACAATCTGAAACTTCTCCCTGGCTGCTTTTTCAGTAAACTCTGTTGGCCCAGAATCATACTGAGCTTGAAGTGCTATTACACACTGTAGCACACTGTATTACGCACTTAACTGAGCATAAACTTCAGGAACTCGAATGACATCGTACAGATTGTACGGTGCAATTTAGCATGTCTTTCTGTGAAAATATTCCCCTCCCGTTTGCCAAGTTTTGCTTTGGGCTTTGTTTGTTTGTGTGTGTTTGTTTGTTTTGTTTTGTGTTGCCGCTGTGGGGTTTTTTTAGCGTAGCAAATTTGCTGCAGCTGTCAGCGCTGCAGTGTTTTTTTGTGTTTCTCATTTTCCCGTGGGAAAGCTCAGGAAGCGTGAGCCTGCAGCTACGCTTTTGGATCCTCAGGCCCAGTTTGCTTGGCGGAGGGAGAGAAGATGGAGAAAGCAGGATTAAAATAGGGAGTGAATTTAAAACACTGTAGTTAGTTCCTTGCAATTAACAAGTAGTTGATTTTTTTATTCAGACTGTTATCAGTCTGGTTAATTCACTTTTAATTCTGATACATCAGTGACTAGCAGAGCTAGAGCAGAACAACTGTGCTAGAAAAACTTCTCAGACAGACAAGTCCTGGAGTGTATGATCCATCCTGTCCTCAGCAGGCTATTGTCACTGGCAACCCTGTACTGCAAAACCCCACTCTGAGATTTTGACATATAGCAGCTTGTCCTTGGTCAGGTCTAGCAGGCATTTTTTTCAGGCCTGCTTAGAAGTTTGCATCTTCTGGCATGAGAGGAGCAATTCCCTCTGTATTTTGTTTTTCAACCTTCCAGCATTTACGATTTGTGACATTAAATTATGGCAGCACTGTTTATCTGATTTGTTGATGGGATTTAGGATTTTGAAAACATCAATAACATCCTTAAAGAAATAGATAAGCAGCCGGATTATAAACTGGATCCTTTTGTCTCTACTTCTTGGGTTGTGAATTTTGTGGGTTCTTATTTGCAAGAGTATCTCCCCAACAGAAAGAACTAGACCTTTTTTGGCATCCCCATGGAGTCATATGACTGCAGGATCTGCGACAATATATACATAAAAATAAAACCCCAAAACATATTAATCCCAATAAAATCACATGAGTGATTTTGAGTCAGCTGGTGCTGACTTCTATGGTTTAGATGTATAAGATCATGGACATTCAATTTCCCCATCAAGATGGTAAGTTTAACAAAATCCCATTTGCTTTCAACAGTAGGCCACCATCTGTAGCAGTCAAGAGCAGAATCAAATGCAATTTTTTGACATAAATCTATCTTTCGTACAAAGAAATGAGATTTGGAGTCTTTTGAACTGCTTCTGCAAATTCAGACAGTCATGTCAGCAATTATGTTGTATTTCATATCCTCCTTGTTAAAAATGGTTAATACTTGTCAGTTATCCGTGTTTTACAGACCCATAGCATTTATAGTATATAAAATATATAAAATTTATAGTATATAAAATCATCTGCTGTTTGTCATACAGTTGTTGTAATAGCAGTTATTTCCAGATGATACTTACCTTCAAGGACATCAATTCTTGTCAACATCAAAGGAAAAATGCCATTTCTTGTGCAGTACCTATTCCAGCAGTATTTCCAAAAGGCCAATTACTTGTTATTTATAAATTGTTTGAGCCAGTAATAACTGGGCCAGCTTTAGGTAGTTGTTACAAGCCGTATTTCAGGTTGTTTTTTCCATGGCTAAAATTCTGTTGGCTGAAGATTAAACTTGCTTCTTACCAAGGAACTCTGCCCAAGGCACAGAGTTTTGCCAGCATTTGAGATATAATCATAAAATCATAAGTGTTGCAATTTTAGGTTGATTTCTTTGGCAGCCAATGGTTTTCTGACTACCACAGGCAACTCAGTAGTTTTGGATCATCTCTAAATTGACTGTATTGTTTGTGTCTCTTTTGAAAATGCATTGAGCTCTCAGCTGGCTTAATTACAGAAATGCCTCTGAATGTTTGGAAAAACTTACTCCAGGTTATGCTGGCTTTTGTTAGAGGTGCCTGAATCCACATCTGCATTGGAAAGCTAATTTGGACTCCAGCAGGTTGTGAATTTAAAGCAGAGTAGCTATTTTCAATTAGCGTCTTAAACTGGCAGCGCTGACTCCATGTATAGAGTGTGATGGAAAGCAGACTGATTCTTTTGTTCACATTGAATTAGGCTCAATAGGCAATTTCCCAGTGTGTGCCTGCATGGAGCTTATTGCTCTGGAAATTTATTCTGTGGCCACTGGCACAAGTCTCTTTGGCTCAATGTATTGTGTTAATTTTAGCTGCTGGGGAGCACCTGTATGTTTGAAGGCCCACTGAATTGCTGAGATGCACATGGTTAAATAGTGTTCTCACTAAAAAGCAGGAAATAATGAGCAGAGCTCTGTTCATGGTCAGTTTTGTCCAGATTGTGATGACCTCTACCTCTGTCATTTACCTGTGATCCACTCCTTTCTGCAGCTCCTCAGAGAAATCCCAGTGAGGGCAGCACACGAAGACCATCCAAACCTGTGAGACACTTCTCGTCCTGTCTCCCACACGGAGGCTTCATCTGCTTGGGTCCTTCATGTAGAGCCTCAGTTGTATACTTGTGTTAATGTCCACTCTTGCTGATGCTCAGAGATTTCCAGCCTAGAGTCTGTAAATGTTTAAACGTTAAGTCTGTGTGTGAATGAACATGCTCTTAAAAGAGAACACCAACTACTTACAAAGCAGTGGGCTCCTGACAGCGACTAGTCTGGGAGATTTGGCCTTTTCTCCCAAGAGCTTCAGACATGTCTGAAATGTTCCACATTTAATTTTTTTATTTTACATGTATTTATTTCACACACACACAAAAATAGCTGGAAAATTTCAAGATTGTTATTAGGATTCGAATTGTTGGTCTTTGTTTGCACCAGCTTCAAGGCATTTCTATTAGGAAATCCTGTCTAAATGTGATGATCTCACCAGATTCTGCATATGTCTTTTAAGAAAGGGCAAAAAGTATTGTATTGCAAATTGCAATAGAAATACCACAGTGCAGATGCTCTTTTTTCACATTATGATGTTTCCTTTTTTCACATTATGTTGCTGTTCTGGGAGCATACAATTTTAATAAATTGCAACTTGAGAAGACTCTCTTGCAGAAAGACAATTGTATGGCTTGTCATTACTGGCATTTATTGATGTTGACCCAACATTTCCAACCCACGTGAGAGAGTGTAACAGCACTCCTGCCTCAGGCAGGAAAGACAGGAATGGTATTTAGACTATAACCGGTGCTGCTCAGCTGCTAAACCCACCCTACAGAGTCTTGTGCTGAAGAGTTTTCAGTGGTTAAACTGACTTGCACCTGAAATGGGAACAAAACCCACTTGACACATAATGACCTCCTACAGTGTCTTCCAGTACAAATTATCCTATGATCCCATGATTCTGTGGGGCTTCACTGCAGTCTTAAGTGTGTGGAAGAGTTCAAAACTGAGGATTATTGTGCCTGCACTGCCTCTGCTCATGTCCATTACCAGATTCCTGAGGCATCTCCCATGACTGTTAGTAGTGAATTATGGTGTTATTGCTGAATTCATGGGGACTGTATATTTCTTCTGGATCTGCTGGGAACTTTCAGGAATGCATCAGAGAACAATTATTTTTCAGTGGTGCAGCCAATGACCATATGTGACGTAGATAAACATGAAGCTCATTAATCTACAAAATGCAATTGCTGTTGATATGTATGATTTAGCATAGACACCAGAAAAAGGCCATCTCCAGTTTTGAAGAACTCCTTGTCAGACAAAGTATCATCCTACAAAGCAGCATCCCATCTGAGCCTCTCAGATTGTTTTCAGTCCCTAAAGTGACTATACACCACTGCAATTCTAAGCATGAACGTGTAATTTGTGATAGTCCCGGATAAATATCAAAGCTAGAAATCCTGACAGACCTTTGGGCTTTTAGAGGTGAAAAGGTTGTATTTTAGAGATGGAGGATAGGGAAAGTCTGCTTGTATGTCATTAAATGGTGTTTTACAGGTGAAATTAATGTTTTGGGATCACTTCCAGCATGATTAAGTGTTTGGATTGGGACTGGAACAGCAAGAGATGGTATACACATCATTGCTCAAGACATTTTAGGCAGAGAGTTTGCTTTAACTGTAAGTGGACAAATATGTCTCTGGGATTCATCTTCGCAGAATCACAGAATATTCTGAGTTGGAAGGGATCCACAAGGACCATCGAGTCCAACCCTTTAGCCCTGCACAGGACCATCCCCAAGAGTCACACTGTGTGCCTGAGAGTATCATCCAAATGCCTCTTAAACTCTGTCAGGCTTGGTGCTGTGGCCGCTGCCCTGGGGAGCCTGTTCAGTGCTCTGGGGGAAGAACATTTTTTTAATATCCAACCTAAACCTTCCCTGACACAACTTCAGGCCATTCCCTCAGGTTCTGTCACTGGTCACCACAGAGAAGAGATGAGTGCCTGCCCCTCCTCTTCCCCTCCCAAGGAAGTTGTAACTGCAATGAGCTCTCCCCTCAGTCTCCTCTTCTCCAGCTGAACACACCAAGTGCCCTCAGCTGCTCCTCACATGGCTTCCCCTCAAGGCCCTTCACCATCTTTGTTGCCCTCCTTTGGACACTCTCTAACAGCTTCATATCCTTCCTGTATTTTGGTGCCCCAAACTGCCACAATATTCAAGGTGAGGCCGCCCCAGGTCAGAGCAGAGCAGGACAATCCCCTCCCTCGACCGGCTGGTGATGCTTTGCCTGATGCCCCCAGGACAGGGTTGGCCCTCCTGGCTGCCAGGGCACTGCTGGCTCAGATTCAACTTGACATCGACCAGGACTCCCAGGACCCTTTCCGTGGCACTGCTTTCCAGCATCTCATTCCCCAGTCTGTACATCCAGGGTTGCCCCAACCAAGGTGAAAAATCTGGCATTTTCCCTTGTTGAACTTCATACAGTTGGTGACTGCCCAGCCCTCTAATTTATTGAAGTCTCTCTGCAGGGCTTCCCTGCCTTTGAGGGAGTCAACAGCTCCTCCCAATTTTGTGTCATTTGCAAACTTGGTATTTTCATATATATTTTCATTACATTGGGCCCTTATTGATGTGCATTGTGTGTTTTGGGAATAAACGGGTAGAGCGCACACGAAAGCAAGGAGTCTGGACCTTGCCAAAATATTTCTGTGGGATCCAGGGAAAAGAATCCTTGTTGCTCTGTGCATATCTTGTCTGTGTCCACCTTTTTCACCTCTGCCCCTGTCTACTAAGTATCTGCTGCAACACTGACGTATGAAATATACATACTGTGAGTGATGAAACTCCCTGTTTTCTGTTACCTGGGCAAATATTGTCACGTGGTCACGTGGGGTAAATACTATAGAGCAGAGGGGATGGATGTACCACACCCTGGTTGATCACACGCCTTTGGTAAGAAGGTTTTTTTGGTGTTGTTTTAAAAAATATGCATGGCGTAAGTCTGCTTAGTTCCACAGGTAGGGAAGTAAAATCATGGCAATTCAGCTTTGCCTTTAACGTGACAGAATCTCATCTCCCATAAATTAGGGCAAATATCTGCTGGATATCTACCACATTGCATGAGTGAACCATTGACTCTCTTTTCCTGAGGGGAACTTCCTGCCTTTGGCATGTTGTGTCACAGCAGAGAAGTTTTGTTTCTGAGACATCTGCCTTCTCCATCACTGGGGCCATCAGCTTGTTGGGGCATCAGTGGCCCTTCCCACAATGCAGAAGTCTGCTAGAATGCATATATTTATTCTCAGTTACACGCCAAATCAAGCCTTCTAAATTATATTAGCTTGTAAACTAGGTTGTTCTTGTATTCAGCTATTTGAAACCTTTAATGCTGTACTGTGTTTACAGAGCACCTTGCTTTATTAGATTACCCTCTTTAATTGGGCTGAAGGTGTTTTTTATGTCCATGCTCGACCGATGCTTTCCCAAGCCTGTTAAACGTCTGTCTATGTATGCCCAGAAAAATTTTACTTGAAAACTTCGAATGTGAGGCTCAATATGATTTTTGCAAAAACTATTTATAGTTTTCCATTTGCTTAAATAGAATTAGGCATGTTTCCATGGAAGATTTGAAGAGAATCTGGTTTATTTCCTTTCTAAACCCTTAATTTGTTGTTAGTTTTCCACAACAGAACAGTGGGGTTCCTCCTCGTTGTCATCCAGAGAGAGGGAGGGAAGAAGAAAATCCATGCTAAATATTCACAGATCTAGTTTACCTCTTTTATAAATTTGTTAATTCAATCAAAATCTTGAAAATACAGGACCAAGTGTGTAGGAGACTTGTATTTTATTGAATGCAACAAGAAAATGATATGGGTTTGGGACTTGTCATTGGGACTCTGGGCAGCTACAGAAGAAGGAGCACTAATACTTTTAACTGAATCAGTTGTGCTTCAGACTTAGTGGGACTACAGATGACTGTGTGTGTTTAAGTTCTCTTTAGAAAAAAATAACTGTTGTTTAAGTGGTTATAGGTTAGTTAGTTGCATGTAACTGTGTGTAAAATCACCTGCAAATGGGTTTACATGCATAAATAATATACCTTTCAGAGCTGTATCATGATTCTGTTTGCTTAAATACCTCTAAATGGGTATTTTACACTGCGACAAAAACGTATGATACAACTAGGCTCCTCTTGGTGAAGAAAACCAGCTAACCAGTAAAGCATAGGCTTTGACATCCCCCACAATTCAGATCATCCTTATCAAATGCTACCTTCCTCGTGGGCTGAGGTTGGATGGTGGTCTCAAAGTGAAGGTACAATAGAAACCCTGAGCGTAAGTTCGTACTATTCCGCCTTCCCTTGAAGATATCCCGCATTTTAAATAGAATAAGGAGAGAGCAAGTAGAAGGTGAACTTTAAAAATTGGTGTGATTTTATTGCTTTTACCTTTGTGATGGTTCTCTAGTGACTGGGAGCCTGACACAGCTGTGAAACTAAAATAATGTGACATATGTGCAGTATAAGACACCCTATTCCCAAGGGCTTAATAGCACAGAAGTGATGGCCCCATGCTCTGATGCTTGTGGTTGGGACTGGGGAGCTCTAAATGCACACTGAGATTAAAGAACAGAGGAAAACTGCCAAGAAAACGTCAACATTTCTCAAATGCTGCTGAAATGCCTAATACCAGGTGAGTGAGATACCATTTGGCTTGTTTGGCCCAAATTAGGGAACATATGAGACAAGGACACACACCTGTTGGAGCAGGCAACTAAAACAATATTGGCTTTCTTCCTTTTTTTCAGTAATTGTCCCTTTTGCCCTCAGTGGGACTGTACCGAATTTTGCCAAGAACAATATTCTGCAGTTACTGAGGTGAAACAATGTTTTCACTTTTGACCCAAAATGTATGATGTCCTTGGAAATGAAGCACATTTCTTTACAGTAAAATTCTCACTGAAAAAAGGAACTATTAGATCAAAGAGGTACCCTATATTGAGCCTAAACAACTCCTGTCACAATCTCTACAGCAAGATGGTTTTCAGTCCATGTCACTGAGTGAGATAAAGTGAGAAGATTTTTATGGTCCATTTTGGGATTTGCATTTCTGTATAGTAGTTACCAGCAGATATTCCAGCTAAAATCACAGCATTTCTGACTGCTTTTTCTTGCTTTCACATAACTTTGCAATGTATGTATTTTTACCCTGTTTTGTCTTTGCTGCAGAGCAATTCTGTGCCCTCAAGGTTGATAAGGATCTTAGAGCCAGTAAGATTTTACCCATTAATTCTCATGACTTGGTAAAATATGGATCAAAACAGGTTCATTTAAAAAGCAAGTAAGGAAATACTTAATGTAATTCTTGTTGTTTTCTGGTACTTTGACCTATCAATTGATAATTTTAAGATGATCATTTCATGAAGAGTGGCAAAAATAAGCTACACCTTTTGTGACAAAGAGCTGGGAGAATTCATACAGATCTCTGGTAGGGAATTAGACACTAGGTATTGTGCATTCCTCAGAGAATTTCTTCTATCACAATAGGAGGAGGTATAAATTATTTAGATCTATTAAGTATCAAATTAAGAATTGTCGATAGTAGCAACGTGTATCCATTTTTAAGTAGTCTGACCAAAGGTTTAACATTTTTCGTGTGCTTCACAGCACTTTATTGGAAAAGAAATGTTCTGCACAACTGATTAACTCAATCAGTCCACCAACAACGGTTATTTTTGGTCACACAGTAGCACAGCACATAACTTCTGTGCAGTCAGGGACTGGGACAAAGTAGGAGGCAGCACTTCAAATTAAAAACCTTTCAGCACTAGAGATGCATCTTACTTCTTGGCTCTTGTTCTGTGTTGAAACTCAGTTGTTGGTCAATTTGCTCTCATGTTGTTTGTTAAGTTGGCTTTCATTTCTCCTGTGCCTTTCTCTGAACTGATAGAAAACTCACCTCCTTCAAAATTTCTCCTTCCCACTTGGTCAGATGGCCTCAGTATTATGAAAGGATGTCATAAGCCTTGTGTTCACCAAGGTGCTTTTCCAGGGTGGTTTTGTCCTTGCAGTCAGACCCTAACTCAAAGGAAGTTAGTACACTGCAAGTCAGTATAATTGGGCGTTGGGTAATAGGGTGTTAGGAGGAGAAGCACTTGCAGTTATTTTGTCATGTACTCAGTTACAACTTATGCCTTAGTTCAAATGTCTCTTTCCGAGGCTTGTTTTTCTCAGACTCTGGCCATCCCTGGAGGTCAAGCGCTCGTCGTAGTCAATGTGGGCACTGTTAAAAAGTTCTAAATTAACAAATGCCATTTGTAGTTAAAGCCCACTTGGTGCCATGATTCTTTTTCTTACTATGGAAGAGCCTTCTTCTTTGTGGTAATGATGCTGGTATTGCCTCCTTCACAAGTGAAAGGGAGAGTTCACCTCTGCCCTTGTGAAACCTTCCATGAACCAGTGGAGGGGACATCTGGAGAGTCCCACAGGCTCACACCCTGCTCCAGTCTTTGTAAGGTAGCCCACAAGCAGAATTTTTGGAAAGACACACTTGCTTTTCATGAGTGTGTTCAATGCCATTTTCTATGAGTTGAATGCTACTTCTGAGGAGAAGTTCTAGCACATTGCACTGTGGCCTGTAGAAAGACTTCACACATGGTGAATGGGGGAAAGACAACAGGATATGAAACCTGCAGGTTGCAGCCATTGCCTAGATTTCAACTGACTGATTACTAGTTATACCTTTAGGCTGCATGTAAGATCAGGGAGGTCCCTCTTGGCTTTCCAGCTGTACAGATGGTGTTTGAGGAGGTTTAAGCTTTGACAAGCTTACAGTCCTTGGGAACTTGTCTCAGAGCTTGGATCACCACAATAACTGCATACTTTCAAAATTTTTGTTTATTTAAAAAACAAACAGGTCCCTTGCTAGCCAAACCTAGTGTAAAATAATGATAATTACATGGGCTTTGTCTTTGATTTGCAGTCATTAGAGGATGAAAAGCCATACATAAGTGATGATTTGCAAAATGAGGAAGGAACCCTGTTGGTAGATTTCTGATAAAATATTCATTATTTTTGCCAATCTTTCCTATCATAGCCTCTCTCCAATATCTTCAAGAGGGGCTCTTCTCTTTATATTTTTCAGACATAGATCCATCAGAGCTTTCTCTTCTTTTAGAAAGCAATGCACAGAAAATTTCTGTTCACCGAATGACTAAAAAGACACTTATCTAAATTAGCCATCCCTGGAATGTATTTAAATGGAGATTCCAAAAGTTGTAAGTGAAATTAGGAGATAACGTGTTCCAGATTTCTGTGTTTCATTGTTAGTTTTCAAGGTTCAGTTTAAGTTTTCACCTCAGTGTCCTACTAACACTTCACAGGGAAACATATGAAGTGTCTAGTAGTTACACCTTGTTTGTAAGCTAGTTCTTCAGCACGGTGTTTTGGTGAGGACAGAGTTATGCTCTGTGCAACACATCTTGGGACAGGTGCTGGTGAATGCACAGTCATTTGTAAAACGAAGTGGCTGATACTTGGCCTTGAAATGTAAATACTCAAACCAGAGAACAAGTGTATATTGAGAAAAGGGGTCCCTGAAGACCTCCAGCCTGTTCCACAGTCCCCAAAAAGGATCTGCCTTTTATTTATGTTATCTAAACTGTTCCTTCAGACCCCGCAGTCTTTGAGAATGTCCCGCAAACTGTACTTTGTAGCATAGAAGATGTGAATGTATGGAAAGAACAAGGTTTGGTTTTGGTCAGGGTTTCTCTCCTGCTTTTTTTTCCTCTGCCCTAACTGCACTATTGTGGAGTTCTTTCCTTGCACCGCTCCCTCACACACCCCAGGGGGAGGTCTTGGCACAGCCCTGTGACTGCTCTTTGCAGAGCCGTGTCACAGGTAGGAGAGAGAAGGAAAACGGAGGCAGAGCAGCTGTTGACATAACTGAAGGCTCTGACATCAGTCCTTTTAATTAGGTGGAGAAAGAAGAGAGCTAGCAGGTATTTTTAGAAAGTAGGATGCTGGGGAAAACTACCTCATGCTTGAGGTCTCTGGGTTTTATCATTTTAAGCTCTCCAGTAAAAAAAAAAAATTGAAATTACATCTTTCTAATTCTTTCCACTTCCTTATATATCCCTCACACTTTTTCCACCCTGTCTCAACAACTGGGTTACTCAGGAGCTTTAATCAGAAGTTAGTTCTGTAAACTTTTTATTGCTTACCTGTCTCCTGCAGATCAGTTTTGTGTAATTTCAGACCTTCAAAGACTAATTAATAGAAATCAGCAGTGCAAGAGGAAGGAAATATTATCACAGTGAAGTGAATTAATGACAGATGAGCTGAGCTGCAGTTAATGGCCTTTAATCCATAGAAGGGTCTGCAATGCAAAAAAGCACTAGCAAAGGGAAAGAATATGAAATGCATTAATGTATATGTATATTTATTGCCAGAATGAGCATAATGTTTACCACCTAGATGTTCTTCATTTCCTACTGAATGTTTCAGCATTTAACACCCAGTATTATTCAGGAGGTAAGAGAGTTCAGGAAAGGGTACATCCTCAGCTGAGATTGTCTGTAGATTTGCAGAGATTACACTAAATTGGTAAAAGGTTATGTAAATTTTGAAGATCCCTCTTTGGTAACCATGAATATTATAAGCATGTTTTTGTACTCTGGTTTCCTAAGGAAATGAAGATTAGAAGGTTATGTGTAGGTGGGTACCTCAGTCAGTAAATCTTGCTACCATCCCTTTGTCTCCCAAGTACCATTTAAAACTGCTGATGAAGTTCAGCTAAAATAGGCAGCAGGGTTGTGATCTCCAAGCTTTTGAGTTTCTCCAGGTTTTATGAAAATGGGCAGCTTTGTAAAGGAGACAGGGTTCCTAGGTATGGAAGGACTAAAGAATACCTCAGCCCTTATCAAATTTTGTAGAATTCAAGCAGTAGGCATTATGAACACTAACTTCAGAGAGTGCACGTTTGGCACATCACATAATATAATCATAGTGTTGAAATCCACACAGAATGAAGACTGTAATTTCTGCACTTCAATGAAGTATCCTTTTCACTGCAGAAATTGTAGACCTGGGACTTTCAGATCCCGAATGGAGTGTATACACCAATAGGATGGATTTTTCTTTTGGGTATTTGATAGCTGTTTGCCCTGTGCAGAATGCAGCGGTTCCCATAACACTGGAATTAAAAAGGGTCTAGAGCTATGATCCAGTTAGAAGTGCTCACTTATCCCTGCAGAGCTAATGTGAATTAGCATAGCTTCTTTTGTACACTGCAACCTACCGTTTGATCCCACCATTTGCAAAGCAAGAAAATGAAACCCATTATTTATCATTATAGCTCAAAGGTGTCTATTTGGTGCTTGAATAGCCTCTTGAGAAAGACAGGTGATAAATTTTTACTGCAACTAAAATATTTATTGTTACCCAGGGACACATTTTAAAGGTAATGTTAGTTGTATTAGTGCTTTGCAGATGAATGGAGGTAGTTTCCCCTGATGTCTGACTGGCTATATACCATCCTTCACTGATTGCAATGACTGCAGTGCAAAACAGCTTTGCAGTAAAACTATTGCACATGTACTGAAGGTAAGAGAGCCAAATTCTTGAAGTGCAACTCCCATTACAGCTGGAAAGTTGTTAGTTTTGGCCCTCTAGAGCGCAATGATCTTTTGATCTGTGAGCTCAGAAAGTCTTTGCATGCTAACTGGTACCTGTAGTTATTTTGATTATTTTTTTTTACTTTATTAATCCTTGAGTATTAAGGTCTAGACTGTAAGCTTGCTTATTTTATTTAGTCGCTGTTCACCGAACTCAAAGAACTGCTTTATTTTAAGGATAAAACACCTAGCTGCTCAGATTAAGTTTCTAGTATTATTTGCAAAGACATGCTGGAAACAAGTTTGCAAAGGGAAAAAAAAGAAAAGAAAAAAGGAAAATGTTCACATTGGCAAAGGAAGGGAATAAGAAAAATAGATGATATCTTCTAAAGAGCATTGGGATGATTTCTGGAAACTTCCTAACTTGCTTTCTACAGGTCTGGTTTCTATAGAAACCTGGAGTTTTGAGGTGCAAATCCAGTACAGCTTTATATTTTTTAAACGCTTCATGCAAAGCAAGAGTGGGTTTCTGCACTGTTACAGAACCGGTGAAACCAAACAATCCTTCCAGTGCAGGACAGGTACTTTCAGTAAACTAAACACCCCAGAGCACACCTCCTACAGAGTGTCCCAGGTGTCAGCTGACTGTGACCCAAAAGCCTCCTACCTACCATACAAAGAAATCTTCCTTGCTCTACACATACCTTTGCGTATGACAGTTGATGCATTTGGAGGACTTGAAATAAGGATTTGTGTAACACTGTAGAGATTATGGAGCTGGCTGGAGGGCCTGCTCAGCTTCAAGTACTGTCTGAAAGTTGCTTTACCCAAGATGCCTGCAGAGAGGTAGGGGCAGCAGATTAAAAAGCCACCAAGAGGTTGTGTGAGAAACGTTACAAGGAGTTTTTATCTAATTGAATGTAAGCAGTGGTGGCTTATCTAGCTAGGAAACCCTTGTGTGGTGTAACTCTCAGTCCTACAGTCAGGCACCTCATTCTGTGTTCATTCAGCTGATCATCAGCTCTGTTTTGGGTTTCTCATCAGGGAGGACTGTATTCTTTAATAAATGTATTGTGTTTCAGTAGCAGAGGGGGTGCTACAGGAGTTGCTTCTGTGGGAAGCTGCCAGAAGATTCCCCCATGTCCGACAGAGCTAATGCCAGACAGCCCCAGAATGGACCCACCACTGGCCAAGGTTTAGCCAGTCTGAGATAGTACTAATGGCTCTGTGATACTGTATTTAAGAAGGAGAAAAAAGTTATTGGACAGATGGAATTTTGCTCAGGGAAGTAAGGAGTGCAAATATGTGAGAGGAACGATTCTGCAGACACCAAGGTCAGTGGAGAAGGAGAGGGAGGAAGTGCTGGAGGCTCCAGAGCTGGGATTCCCCTGCAGCCCATGGTGGAGACCATGGTGGAGCAGGTGTCCCCCTGCAGCCCATGGTGGTCCATGAGGGTGCAGGGATCCACATGGAGCCTGCAGAGGAGACCCATCCGGAGCAGGTGGATGCCCAAAAGAAGGCTGGGAACCCATAGGAAACCCATGCTGCAGCAGGGTCCTGGCAGGGAGCTGCTGTACCATGGAGAGAGGAGCCCACACTGGAGCAGGTTTTCCTGATAGGACTTGTGACCCCATGGGGGGCCCACGCTGGAGCAGCCTGTGCCTGAAGGAGTGCACCTCGTGGAAAGGTTTGTGAAGAACTGTAGCCCATAGCAAGGACTCATGCTGAAGAAGTTTCTGGAGAACTGTCTCACATGGGAGGGACCCCAGGCTGGAGTAGGAGAAGGACTCCTCTCTCTGAGCAGTGGCAGAAACAACCTGTGATGAACTGACTGTAAGCCCCATTCCCTGTCTCCCTGCACCACTGCGGGGGGAGGAGGCAGAGCCCAGGAAGGAGGGAGGGGTGGAGGGAAGGTGTTTTTAATATTTGTTTTACTTCTCATTATCCTGTTCTGATTTTTATTAGTAATAAATTCAATTAATATCCTGAAATTGGTCTGTTTTGCCTGTGATGGGAACTGCTAAGTCACCTCTCCCTGTCCTTATCCCAACTCATGAACTTTTTGTTATATTTTATCTCTCCTGTCCAGCTACAGAGAGGAATGATAGAGAAGCTTTGGTGGGCATTTGACATCCAGCCAGGATCAACCCACCACAATAAATTATCCTATTAAACCCTAGAAACACACTTAAAACTTGGGGAATAAACTGGCTGTCATTGCCCATGCAAGAGAGCGGTGGAACTGTTTTCTTCTTTTGTCTCTCTTTCTGCCTATTTCACCTCCTGGTATGGAGAGGTTTGTTCATAACCTCAGGACAATGCACACAACTGTGACCACAACTTCAGCTTCAGATGTTCTCCAGAAGGTCAAATGTTGATGAATTTTGCCTATCCAGACATTGGAAATGAATGTAGTTACATGAGTCAAACATCCTGTTCCTAAAACATTTAAATCTTTTTATATGTAGGGCAAAGATGCTAAAACTGAAGCTAGTAAATGTAAATATTGCTGTTCATGGTGTTCCATTTGGTCTTCATTATCTAAGTGGATTACTAAGAAATCAGATTATTAACTGTAATTTGAAGACTACTTAAATCTTGGAGGTGGCTCTAGATTCCATTGATTTTTTTTTTAAGGCAGGAAGAAAAGAGATGATCCAGAGGTTACCAATACTAACATCAGAGTTAGAGAAGTTCCTGAAATCTCCATCTTTCCTAATTCCATAAGTCAAAGGCTATTAAGACAATGCATTTAACTATGATACTGCTTACCTGCAATGATGCCAGATTCTAATCAAGAAAAGGACAAAGCTTTCATGCCTTACAGCAGCCAGAAGTGGTCAGACCCAGGGTGTATATTAGCTTTTTGTTGGGGACAAGACGTATATAGAAAGAACCCTTTGTTTGCTTCCTTCATCCAGAGAAAAGTTATGGGGAAGGGGAGGATGCAGAGACAAATGAATCTGCTCAGTCTGGATCTGCCTTTCTCCTGAAAGGCTTCACAGCTTAGACAGTGAAATGAACCTTGTGTTAGACTAAGGCAAAAAATGCAAGCAGAGGAGCTACAGAAATGCCTTGCTTTCCATGCATGAGAGGATTTGAGCACCAGGATCAGGAGGAATTATTTCAGACCAGTCCATAACTGCATCACTGAAGCTCTGAGACACTTAATCCAATTGGCTAAATATTTCAAACTTTATTTTAAAGTGCTTCTTTTTGCTTAGCAGACAGTTACCGGATATAACAAGCATGCTTATAGTTTAATTCACCTGCCTTCTCCTCGGAACCAAGTCTTTAAAACACACCCATCTTACAACCGGAAAGGGAGACCTGTGATTATCCCATTCAGTCCCTGCAGTGACTCACCCTCCTTGCTTCATTCAGCAAATCCAGCACTACAGGAGTTATTGCTCTGTCCTTATTCAGGCCAGCAGCTGATGGTGCACATGGAACAAGCCTGCTGGGAAGATATCCAGGCTTTGCTTTGACTCCAAGTGACAGTGAATTTGCTGCATACCCCACTTCCTCTAATCATAGCAATTCACTATCACTCCTATGAAGCTCTTCTACATCTGCCCAGTTGGCTTCTGTTCTGCCTCTGCTCTCTGCGTGGTGAGGCTGAACTCCCAGCCTGGGCCTGTGAGGGGATGCTTATGCTGCTCTCAGTTCTCTTCTGAACCCACAGTTTCCATCAGCTGAAAACCTTCTACTGTTGCCTGGTAGAGGAGCTTGGCTCTGGTGAAGGGAGGCTTTAGGGAGAGCTTGGAGTCCTCCCAGGAAACAGGCCTTTTCTATCCATGTGTTGGAAAATGAAGAAATTGTCTGTGTAAGGGACAGAGAAGATGAACTCCTGGGCTATGTTCTTCTCATTCCAAACATCAGTTGACTTAAGGCTTTTGGTCTTTGAGATAACTGGTATATACCAATGCCTTCTTATCTCTCAGAGAGTTCTAGAACTTAATTAATTAGCATTTATGAACTGTGAACACTTCCTTTGATAGGTGTTATTAAGTATCACAGCAAAATGTGAATAATCTTAGCATGCTTAAATTAGCTCAACTTTGGTATAGGTGAAAAGAGAATAAATGACACTTACTACATCATAGGGAATATCTTGGGTTCTTTGAAATGCCATAATCCTCCTCTTATGGCTTTCTGGGCTATTTTTATAATACTAATTCTGATTAAAAGTATGAAGTCTGACTGTCTGCTCTAATCCATTTTCATCCTTGCATATCTAGCAATATTAAACACTCTGACTAGCCTTAAGGCCTTCAAAAATATTCCCATGGTGTAGAAACTTCTGAGGAACACATAAGCTGCACACGTTTCCCTGCTTCTGCAGTGGGAAGAGTTTATGGAGCTGCACAAGCGACCGGGATGGCTGCTGTATTTAGTGCATTGACTTTGATTATGTCCCAGTCCGAGAGTAGCTGATTTAGTTTTTAGCTGTCTGCTGTTCCGAAGTGGAGCTCACACACTGTGATCACACACTGTGATCACACACTGTGATCACACACTGACAAGAAAATGGTTTGTCTATTTCCAGTTCTTGTAGTTTTCTTTTTTGTTCTTGTTATAGTAGCTGCTCACCTCCTCTCTTTGTAAGCTGAGAAGCTGTATAAAAACGGGCTGGAAGTGACTGCACTGAAATGGGTAAGGTTGAGAGGCTGCTTCTGCAGCCTGCTCCCTGTGCAGGGTACAGATGCTTTGAGCCCCGTCCAGATTGTAGCCAGGCAAAAAGAAGTTTCACAGAAGTACTCAGCAGCATGTAACTCATGATAACAATGGAGAAAAAGGCACAGCTCTTGTGTTCTTAGACAGTTTTGCCCCACTTTATGTTGTATTTTAGGCTGTTAGTACTGCAGATAGAACTGTATTGAACTCTACCTTTTCATACTAAAAAAGCTCAGCTAACCTTCTCAAACCCCACAGCTGTTCTGAGAGGGTTTTCAGCCATAAAGCATGAATTTTTATCAGCTGTTTTGCAATTAAAATGAGGAAAAATCCTCCAAAAGCACATTTTAAAAAATATGTAACTTGATGTTGTTTTTCAATATCCTGACTGTAAAAACAGGGTTTTTTTCCTCAGTTTTCTAGGAAACCTAATTTGACCATGAAAGAAGCAATTAAGCTAGAATATGTTCTGTTTTATCTGATCTCTAAATAATTTAGAGGCTGAAATTGGTCTGATTTTTTGTTATTGGTACTGAAAAATAAAAACTTTACTCATTATATGAGCAAGTAAACACAAAAGGCAAATTATGTGAGGCACATAAAAGTGAGGAAGAACTAAGAAAAAAAGTAAGTGCAAAAGAACGAACTTGGTCCTGCAGTTTAGCAGCCATATTTACTGCAATTTTATGATATGAACAGATAGGAAAATAATAATGTAAAAATGTTTAACTAGAAATCATCCAGTTCAAGTCTCCATTCCCAAATTGTCTTATAACTTCAAATTCTTTATTTCCATCTGCTACATTACTAGAACAAGTGCAACCTTATAAACTTCCTTGTTAGAGGAAAATGGGATTTATTTGCTATAGGCATGTAAGGGGTGCAAAAGATCCAGAGGCTATACTGGATTTCAATTTTGTAGTTAAAGCTTAAAAAGTGATTTGAAAGCAATGCTTTCCATTAAACATTTAAAAAACTTTCTGTAGAAAATGTGTTTGCATGCTAAACAGAGGAGAAGAACATAGATTATTTTTTGTAATGATAACACTGTGCCTTGGGAGAGAATGACCTCCAGTGTTGTCTTTCCTGGAGCATCTAGATAGAACTCAATCACTACTCACCTTCACAAAGACTGTTTCAGAGTGGGGCACTTGATGACAAAGTAGTCTGATGCCTCAACCCAGTATATTCACTGGAGGAAGGTTCCCTTGTAGTGGGGATGTACCTGGTCTGATTGGCTGTACAGCAAAAGGGATAAGGGAGATGAACAGAAGTAGCCATGATCATTTCAGCACAATGGAAGAGTAGGTATGGAGAGAAGGGCAGGGGTATTTTGAGGGCACAGCAGCTGGTGGAGGTTTTTTTTTTAAGGGCAGAGTGGCTGTTTTGAAAGCACAGATGGTGTTTGGGATGTAGGAATCTGTAGAAAACCAAGATTTGAGAGATGCCTAAGCCACTTTTTCATGTGGGCTACGAGTTCAGGTTTCTGTATTTTCAAGTATGCTTTTAGAAAGATTTTAAAAGAGCGTGGGTGACACCTCAGAGTGTGTGGAATTAACACTCTGTGCAAACCAAGCTCTAAATAACCCAGGTTGTCTCTCTCCCACCATCAAAAGTCCGTGCAGTCACTGGTTACTTTGAAAAACTGTGTCCATCTGTCCTAGAATTATAATAAATATTTTGGCAAATGCATTCATATGAATTAATTTTCCTACATGCAGTAGTGACTCTGCAAGTGTTCTTTGACACTATTTGATTAATTTTCCCAAGGTTGACACTTTTGTTGTTAAACAGAGCCACAGAGTGATTGTGGCCTGATGACTTTTTTTTTCCATGACACAACAGATCAGTCTTGTCTTCCTGTCACACAACCACGAAGCAAACAAGGCTGTGTCAGTAAACTGGGATTATTTTTAGTTTCCTGAAAGCTCCTTCCTGCTTCTTGGCTCCTATCTCTCCAGGCAGTTGGGAGATGCTGTTTTCCTCTCTCACAGCCCCTGGTGATTATACACTATCTGTTCTGGACTTTGTGTCCATTCTCCAAGTAAGAACCAAGATAAGATATGATTCTCATCAGGATACCTTGACACCTCAGGCTCTGCAGGTGAACACTCATGGCAAAACAGGTGACTGTCTATGAATTTCCACTTCATACACTTCTTTCGTCCTTGAAATTACTAAGTGTAGTTGCCCTGATGCTAAAAGCCATCATATCCAGAAGCCTTGTGGAACATATGTCACATAGGAGCAGTCATAACAGATCAGACCAGTGTCCACTAAGCCAAGTGTTCTGTAAAACAAAATACAAGAATAGGGCAAAGACATAGCATTGCCTGGATTTTTGGAAAGCAGTGGTTGTGGGACTCCTGAGGCAGAGATTTTGCTTGGAAGCCTGTCAAGGACTTTATTATTTGAATTTGAAAAAGTTAGCTCTGCTCATTTCCCTGTGATGCTTATCTTTTCTTAGATCTACATCGTATGATTCCTCAACTGCCTTACTTTCTTTAACCTGAAGAGGTGGCATTTTGTAGAGTCCATACCTCTCTGTGAGTATAGATCAGAGAAATGTCACAGGCAAGAGAGTTTCTGCCTGTGTTGAGTTCATACCAGGAAGAAAATTCTTGCAGACAACTCTCTTCATTTGTGCACCCAGAAGTCTTTCACACATACAGGGTTACCAGACTGCACACATACACTCCAGAGTAAATACATGAAAGGAGTAGGCTTGCTGGTGTCACCAAATGATCTTTTTTGAGCCATGGCTGTCAAATGCCAGAAACTAATCCATCTCAGTGGTTCCTTAAGGTAAACTAAGAAGCTGACCCAATTCCACTACTTTGACATTTCTTTTTATTTCTAATTTTCAAGATGAACACAAAAATGTTCCATCCAGTGACACTTATGAAGAACAAAAGCATTCAAAATCCACCTCTGTTTTGGAGAGCTTTCATAGAGAAAGCCAGAGCACCTGAGTTTGTCTGACTTAAAGCACTGGTTTCTGACTGCAGCTGCCTGGAGGGCAGGGACAGATGATATTATAGTGGGGGTCTGCTACAGGCCACCTGACCAAGAAGACTAACTGGATGAGTTGCACTATAGACAAATAGGAGCAGCCTTGTGTTTATAAACCCTGGTCCCCATAGGGGGCTTCAACCACCTCAATATCTGTTGGAGGGACAACACATGCAGTCCAGGAGATTCCTGGAGTGTGTTGATAACTTTCTTCTCTAAGTCACAGAGAATCCAATGAGGAGAGATGTTATGCTGGACCTTGTTCCCTCTAGCAAAGAGGGCCTGGAGGGGAATGCGAAGCCCAAGAGCAACCTGGGCTGCAGTGACAATGGAATTGGTGGAGTTTGAGACCCTTAGGGCGGCAGAAGGAGGGAACACAGCAAGCTCACTACCCTGGGCTTCACGAGAGCCAACTTTGGCTCTTCAGGATCTGCTTGGTTGAGTACCATGGGATAAAGTGCTGGAGGGAAGAGAGGCCCAAGAAAGCTGATCAGTATTCAAGGATCACCCTGTCCCAGCTCAGGAGTGGTGCATCCCAAGAAAGAGTAGTCAGGCAAAAACATCAGGAGGCCTGCATGGATGAATGAGGAACCCCTGGACAAAGTCAAACACAAAAAGGAAGCACACAGAGGGTGGGAGCAAGGACAGGTAGCCTGGGAGAGAGCCTGCAGAGAGATTGTCTGACCAGTCAGAGATCAGGTTAGGAAAGCTAAATCCCTGATAGGATTTAATCTGGTCAGGGATGTAAAGGACAGCAAGAAAAGTTTCCATAAGTACATTGGTGATTAAGAGAAGCCTATGAAAAATGTGGATCCTCTCCAGAAGCAAGTGGGAGACATGGTTACCTGGATCATGGAAAAGGCTGAGGTGCTCAGAACCTGAAGGTGCATGAGTCTATGTGTTCTAATGAGATGCATCTGTGAGTCCTAAGGGAATTTTTGGAGGAAGTGGCTAAGCCATTATCCATCATATTTGAGAACTCATGGCAGTTTTGTGAAGTTCCCACTGACTGGAAAAGGGGAAATATACCCCCATATTTAAAAAGAGAAAAAAGGAAGACCTGAGGAACTACAGGTTGGTCGGTATGAGCTCGGTGCCTGGCAGCAAATTATGGTTTTGGAGCAGATTATGGATTATAGAGGAAATCCTCCTGGAAACTATGCTAAGACACAAGGAAAGTAAAAAGGGTGATTGGTGACAATGTGTCTCCATTAAGGGTAAATCAAGCCTGACAAATTTGGTGGCCTTCTATAGTGGATTTGCAGAGCTATCTGTGGATGAGAAAAGAGTGACTGTTGTCATCTACCTGGATTTTTGCAAAATGTTTGGCACTGTCCAACACAACATCCTTTTCTCTAAGCTGGAGAGATATAGATTTAATGGATGGAGCACTGGATGGATAAGGAATTGGCTGGATGGTTGCACACAAAGAGTTGCAGTCAACAACTTAATGCCCAAGTGGAAACCAGTGACAAGTGGTGTCTCTCAGGGGTTGGTACTGAGACCAGGGCTGTTTAACATCTTTGTTGGTGACATGGACAGTGAGGTTCAGTGTGCTCTCACCAAGTTTGCTGATGACACCAAGCTGGTGTCTGTGGTGCAGTCAACACGCTGGAGGGAAGGGATGCCATCCAGAGGGACCTGGACAGGCTTGTGAGCTGTGCCTGTGCAAACCTCATGAAGTTCCATGAGACCAAGTGCAAGGTCCTGCACCTGAGCTGGGGCAATTCTGAGCACTACAGACTGGCAGAGAATGGACTGAGAGTAGCCCTGAGGAGAAAGACTTGGGAGTGTTGGTGGATGAGAAAATCAACATGACATAGCAATGCACACCTACAGCCCAGAAAGCCAACCACGTCCTGAGCTGCATCAAGATAGTTGTGGCCAGCACATTGAGGGAGGGGATTCTACCCCTCTACTCTGTCCTTGTGAGACCCAATCTGCAGTACTATGTTCAGCTCTGGAGAGTCTTTTCTCCTCTAGGCCCCCGGTAAAATGTTCCTCCATGATGGGCCTTGGATGCTGGGGATCATTTTCTCTCCTCAGACAGAGGTGCAGCACTCCGTTGAGGATGCTGAGACAACTGTGAATCATTGGCTTTCATCTGATGTGTAGAAGAAAGAAAGAAATCAATTTTAAGAAGAAATCAGCTGATAGTGTTTGTTCCCGACAGGGCTTTGCTCCTACTATGGAGGTAACTCCTTGCAGTTTGTATTGCCAGGGCAATTTCAGATAACAGTCCAGTGCTCTGAGTGTCCAGGTAACTCTCAAACTCACTTTAATGGTTACAGGAGTGTGACTCCCAACAGATGCTGCAGGGGCTTTCCATGAGCTGGTAGGTCTAAAACAACCAAAAAAAATGGCAGATTCACTGACAGGCTGAGGAAGCTCATGTGTGCTGGATGTACATTTACAGGATACCCAGCATTTGCTAAGTTTCAGAGGCTGGATTTAATCTCATCTAGCACTGTGCAAACTATGCTTCCATCTTTTAAAAACTGAAGTATGTAGCTCCTGCTTTGTTTCTTGAACAGATGGCTATTCCCTAAAAGAGATTTTAGTGGCTACAATATCTGTATATGTCCTTTTTCATGACTTTTATATCTGCCAACACAGCATCTTTTTTGCTGTTTTGATTCCCCTATGATTCTATCTTGCATTTGTCACATACTGTTCACTCCAGCTATCTCTGGTCAAATTATACAGAGCACTTGATGTGAAACCAGGCAGTGAATGCAATAAATAAAAAATTTTACTTTTTTGGTTTTTTTAGCTGGTGGGAAGTGTCTGCCTTGAAGACACCACAGCACCTGTCAGTAATTTTTCCCTCAAATGTGTAGCATGTAGATACTGACATTTAGGGTTTCTAAATCCCTGTGTTGCAAATCATAAATTTATGCAGGTTGGAAGGACCTGCGGCAGTTTCGCCTGCCTCCCCCTCCTCAATACTAGTCCAGCTAAATCAAAATGCTCTGCACGGTGCTATTTTTTAATAGCTATTTTTTAATAGCTGTTTTTTAATAGCTTCAAGAATGGAGAACTAGTGATATCCCCGAAACCTTGCTATAGTAAAGGTCTTCCTCTCTGGAGAAAAAAATTGTTCCCAAGTTCTCATGGCAGTGTCCTGTGTTGCTTCTTGTACCTGATGGCTCTCATCCTTTCGCTGTGTATCTCTGAGAAGCCCCTGTCTCTGTCTTTGCTCTCACCTCCTATGGGGCTGCTGAAGACAGTAGTAGGCCCCTTTTAACCTTCTCTTCTTAATCCTGACTTGAAAATCATTACCTATCATAAAGAAATATAAGTTTAATGGCTTTAATATTTTGGGGTTTGATCAGGAAGGGATCAAGTTTTCAGGCTTTTATGCACAACCACAAAGGCTACTCTTCTCTTTTTGTCTGACCTTTTAATTATATTGAGCCGTGGTTCTCTGTTTTTCATTTATTTAAAGAAGCTGAAGCTTCAAATAAGAAAAGTTTTTAAGTTTTTAAGTTTTTCTTTCCTTTTAAAAGAAAGGAAAGAAAATCATGACAATTGCCAAAATTATAAATGCAGTTTTAATTGAAAGTGCTTTTATGGACACATAAAATATCCTTTAGTATGTAGTATTGCTTCAGGACTTGTGAAATAGTTTGCAGCTTCCCTCAAGGAAAGAAAAAGAGCAGTGTTGACAAATGACCAGAAATAAGCATTTTCCAGCAGCACTGAAAAGATAGGCTATATGTTTATACCTTAAAAAAACCACTTTCAGTTTCCTATTTCTTGCTTTGAAGATGCAAACCTTCAAGAAACTCAGAGAAAGATAGGGTGGCAAAATGTGTTAACCCAAGACTCAGGAAGAGAGCCTTTTATAAGCCTGGTATTTGAGAAGTTTCAGTTTTAACATGTAAACAAATGTTTCAAGAAATAAAGACTAAATTAAAGTAGTAGTGACATGAAAAAATGTTGGATTGTTCAAATACCTTAGTAAGGAAGAAAAGGCAAGGCAGAGGGTAAACAATCTGTGAAGTTTGAGTGTTAAAATAATATACAAGTAGAGAAAGCAAAGCTATTGTGCAAAGAAATGTAAAGGAACAGGCCAAATAGAGGCTGGAGATCAAAAGGACTTGAAATAGAGGCAGAAATGTTCTGGGAAAAACGTCGTAAACAATAACACCCTGGAATTGGTTTCTTAGAAAAACTGGAAAAAAGTGAAAGCCTAGGTATGCAGCTTGATGCTCTTTAATACATTTAAGAAGGCTGTTTTGGAAAAGCAAGGGAAATAGCACTGAATAAAGAGTAGTTCTGTACATAATGTGATCTTCAGTAAAACAATAGGCCACTCACTTCATGTTCCTCTCATTGGGAGAATCTGTGTGCTCCTGTTACATGTAAAACAACAAGAGAACAAGATCTCAAGGCAAAATTGCCTTTATTTTGCTGATTTTCTTAGCAGTTCTGTAGAGTCTGAAAGTGTTTGTGCTGTTGATGATTTTTTAGCAAAAGGTTGTTGCAAGCAGATGTAAGTACCAATAAACATACAAAGGCCCAAAGCAACCGGAGTCTTTCATGGGAGTAACTCAAGAGTAGTAACTTAAACTTCACAATACATCAGAATTTGGAGTTGTGGCCTTAAATCTCGCTTTGCTGATTCTGCTGCAAGGTAGAGACTATAAGACTGAAATTCTTCCTCAGTCTTTTCACATTTAAGACACAAATTACTTCAATAGTATTCTTTGGCGCTTGTATAAATGGATGAAAGCATCTGTCAGCAATAACTTAACATTAATTGTTCTTTAATTAGTATAATGAGCATTTCTGGATGGTGTAATGCTCATGTGTGCATTCCAGTGCTTTCTCAAATGAAAACTTAATTCTGCATGTCCTCTCTGAAAAATCCTAAAACTAATGCGAGCGCTGTTTCATAGAATGGTTTGGATTTCATAGAATGGTTTGGGTTGGAAGGGACCTTAAAGATCATCAAGTTCCAGCCCCAACACCACGGACAGGTAACCTTCCACTAGATCAGCTTGGTCAGGGCCCCATCCAACCTGGCCTTGGACACTTCCAGGGACGGGGCATCCACAGCTTCTCTGGGCAACCTATTCCAGTGCCTCACCACTCCCACAGAAAAAGAATTACTTCCTAATATATAATCTAAACCTTACTCTTTTTCACTTTTGTCATCCATCTTTGTTGTTAAGTAGTATGCATATCCCAGTCAGTCTGTGAGAACAAGTCAGAAAGGGAGATAATTTAAAGATAAATAAGAACTCGATAAAGGCAGTGCTGATTTACAGCATGTTATTTAAACTCACTCACTGTTGCCGTAGTAGTCAGGCTGGGCCTTTGGACTGAAGGACAGATGCCAAGCTTCTTTATTCCTCACTGGTATAATCTCCTGCTGCTTGGCTGGCATGTGCCTGTAGTGCTCATGGATTCACTGCTTTTACTGTATCAGCAGCACAGAAACTTTATTAATTAAAAATTCCATGAACCCTTCAGATTCCATGAGCTGCTCACAGGATAGCACACACGTACCTGAGGGTCCCCCACCAACACTTCAAAGAAAGCAGTAAGAGCCAAAAAGAGGAGAACTAGCTTGGAAATGTAGTGAGCATGTTGAAATGCGTGGACTCAAGTGCTTTCAGACCAAGAGGCTGCCAGTCAACCTGTGCTGTCTCACTTACAGAGCAGCACATCTCCAATGAAGAACATCAGAGCAGCCTGATGCCTGTGCCTCTGCACCTTCTGTGCCAGGGACTGTTCCCTCCACAGCAAATTCGTAAGTGTAGTCTGCAAAGGAGACATGCATCAAGTCAATAACACAGCTCTTGATGACCTTAATGCCAGAGAGGATTTGGATTGCACTTTTCTGAGGGAATAGTTATTTGTAATGAGAAAAGCAGCAGGTTATTTTTTCTGTTGTGTCCGACGTCTGTTAAAGAACAGGACAGCGGGTTTCACATGCTCATGTTTGACATTCAGGCCTTATCATATGCATCTGTCCTTAAAGAAATGCTGAGAGATATACTCAGGCTTGACAGCCTGATTTGCAAGGACCTTATCTGCCAGTGAAGTTCTGTGTATACCTGGTGCAATAGCATCACCACTTCTGCAGTTTGCGTCTCCTCCCCAGTTAAAGGAATTTTTGGTGGGCTGACAGACAAGGCAAATGAGATTCCTTGGAAGAACTCTAGGCAACCATCTTCTCCAGATTTCTGCTGGGATGTGGTGTTTGCATGCATGAGAGAGAGTGTGTGTTGGAGGGGGGAGGAATTGACAGTAAGACATTGTGTTAAAAAAACAGTGGATGATGTCTGCAGATCTGTTCAGTGAGTTTATCTAAATATTCCCTTTTCTCCCCCTTTTTTTTTTTCCCTTCCCTTCCTTCTTTCTCTTCTCCCATTTACTGCCAGGAAGGACCACCTCTGAAGGGCCAGTTCAGTACAGCCTGGCACCAACACAGACGGACATCAACAACAGTTCCAACTGTGAGTCAATTTGCAATTGGGGGACTCCTTGAAATGGTATTGGTTTGTGTGCATGCAGAAGTTGCAAAAACCCTGCAGATGGCTTCCAGAACAGGGGAAGGGTAAATTTGTTACCCCCAGCTCCCTCTGGTTGGAGCAGTCTGCAAGTTTTTGATGTCTCACTAAAAGCATTAAATAAATGTAGCTTTTCCTGAAATATACAAGGATTATGATGTGTGAGGGCCAGTGCCAGGGCATTTTACCAACAGAATAGTCTTTTGGAACTGGATGCTGTTCAAAGAAAGCTGTCCTCCAAGAAAGCTTAAGATACTTCGTCTCACTAGACAAGAAGAGGCTGGAAGCTATGCACAGAAAAGGATCTTCACTGAATTGTTATTTTCACAGCTGGAGACAAGAGCTGCCAGTCTCAGTTTGTGTAGGAGCATTGATCTGTGTTAGGATGGGTGAAGAGACCCTGCTTTCAGTTTTGAGGTAATTTAGCTGCTATCACACAGATTCTGTGGTGCTCCCTGGAGCACCTGGAGAGGGAAGACAAGCTCTTGCATGGTATAACATGTTCTCTCTCATTATGCATGCACACAATGTTACCCAACACTTGTGATCCCAGTCTTCACTGGCCCCTTTCTACTGAAAGGTGTGTTGGGTGAAGAGACTCTTTTTGGGGTTGTAGGAGGGGAAAAAAATTCGTTACACAGAGCAAATAAAAAAATGTCATCTGCTCTTCACTGCTTCTAAAAGGTACTCCTGTCCTATATTTTCCTCTTGGTGACTCTCCTGGCACCAACAAGCTTTGGCCCAGCATCACAGAGAAAGTAACTGGGGAAAGGAATAGTGGGTTAAAGGACAAGTGGGCAAGTGGATGAGCTGGAGAATTCAAGAAGAGGCAGTGGCAAATGCAGAGAACAGCAGAAGGTAAAAGAAAAAAAAAAAGAAAAAAGCTTCCATTCACTTCAAAGACAGTAGGATAAGTTGCACCCTCTGTTAGGGACTCAGAGAGCAGACCCTGTCTGTCATCCGTTCAAGACTATATGATTTGTAACATCTCATTCATGGAAAGGTAGCATAAAGCAGTTACAAACTACTGCATAGTGATAGGAATAGCCCTGTTTTTTTCTAGATACATTGCCCTCAGTATATTGCTAATATTTTCCCTGATTCAGCTAAAAATGGTATTTTTTGAATATATAGATAGATACAGCTTTTTTTGAATATATTTGAATATATTTATAAAAATCTTGCTCAGAAACTGTTAATGTAACTGTAATATTGTTATCATAAACAATGCTGTAATCTGATTTCATGCTGCACAGTGAAAATGAGAAATTCACAGCACAGACCAATGTCATACTGATCTGTGACTGCTAAGCAAGGAGTTGGTTGTTTCTTCTAACCATACTTCTTTGCCTCAAATGCTTGAGTGAGTCATACTGTATTTGTTCTCCCTTTTAGTTTTCTGATGATTTGTTTAAGTCCCACAGTTCCTGCAGCCCAATGGACTCTTCTGTAAGCTGTTTTTTGGAAATGTTGATATCCCGGGCAGTGCATCAAACCAGCTGGTTAGTCAGATGTATCAGTCCTGTGAGCAGCTCTGTCTGTCAGTAAACACATGGACATGGGCCTTGAGATCAACAGGAAGACTCATTGTTAAATTGCAGCATGAGGTTGAGGGACCCGTGGTTTAATTTTTACCAGGTGGAAGTGATTTAAAAAAGATTTTAAAATCTCCCGAAGATGGAAAGCTGAGCACTGAGAGAATTCAGGCTGGTGCTTTACTCATCATGGGATGCCTTTAGCAGTCAATGAGTGAATATGAACTGAAACACTGGGGCTACATTTTTACCAGCTCTTAGGTGAAAAAAAAAAGCAACAGCCCCATAGTTTGGGAGAGAATGAGCTGCAAAGCAGGTTTGGAGGACTTAAAGTCTCTGAAATACAACACATTATCCTATCTTCCTCTTAGCTTACCTGGTAGTCTATCCTGTTCTGGTCTAGAGCAGCACTACATTTTTGGCTGTTTTTTCTGTTTTCTTAAGTTGTTAGGGCACTTAATCAAACTGTGATTAGATCTCATTGAACAATGATTGATTTTGTAAGTGCTTGTTGTAGTTCCCCTCTAGTAAGAACAGTCTGAGGCTGAACTATATGGGTTTGCAGGGGAAAACTCAGACAAGAAAAGCAACAGCATAGTAATACCAAACAGGAGAGATATTGATCAAGGCTGTTCAAAATGCTTGGCCCACAACTGACTTTCCCCCCCTCCCCTCCATTCACTTGTATGTAGCCTCTCCCACTGTCCTGGTCAGACGCTGGACCTGCACAGCTTAGTGCTTAATATCGTAGCCATGCAATCACTCAAAGTCCTGTTGCATTTGAACTACATATAGTCTTATACTTGGTCTAGCCCCTAAGCTGCAGAAGGTGTTCTCCCTCTTTAGAATTAAGCTGTTTTCTCCAAAACGAAGAGATGAATGTTGTCTTCTGGTAGTATGCAGTGGACAGAAGAAGAATGCGATGGCATTTTTTTTCCATCAAATTAAAAATGAATTCTGCTATATACACAGAGCAGCTAGGATTTTGGGAAACCAGGGATGGAAGGTGAGCTGACAGTCTTAAACAGATAAAGAAATCTTGTTTTCTTTAAGACTGAGACTGACTGAACTCATTAAAGAGCAAAAAGACAAAACTGTCCTTTCACAGATGCCCTGGGGAGCAGAGCTAGAGGAGTCTCAGTCTGCTATTCCTGCTGTGTAGCTAAATTTTATGTCAGGTCCTGGGGCTGTCAATCCAGCGAAGTTTGCATCACTGCTTAGAAAGGAAGTAGATATTCTCCAAGGGCTAAGTGCCAGTGACTCTGATGTGACTTTGTGATAAAGTCCTGGGCTCTTTCGATGGGAAGAAAGTATTGTTGCATTACTGTACTGACTTGTGATATCACATCCATCACACTTTCTGTGTGTGTTTGCAAACCCTGGGTTCCCATTTGGTTTTAATGAATACCAGATTTTGGGGTTTTTTTGGTTGGTTTTTTTTTTTTTTTTGGTGGTGATGGTAATCTAAACTGAAAGGTCATTACACATTCCTGTTGTGCATACTGAGTGCTTAAGTATTACCTGAGGCAGGATCCATGGGAAGAGGTAGTAGCAGGTGTGCTCTTATACCAACTGACATAGATTTGAAAAACAGGGTTTTTCTGATACCTTAGTCACTGTTCATATCTGAAACAGAAGCAAGAAATTTCAAGCCACCATGTTGCATTCTGGGTTTCTTGGTTCTTGTATATTGCTTCCTAAAGTTCCTATTCAGAATCCACTGAGGCCGCTTGGGTGTCCGATGTTTATTTTAGTGAATTTGGGAATAAGTGTTATATCAGCAAGATTAATTAATTAATTAATTAATTTATTTATTTATTTATTAATTTATTTATTTATTAATTTAATTAAATTTATAATTTTTTTCCTTGCTATCTATGACATTGGTAGCTTTTTTACTGGCCATTCATTAAAAACTAAACTATCTGCCTCCCTAAGACATGCCAATTTGTTTCTGCAGTCTGCTAATGACTGCTAGTTCTGCAGGCAGACTTCATAGGGAAAATTTAGAAAGTGAATCCATGCAACCAACAACACTGCTGCTGATTTTGTTATTTCAAGAGTTAAACCCTTATCCATTCTGTGCTCTGGCTTATACACTGTGATGCCTTGATTCTGCCCGCTTCCTAATCATGTCTGTCACAATACAAATTGGATGGAAAATCTTCCCACAGAAGCACCCTGCCCACGATTTTAGCATTAGCAAGAAATAATTGTGCTGTGCCTTCTATGGAAACATTTCATTTCATCACAGTTTCCAATTTTCAGATGATTGGTTTTGCTCCAGTTAATGGGCGCTGCAATGGAAATGTCATCCTGGCACAAGTCAGGGTGCCCAGATCTGCAGGCAGCAGACAAACAGCAGCTACTGAGAGAGAGGGTCTATGAGTCTCACCATGAGAGCAGCTTTTAAGGACAGTGGGGTGGCTGGACACCGTGTATTGGCCACTACAGGCTCCTGAAGCACACAGGGTTTAAGGAACCTCAATAATTTTGGTGTGAACTTCTGAGAGGATGGGGGCATAACATCACCGATCTCCTTCTGAGGTGATGATGCATGCCAGTGCTGGAGTAGGGCCCCCAGGTTCCTTATCTGTGACACTAAAACAACATGTCTAAAAGCCTGCTTTTCCAGGTGAGTGGGACAGGCAGAGGTGATGGCAGAAATCAGACAAAAGCACATTCCAGCACTTAGTAGGAGACTGGCAAGTCAGGAGAGTCTCAGCCGTGCCAGTACCTGCAGTGTCACTGCAGGGTGACCCCCAGCAACACATGTCTATTGCCCAAGGTGTGGGGGGCAGGGAAGCAGCACTCATAGGGTTCAGAAAGAGCAGAACTTGATCTTTAAGTACTTCAGGGTGTTAAAGCTGCGAAACAGCTGTGAAACCCAACAGAGTTGCGGGATATTTTTTTTTTTTTTTAATAACTGCCTCTGTGTGATGGATGTAAAAGATAAAAGCATCCAGCAATTTATTTATATATATATATATACACTATCACTTACTTCACAGATATTCGGGAACCTGCTTCACGGGGGCCTTCAGACAATAGGATCAAAATTAATTTTTGAAATGCATTTATTACACAGAATTAGATACTGGTGTGAGCACTTTTACTCAGAATTAAGCTAAACTAAAATAAAGAGTTAAATTCAAGAGCAGGGTATAAAAGGCAATGAAGACAGAAGAATTGTCCTTAATCCAAATTTTATTAAAAGCTCATGGAGATAAATTGCTATAAACCAGGTCTTCATCCAGGAAAAGTGAGCATTATCCAGTGATTTCATTCAGGTATTCAGTGGGGGAGAGATTGGTCCTTAGCAGGTGTTAGCCATGCAGATTGCAAATGCTCAGGAATTGTCAGGAATATAGGAAAAGGGAATAAACTACAGAGGTTTACAGAAGCACCTGGTTTTTTAGATCAAATTAAAGCAGCCTTTGACTTTTCCTGCTTTATGCAGAGATTAAAAGACTGTATTCTTTGGGTGAATGTTCTTGCATCTGACTTTGTTTTGTGACATGACAAACAGGAGGTGATAGAAAATATAAAATGGAGTGATCTAAACTTGGAGGAATAGACACTTATGCCTCAAAATATAAGAATTCAGAGGCAGTGGTAGGAGTTAAAGATGATAGTTTCCCAGAATGTGAAACTGTGGAATCCCCTGCCAAGGGAAGATCTCGAAGCCAAGGGTTTAGTTAAATTCAAAGAAGCATTAGTAGCTTACATGAATTACAAGAATAATTAAAGAGATAATAATTAATTATGATGAAAATTCTGGAAAGGATATTAGATATTGTACTTTGAGTATTATTCCAATCATTATCACGATGAGATAAACCAGCTGACAGCCAACTTGCAGTAGACAGAAGCTTAATTGACAAATACCTGAGATCGATCTCTACAAGACATAAAAATTAGATGATCTTCGGTCATATCCAATCCATCACTTGATCTCTCTTCCTTTTTTGAACTGCTCCATCCTTATTTTGCCTGAGTTAAGCCTTTCAGGTGTCCAGCTGCTAATGAGTAATGTATTCTGATCATACTGATTTGCAGCGAGTCAGAAAAGCTGAATTTTTTAATGACACTTACAGGAGAATTGTGTTGAGCTAACTGTGCTTGGAGCCTGAATATTGTCATAAATTACAATAGGAAACAGGTTGTGAGGAAACAGGTGAATAGGTTTAACTCCCAGCATAGCATGAGATCAGTGATCAAGATGTATGTGGAGTTTGAACCATTCAGTATTCTCATCACAGCAGTGTCCAGGTTTATCAGTAAGGTGAAAAGCAACCTGCAAAATTTGTGCAACTTGTGAAAGCAAGTTGTGGGAACTGACAGGTGGGCTTGCTTTAAGGATCTTCAGGATGCAAATAAAACATCTTTATTCAGAGCTGTTGGGACACATTATGCAACAGACTTTCTCCCCTAGTGAAGAAATCAATGGACATCAGGGAACACAATAGGATAAAAAGCTGCTCTCCCTCCTTCCATGATTCACAGGGGAAGCAATGTATGTGGAGGGGTTTATATGAGATCCAGGAGTCATGGTGCAGGTCATTTCACATGTACCTTCCATATGTCATCTCAGACAGTTCATGGTCATGGACATGGAATCACAGATCATAGAATGGCCTGGATTGGAAGGGAACTTGAGGATCTTCTAGTTCCAACCCCCTGCTCTAGACAGAGACCTTTCACTAGACTAGGTTGCTCAGAGCTCTATCCAACCTGGCCTTGAACACTTCCAGGGATGGAGCATCCACAACTTTTCTGGGCAACCTTTTCCAGCATCTCACCACCCTCACAGTAAAGAATTTCTTCCTAATACCTAATCAAAACCTACTCTCTTTCAGTTGAAAGCCATCCTCTTTTGTCCTCTGCATGATCTGGTAAAAAGTCTCTCTCCATCTTTCTTTTAAGTTCCTTTCATTTACTAGAAGGCTGCAATTAAGTCACCCTAAGCCTTTTCTTTTCCAGGATGAGCAATCCCAGTTCTCTCAACCTTTCCTCACAGAAGAGGTGATCCATCCCTCTCCTCATCTTGCTGGCCCTCCTCTGGACTCACTCCAACAGGTTGATATCCTTCCTGTGCTGAGCACCCCAGAGCTGGATGCAGTGTTACATGTGGGATCTCACCAGAGCAGACTAGAAGGACAGAATCTCCTCCCTTTCCCTGCTGGTCACGCTGCTTTTGATGCAGCCCAGGTTACAATTGGCTTTTTGGGCTGTGAGTGCCCATTGCTGGGTCATGTCCAGCCTCTCACCCACCAGCACCCCTGGGTCCTTCTCAGCAGGGCTACTCTTGGTCTGCTCATCCCCCAGCCTGTATTGATACAGCGGGTTGCCCTGACCCATGTGCAGCACTGTGCACTTGGTCTTGGTAAATCTCGCGAGATTCCCATGGCCTCACTTCTTGAGCTTGTCCAGGTCCCTCTGGATGGCATCCTATCCTTCAGGTGTGTCGACTCAACTGCATCACTTAGCTTAGTTTCATCTGCAAATTTGCTGAGGGTGAGCTTGATTCTCTTCATCTGTGTCGTTAATGAAGATACTAAGTAACACTGGTTATTTATAATACAGACCCTTGAGGGATACCACTTGTCACTGATGTCCGTCGGGACTCAGAGACATTGACCACTACACTCTGGGTGCGACACTGTTCAACTTCTTTCATATCCATCTAACAGTCCACCTATCAAACCTATCTCTGCAATTTCGATATAAGGATGTTGTGGGGAACTGTGTCAAAAGCTTTACAGAAGTCTGGATAAACAACATCATGGAAGGCCACTGGGTTGGTCAAACAGGACCTGCCCTTAATGAAGCCGTGCTGCCTGTCTCAGTTCCACTCCCTGTCCCTCATCTGCCTTAGCACAGCTTCTAGGAGGATCCGTTCTGTGACCTTCCTAGGCACAGACGTGAGGCTGACAGGTTGGTAATTTCCAGGGTGCTCTTTCTACCCTTTTTTAAAGATGAGTACAATATTTCCCCTTTTCCAGTGACTTGGGACTTCACCTGGCTGCCATGGCTTTTCAAATATCATGGAGTGTGGCTTGGCAAGTACGTCAGCCAATTCCCTCAGGACTCTGGGGTGCAGGATTTATCTACATTCAGGATTCTCAGGTGGTCATGAACCTGATCTTTATTTTCAGTGGGAGGGACTTTGCTCCCCCAGTCCCCATCCTTCTGTCCATCCACTCCGGAGGTGGGGGAAGAGAGGTTGCCAGCAAAGACTGAGGAAAAAAATTTGTGGAGTACCTCAGCCTTCTCCTCATCCTTTGTTAACAGTTTTCCAACATTGTTTTTTGGGAGGGTACACCTTCTTCGACCTTCCTTTTCTGGTTAACATACCTGTTAACCAGCTTCTCCTCAGCATTCTAACTTCTCTTTATCTAGGAGATACAGAGGTAAGATTGTAATACAGTGAATTAAGTACATTTAAAACAATTCTTATGTATGTATTTTGTCATTTTATGTATTATAGCTCAACATGTAATAGCCATTGTCATTCCACAGTAATTATGTCCCAATTAAGTACTCTACTTGTTAAACGGCAAAAATTTAACTGGTGATACAGTCTTTATGCAACTAACTTACGAGAACTCGTGTCATGTCCTCTGAGTAATGTGAATGTCCTATGAGACCCCAACATTGCCAGTAAAGATCTAGTGAAATCCTTACAGCAGTTCTTGTCCTGGGAGCACTAGAACACAAATTTAAAATTGCTCTCAGTATAGCCTACAAAGTCAGTTTTAAACTACCTCTCTTTTTTGGAATGGCCAAGTAACTTTCTGTGAGGTTTTTCCTTTTTTTTAAAATGTAATGCTTTCACCACATTACACTCCTGAATTATAGAATTAGCTTCTTTCTTTTTCTTTTTTTAATAATTTTTCTACAGTAGATTTCAGTTCTGAAATAATTAAGCATTATAATTATCTCACTTTAGAACGAAGTATTCACCATGCTTTGTAAGTCTTGTAGAGGGATAATTCAATAAAAGGAAGATTTTTTTATCACCCCGTAGTGTTTTCATGTGCAGTTTGTACTTACATGAGGAAGAAGAACTTCGAAACATCAGAAGAAACCGCAGTTTAGAAGCCCTTTCTGTTCTAGTTACTGCAGCTCTCCTTCTACCCTTGCACTAGGCAGGTGCAGCCCATTTAAATATAACTTGGGTGTGACAGTTTTCAAAGGATCAGACAAAGAAGGAAGTTAGGGAAAAGCCAGAAAAACAATGTGGCTGAGATGAGCACCTAACCACTTGCAAGCCAGCAGCTGATTTTCTGCTTAGGTATAGCAATTTCTTTACTAAGTTGAAATCCTGAGTTATCACACCTGAATCCTTAACTGGAAAGAGCACAAAACCTCACAAAAACTGTGAGACACATGCTAGCAGCATTCAGAAGTTGTTCAAATAGCAGATAGTCATGGTCCAGTAGGCAGTGTGAGCTTATCAGAGAAGGAAGTCACAGTGTGGCTCTTTCCATTGTGCTGACTAAGCCTACAGAAATGCAGAGGGAACTGTGTGCCTGCTGCTGGCTACAGACAGGCTTCCTGTGCCACCCCGTTGGTGTAGACAAGGTACTGATTTCCTCTCAGAGCTGTAAATTAATCCATAGGGCCCACAAGGGCAAAAATGGCATGCAAGTGACAAAATGATGTCAAGGGGCCCGTGATGCCATAAGTGTAGGAGGGAGAAACAAACAAAAGATTGCCACTCACAGTCTCCCCTGAAGCTGCTCCAATGACTTTGACTACTTCTGGATTTCCAGTATGCAGAATTAATTTTTTTCTTTCTTTCCCTGTGATTTTGAGTTAAAACCTTTGAGGTTTTCTTCTCCCTTGCTGAAGTTTTTACAAAGATCTTCTTGTCATTGTTTTCCGAGGGGAATGATAGCACAGGGCTGTTGGCACGGTCACTGGAATGAACAGCAAGGTTTAGGTTGCATTATCTCCAAATTAAGTCAGCTGTGATCTCTGCATGCACAGTCAACTCCCCATCTAAGAGTCCTCTTTGGGGTGGCTGAGCTGCATGGCTAGCCCCAGCCACACCATAATGTGTGCAAGGATGGCTTGCTGGTCCTGCCTGTCTCTTAGTGGCCTCCCCTCCTAACCACCCAGTAGATCCCCAGGTGAGGTAGCAAACAGAGAAGTGGGAAGGAGGTGGAGAAGCCTTCTATATGAAGGTCTCAATGTGTTGCTGAAGTAGATTGGGCCTTCCACAAGCACTGTATGTGGACAGGTGAGATGTTCAGATGGCGTTCGAGCTGTTGTCTCCAACATCGGATGTTATCCAATTACCCTTGACCAGTGCCTTCAAATTCTATCTCAGCACAATAAGTCTGCATATTTATAGCTCCATATCTTTATATTCATCTAAAGCCATCCAAGATCTGGGAGGTCAGTACCTGCCCCAACTCCCAGGCATGCTTTCCTGATGCCTTAACTCATCTCTCCTAAAACTGCAAGAACTGACTGAAAAACTAGTCAAAGCCCTTCAACATTGAAGTCTAAACCAGAAAAGTGTTAGCAAGGCTCGAGTGAGGGGAAAGGCTTCTATACACGGACTATTTGTGAAATGCAACACCATAAAAAAACATTGTTTGTTGTTTTGCCCATAGTACTGGTGGGATAGCAAGAACAATTCAGTTCACCCTGGGCATTGCGTGAGGTTGGTGTCACTGGAAGAGGCTGCCCAGAAAAGTTGTGGATGCCCCATTTCTGGAAGAGTTAAAGGCCAGGTTTGATGGGGCTTTGAGCAATCTCCTATAGTGGTAGGTGTCCCTTCCCACGGTAGAGAGGTTGGAATGAGATGATCTTTAAGATCCCTTCCAACCCAAACCATTCTGTGATTCTGTGATTACTAGAACATGTCAACACATAGAAGACACTCAACCCCCATGGTTGGTGAGGTTTCATAGGACTGTATTCCCAATAGAATGACTCTAATTCTCTTCCCATTGCTTGTGCCTTTTGCCAAAAAAGCACCTACTGATGTGGCTTCTGCAAAATAGCTGTTCCCAGGAGTGCAAGTAGATTTCTCTTGTCATGGGTGCCTGAAGGACTTCCCATCACTCTCTTCAAAATGTAATATCTGCCCCTGCAAAGCAAAGGAAAGATCAACCTCCAGCTGGATGTGATGAATTTTCTCATGCATGTGGTCTTTTGGTGGAGATTGAATATGGAGCAGTCAAGGACCATTTTTTTCCAAGTGAATTTCAACTGTGTGAAAAGCTCCTCTGTCCCAAGGGTTAAAGCTAGGGCTGGATGTGCAACTGGATCTAGGCTCTACTGACAGGGAAAACTCACTGCATTCTGAAAGAATCATAGAATCATAGCATTCTTAAGGTTGGAAAAGACCTTTAAAATCACCAAGTCTTACTGTCAACCTAGCATCACCACCATTCTCACTATTAAACTGTGTTCCCAAGTGCCATATCCACACGTTTTTGAACACTTCCAGGGATGGTTACTCCACCACTTCCTTGGACAGTCTGTTCCAATGCTTTACGACCCTTTCCTTTAAAGGCAAAATTCCTAATGTCTATTGTAAGCCTCCTCTGGCACAACTTGAGGCTATTTCTTCTTGTACTGTCACTTGTTTCCTAGGAGAAGAAACTGACCTGTACCTCACTACAACCTCCTTTCAGGTAGTTATAGAAAGTGATAAGGTCTCCCCTGAGCCTTCTTTTCTCCAGGCTAAATGCCTCCAGCTCCTTCAAGCTCTCCTTGTAGGAGCTGTGCCCCTTCACCAGTTGTGTTGCCCTTCTCTGGACAAACTCTGGACAATGGAGGCTGACTACAATACAGCCTATAGCTATAGGAACAAGCTGCCAAAATATTCACGCTTTACAGAATGTCAAGAACTCAATTTAAAATGAGTGCAGCATATTCTGCCACCCTGTCACCAGCACGATGCAACTCCCTCCCTATGGAATTGCATCTTGCTCAGAGTAAGTGGGGAAGTCAAGTTTTGCCAGGTTTCTGTCATGTCTTAAGCCTGTTGGCCTGAGGTAAGGAGTCAAGCCCCAAAATCTTTGCTGTCCTCTTTCCAATGGATGAACAATGGTTTCTGTTTTCCTTGCAGGGAAATAAATCACTTGTCTTCTTGCTAATCCCATTTGTATTTGGTTTCATTTTCCTCTTTGAACTGAAGGTTACCAGCATGTTCATGCCTAGCAGGCATCAGTTTGCATCTGTTCTTAAATTTGGAAGCCCGAATGTACCATGATTAAAATAGACTGCAAACAGATGCTTGATGATAAAGAGGTCCCGTTTGCTTGTACTAATTGCAATTTGTGCTGTGAGGATTTTGTCACTGTCTAGTGGCTAATCTTTGCAAGGCTTCAATGAATCTCCTGGGCTTGAGGTTCTGGCATAACCACGATAGCCTGTGGGTTTGACTGGTGGAATTTTTGCATTCAAAAGCTCACTGAGCAGCCCAGAACTGCCCAGCTACAGAACCACAGAGTCACAGAACTGCAGAGCAGGTCAGGTTGGAAGGGAGCACAGTGGGTCATTTGGTCCAGCCTCTTTGCTCAAGCAGGGTCACCCTACAGCACATGGCATGGGATTGAACCCAGATGGTGCTTGAATATCTCCAGTGAGGGAGACTCCACAACCTCTTTGGGCAACCTGTTCCAGTACTCACTTACCTGCACAGTAAAGAAGTTCTTCCTCATCTTCAGGTGGAACTTCCTGTGCATCAATTTCCCATTGCCTCTTGTCCTACTTCTTGGCACAACCAAGAAGAACCTCCTGACACACTCCCTTCAGATACTTATGTACATTGATAAGTCTACTCTCAGTTGTCTCTTCTCAAGGCTGAACAGGCCTAGCTCCCTCAGCCTTTCCTTATAACAGAGAGGCTCCAGTTCCCTCATCTCCTTTATAGCCCTCATTTGGACCCGCCCCAGGAGCTCCATGTCCCTCTTGTCCTGAGCAGCCCAGAACTGGACACAGCACTCCGGATGTGCCTCACCAGGGTTGAGTAGAAGGGCAGGATCACCTCCCTCAAACTGCTGACAACACTCTTCCTAATGCACCTCAGGATACCATTGTCCTTCTCAGCCACAGGGGCACACTGCTGGCTCATGGATAGCTTGTTGTCATCCACCAGGACACCCGGTCCTTCTCTACAGAGCTACCTCCTAGCAGGTCAGGCCCCAGCCTGTTCTGCTGTCTGGGATTGTTCCTCCCCAGCTGCATTTGCCATGGAACTGACAGCTGGATACATGCCCTGTCAAACCCCCACACCGCAAATTTGACCACTTGGGACATCCCTCTTCCAGAGGGCATGAAAAGAACAGCAGAGTTTGTGGTGTCTACCATGCATGCTTATACACTGGAGAATTTGTTCTTTGGCTTCTGGATCTGGAAAACCTTCCTTAACTTTAGAAAGGATTCTTCAATTTCCTTTCTTTTGTACCAATTGAACATCACTAAGCGAAGGCCAGCAAAGGTTGGTACAGCAAAACAAAGTGATCTTTACAAAAAGGTGACTTAAAATCTCGTCTGACAGCGGGCAAGAGCAGGTCACAGAATACGAAAAGAAAAGGTAGAGGTGACCCAGAGTGAATCTGGAAGCATGTGTCTGAAGCAGTTTTTGTTGAGTTTGTCCATATTATCAGCTGTCCACATGGCTCCAAGATGAGTTTGGTGACTCTGACTCAAGAGAAAGAAGGGAATAGTGTCTCTCTGCCTGCAGTCAAAGGCCTGCCTTTATTCCTCACTGTGCAGTTCTGGGTACAAACCAAAAAAACCGCTGTTGTCTACCCGCTCTTACACTGTTGTACATCAGGAGTGGATGTACATCCCTCCACATCATTCTGAGACTAGTGCAAAGTGTCCTCACAAATTTCGAAATGCATGAGCGGGTCTGAAGGTGCTCTGCCACCCTCCTGACTCAGCAAGTGAGGCAGAACTACAGCACACACCACACCTCCCCTCACTCCTGCTGTGGGTGCACCAGAGGCACCCACATAGGTGTGTTGTTTTCCTGACTTCTCTATGAAACCCTTGAGTCCTGTATCAAGAGTAAAAGTGAGCTGCAGGCACAGCTGAAGCTGGCCAGGCATGTGTTTGTAACAAATACATCTGTTTTTTCTCAGTGATGCTGGATGGAGTTGGACTCTGAGCCCATGTTTGTTACTACCCTTACATTATGCTTTTTAAAGTCATTGTTTCTGTGAAAATAAACACAAATGGCAACATGATAGAGGAGAAAAAGGGGAAGAAAGCTAAGGAGGGTGGTAAAGACCCTGGTACCTACTTTCAGGGACTTGCATATTACTGAGGATGTAAAAGGTGGGCAGCAGGGAAGCTGCAAGGAGCAAGGGCATGTGGTATGATGATTGCAGTTTTTAGGTGTCTTGAGCTTTGTATGTTTGGGTCAGAAGTAGGCAATTTCAGGGTGTGTAGGGCTGTGTTTAAACATTTTTCATGGTAACAGGCATTCTCTGCCCAGTGAGAGCATTTGCCTGCCATTCTGACACAGTCCATCTCTCTTCTAGGGGTGAGCTTGTGATATAAACCATCTCAGCAAGTTACTCTGACTGCTCCTAAATCATGCCAGGTGTGGTATTCCTTGTCTGTGCTTCGTAGCTGGAAACTAAAAAAATCATGCAACTCTTTTCTTGTACAAGATAAAGATGCGAACTTTTATTAAAGTATTTTTTACTTTGCAGAAGGGTCATTTGAGAGACCTTGAGTTTCTACAAGGACTTTAATAATTCAATATTATTTATTTAGCTGAATAACTTAGCTAAATTTGGCTGCTTTTATTAATTTATTACAGTCATTACCACAGAGTATCCGCAGTTGGCCTAGATGTTCACTGTAGGTTCTTTCCCACTGAAATATTCTATTCTAATCTACTCTAGCGTGGTCTAGTCTAATGTCTGAATGAGCAATAATCCAAGTAGCTATACCTTTGAATGTAACAGTGTAACCTCCTTCCTAAAAGCCTAAATTGAAATTGTAACAATCTGGTATTTCTGAAGTGTTTTCTAAAAATTGAGAACAATGTGGTAAAAGTTATCATCTAGGAGGTAAAAAACTTTTTTTTTCTTCAATCACCGTTCTTTTTTTATTTTAAGATTGTTATTTCTTGATATCTTCACAGTCCCCATAAATTACCATGTTCCTTTTAAACAGAATGGAGTTAGAGGGTGAGTTTCATAGTCAAAAGTACTCTCAAAAGGACAGGAGGACTCTCAGCATACGGTAGTTGCTTTCAGATCAGTAAACCCCACCCTGAAGTTGTAGTTTTCACGGTTGTTTTCAGAAATCTTTGCACAACCATATGCACAGAAAGTGGTTTCAGTGCATAATATTCTTTCTTATCCTTCTCCAATTTCTACTTGAGGCCCCAGGTGGGTAAACCTCCTCAACGCAATCCTGGAAACTTAGCTGAAATTGGACTGGAATGACCCATGCCAAGAAAGTACTGTTGCTTCAAACTGACTAACAAGGAGAACCATTCCTTGATGAAGCAAATGCCATCCAGCAATAGGAAACAGAATTTGCTACAGATTGGCCCATCAGGGAATTAGATTGGTAGCGATCAAGATTTAACAGATTCAATGGGGCTGAAAAATAAAACCGTTCTCTGTAACAAGCAAAGAGAGGAATATAGTTGGTACTCAGAGTGGCTGTAACATGGCTGGTCCTGGAGTGGATTGTGAGTGGTTAGGGAGCACAATCTGCTTCTGAAAGTAATGATGCAGGCTCCAAAACGTGTCATGCTCTCACATCCTCTCGCTTCTTCCACAGCACTGAAGGTCCTGTCATGGAAAGGACATTCCAGAGGCAGAATTTGCAGGGGAAAAAAATGCTTCTTGCAGAAAAACTCCAGGTGGTTTCCTTGCTTTGCCTTGGATAGGACATTTTTTCATAGTCTCACCACCCTTCACAACAAACCAGAAAAAACAGACCCTTGAGTTTAAGGATGATTGTAAAAAAAGTGTTTCTTCTCCAGCATTTTTGTTTTCTCTACTCAAGGGTCAGAGGTCGAAAGGTGATGAGGAATCTCTTTATTCTTATAAGCAGTTCCTCTCAGCGTTGTTGATCCCACACACAGGTTTGCAGTCACATTACTGCATTGCAACATAACTTTGAAATAGGAATGCAACTCCAATGTGGGTTTGTACTGTGGAATATTGTAAGCTGTAAAGATTTACTGTCCAGCTCCACAGCTGCAGAATTAAGAGTACCTCTGAAAATCCTGGCCTGTGAGTCTCATGATATTTAAGGATCTGCTAGCAGTTACAGGAAACCCCAGAGATGTAGCAGTGTGCAGTGCAAACAGTTTTGTTGGGCCAAGTGTGTATTTGCCTCTGGTCTGGGGGGATGCAGCAGTCTCAGCTATGGCTTCATGTGGCAACTGCTGAATTGAACCAGTAAGTCTGTCTAATTTGCTTTGTCAAAAAAACAGTGGGAGAAGTTTTCCAGCTTCCAGTCTCTTCCACTTAGGAAGGGAGTTTGCGTTGTAAGTACCTTAGACCTGCTTGCACTATAAAATTTGCTAATCTCCTCCCTTTTCTTTCTCATATCACCACAAATTTCCATCCTCCGCTTAATCTGTTTTTTTTTAGCCTTTGATACTATGTCTAGGTTTTCTTGATTTTCATTTTGCTGTGTAAGCCCCTCTTTTTTTTGACTAAGGCAATGTGCTTCAGGCATGAGAGTGTGGCTAAGCTGGGTCAGTAGTAACAGCTAGCAAGAATCTGCATGTTAATGCCATCAAGCATCCAAAAAAGTCTCCTGAACCTTTGACTGATCATTAACACCATTCCCTTTGCGACACAGGAGTCTCACTCAAGACCAGCATCTCAGAAACTGCACCCTAACTGCCTTCATTGGCAGTGTTTTGGTGCAGATGTCATACCACTTTGAGGCACTTCAGAGTTATTGAAAGAAGTAACTTCATTTCCTGGAGAAAAAGCTCATGCCTATAAATGCCTTATATTCGTAGCTTTGTGTGATTTTAACCAAGTCCTTAATATTATTATTTATGGTGGCAAAAGCCTTTCCACTGGCAGTGAGGGCTGTAAACTGAGAGCACCATGGAGGAAAGAGAAAGGAAGTTTTACACAGTGAGTCCTGGGGAGAGGTAGGGGCCCTTTAATAAGGGTCCCACTGACGGTTTTTTTGGATAACATATACAAGCATCTTCACAAGGCCCCTTTCTGATGGGAACAAGGCATTAGTGGAGCAGGATAAGCCAGTGCAACCATTGGGAGGGGCTGCTTTCCCTCTGTGGACCTTTTCTAGTTTGGAGTATTCCCACTGCTTTCCCCTGAGTTAAGCTGGTCTCCACCTGCCTAACCTAGGAATTAGTGAAGCTCTGTCTTTGTTTTCCGCTTCTCTCAATGAAGCAGAAAATTGAAATACAATACTGATTACACACTAATCAGTGTCTACTTAAAAATACCCCTGGAATAATCTTTTGGTGCCATAAAGTTTTGTGTTCAGACTTACTATTTAGGACTGGACAGGTCAATCCACAGGAAAATAACTGAATGTGTAAACAACTGGAAATAAACTACTGCAATGGTGTCCAGGATTCTTACTTTATGCCGGGCATAATTGTGCATTAAATTGGGTGTTGAACAGTGGGACTTGCATAGGAGATGTTGTTGCCAGGTGCTCTCCTCCTCCAAAGGGAGAGATTTTCCATAACTCCATACAGTTTTTTATTTTGTGCATTAATTGTATTGGAAGATGCTTGACTGTGCTTCTGAAGGGCACATCTCTATTTGCTAAAGTCCTCACCTCTGCAAATTTCTGTGCATATCAGATACTGCATGGCTGAGTGGAAGGTTCCATCTAAAGAGAGGTTACAGAACCATGACTTTGTAATAATAATGGCCAGTCTTCGCGAGCGAAGATTTGGGAAAGGTCATTGACCCTTCGAGCCTGCGCAGTGGATTTTTTAGGTGAGACCCAGCGTGCGCTGAACTGAGCCCACCCTTTAATCCTGAGGTTCATCTGCCGGGGCCGAGCAAGCTTGGACAGTGGCAGTGAGGGTCTCAGGACGTAGGTTTGTTTAGAGTGACCTTCTCTTAGATGGATTGCCTTACAAGGCTGACGAGCTCCATCTGCCTGGGGGGCTGGGAATCGAACCCGGGTCGCAGCGGTGAGAGTCCTGCACCCTAACCACTAGACCACCAGAGGGCCCATGACTTTGTACTTAATTCTCTAAAGATACGCTTGGGAGTCTAATTTTAGGTATCCAGGTTTGAACATTTCTTTCAGATATTGTCAGGAACAAAGGAAGTTATTTGCTAAACTCAGAACGAGAACCTTTCCCCTCCCCTCCCCTTCCTTCTTCTCTCCTCTTTCTGGGGAGGGAAAATGGTTTGAGTATGAATTCAGTACGAGGAGTTGCTCCTCAGTGGTGTTTCCATTTTAATTCATTAGTATGTAGTTGTTTCCACATCTTGCTGTTCTAAACAGCCTTGCTTCTCTACTTCCTACACATGCTTGTGTCAGTAATCTGCTGGCTAAACAGGAGCCCAGAGATGTTGTGGAACATTTGTCACAGAGTATTCTTTTCACACTATCAAAGATCTCACAACCTTTTGATTTATTAACCAGAGTTCAGCTGAGGACCATTTTTCCATGAATTTATCCTGTTACTAACCTCCATTACGAATTTGGAGATTTTTGTGGGAAGGTGAGCTATTACCACTATTATTGCTGTGTCATCACTCCTGCCTTTAGCCTGAAACCTGCTCCCAATGGGGTGGAAGTGCTACATGATATCATAAACTACGATCTATAAAATCTTTAATAGGTAATCATAAATTATCATTTTAATCCATCTCCTGTAATCAAAGCCAGACCTCCAATAATGTGCATCTGTAATTCTTTTCTCTCAGGCACCCTCAGTGTTTTTACTGCAACTGTTGGGAATAAATGTTGATAATTTACCTGGTAAACCATGCAGGAAGCAAGGAAAATTAAAAAGACAAGGGATTCAAAATGCTTTTTTTCTCATTTCAGAGAATCATTTTCTCTGGCCTACAGAGCATTGCATTGCAATTATTTGACATTTTGTGTTATAGCATGGTCATTAAAAAAGAAGAAAGAATCCTTTAACAATTCTCTCACTAATTAAAGAGATTCTCTCAGTATCCAGGACTGTACTCAGGTCTGTAAAATCATCATATGGCCACAGAAAAGTTCCTGAAACTTTTAACCGAGACTTCAAAAACACCTAATTACTCAATGAAGAAAATAAACACATGTGCTCCCACCCCCCAAAACAAACCCATCATTAGAAGACACCAGTTTTGATAGAAAACCTAAAAGTAATGCCCTTCTCATACCACAGTTACCAAGGCCAACCTCCTGTTGATTTGTGGCCTCTCTGTTAATATCATTCTCACATCTAACTGGCTAGACTGTCCAGTATATGGTGGTTTGAGACAGTTAAGGACCATTAAGTTTTGCAGATTTCTTTGAGTGCTCACTCCTTTAGTCCTGCTCTGACAATGTACACAGTTAAGCATGAAGCTCCCTTTCCCAGTCCAGGATATGAGATGCCAAATGCTACTGAGCCTTGCCTGCACAACAGTCAGTCAGTTGCTGATGCATGGTTGTGAATTTCATTGTCAAATGTTCCACTCAAGTGTTTTGCTGTTAAGATAAATAGTCCCCTGAGCTTCAAAGTAAGATCTGAAATGGATGGAGAACTCCTAGCATAAGATTTTGATACACGGTTGGAACAATCTTGTGGTGATACCTCATGGTTATTTTTGTGAAAATGAGCATCTGTTCAAGAACAAATTAGCTAGCACCAAAAAGACATCACTTATCCTCATCCTGGTGTCAAACTATCTTCTCAGCCTCATGCAAAGGGAGGCTGGAGTGTTTTATAGAGTTTATTCCCAGGCACGTAGGATTGAGCAAACACGCAATGTGGTGCTGTCTTGCAATCAGAGCATGTTATGACTGCATGCCAGAAAGACCTAGTTTTATAGGTTAAAAATGGTGCATGATTCACCTTAATGGAGAGTTGTTTAATAACATCAATGATGAATAACTCTTCTGAATTCTGATGCTGGATCATGTTAGTTTTTATTGTAAATATATGCTTAGGGATGCGATATTTTGTTGCCCTGGACCTTGCCCCAAGATCTTGCTTTATGGTGAACTTTCCACTGGCTGCCACACGAGAGGAGCCCTGAAGAGAAGATACAAGGACTCCCTGAAACAACATCTCAGCCTTGGCCATGTTGATCACCATAACTGGTCTACTCTGGCCCCCAGTCGGGAGGTCTGGAGACACACCATCTATAACACTGCTGATGCTTTTGAGAAAGCACCCAGGATCACTCTTGAGGGGAAAAGACAACACAGAAAGATTTGTGCCTTGCAGAATATACCACCTAAGGAGTCTTTCTGCTGTGTCTTTTGCAACCAGACGTGCCTGCCTCGTGTTGGCCTTTTTAGCCACCAGCGTGCCTGTAACAAACGTGGGTAGAGCCCTTCCCAAATCTTCGTTCACAAAGCCTGGCCATAATGTGACCTTGCACTAATTAGAGTGAGTAAATATAGTTGTATTACTGGGCTCAGCCATTACAAACTGTTCATTAAACTTGGATTCTGACAAAAGGAGAATTTTTGTGTCAAATCTTGTATCTATCAGCACAATTAACTCTGATCTGTACCACGTTTTTGTCTAAGTGTTAAGAAGTGTGGCAATTTGACACTTCCTATCTTTTTATTAACAGATGCTGTGGAAGTACTGCAAAACTGGCTGTTAAGAGCAGTTTCCAAGAGTATGATCAGGTGATTCCTGGTGGGTGTTGAATACACCATGGCCACAGCCACTGAAATGTGGTTGCTGATCACTCACTCACTGTTAGTTCACTACAAACTGCCAGGGTAATGGCAAGCAGCCACCTAAGGTGCATTGATCAGATTGCTGGTGCTAGCCTGGTCATGCTCATATGCACTCCTCTGCTTGTGTTTGTTCAGAATTTTAGATTTTTCACCTTTAGGGAAGTATGTCACAGATTCCATGCTGTAGACTGTGTGGAGCCAGAACAAATTCCTGCCAAGAGAGCAATGGAAAGTTTTAGCAGCTCCCTTCCTGTGACCACCCAAACTTGTTTCACGGGGAAAGCATCCCCAGAGAGAAGGACATCTTGATCAAAGAAAAGGCTGAGGCATGTCTGTAACAAAATTAAAGACTGCCACGAAAGGAGTCCAAAGCTCCACTACAGCTAACCACTGCATGGTCAGGGGAATAACTTGTGAAGGTCACAACAATTTTAAGACATTTACCATGCCTTGTTTTGGAAATTTACCACAGGACCAACAGCAATAGATGTTGTACCTCATGGTCTCAGGTGGAAGAAATCCTGTGTGTTAATGAATTGATTCTAATTAGCATGGGTGCCCGTATGCGGCTCACTAGAGACTATGACTCCTGCTGGTCCCAGTGTCCTTGTTATCACAGCCCAGATGGTTCTGTTGGTGGTCCTCTGTGGCAGGGAACCCACGTGCTGTCCAGAGCTTCAGCTGAGGAGGGGAGACAAGAGGAAACCCAGTACTCCCAAAGGACTTTGAAATGGCACACAGAGCCCACTGTGAGTTCTTAGAGCAGGAAACATTTGGATATTTGGAGTGTATTTATATTTGTATGTGTATAGGATACCATATCATAAACCTTAGCAACTGTGTGCATGTTTATACTTAAGTATTTGTACTTAAGCATATGTAAGTACTTATATAAGTATATATAAGTACTTATATAAGTGTATATAAGTACTTTAATACTGTGCTTTTCAGAGAGCACAAACTTTGAAAAACAAATTTCACGAAAATGCTTTCAGAAGAAGCCAGTCACAGCAATCTTGCATACTGGAGAATTTGGGTACGGATCAGTTTTTTGCTGAATAGTTGAATCTCTTCCTACAGTGCATAAGTGTAGTGGACTTCATTGTACAAAGCAGAATCCGGTCTCTAAAAGTAAAGGAAAGGTTTCCTACCTCCTGAGATTCAGTTGCCTGGTCTTACCAATACTCAGGCAGAAATGTTCTGAAGTCCTGGTGCATATCACATGCACACATACACAGAAATTTTCTGTTTGTGAGAGAGAGACAGAGCATATATTTACAAATATGTAGAGATATATTCAGTGTCTTGCCCAGTCATGCTGAGTTCTGCGGTGAGAGCCAGAGTGTGAATCCCATATTCTTAAGCCAAGGTTTTCCTCACAAACCTGTCTTCACATCATACAAAAATCTATCCTCTTTTTTTGCATCTCTCTTCCCTGTCCATGTCACGAGTGCAATAGCATTCTCTGAAATGGATCTTTCAAGATCTAGTTCTGGATCTACTGGTTCTCGTTAAAGCATCTCCAGTTCAGGCATGCATAACTTATGCATCATTATATGGCAGAAAATGCTGCAGCCTGATATAAAGAAGGATATATTTGCTGGCACACTTCTTTGTTTAAAAAGAAAAAAAAACCAACAACAACGAATGTTAGCACAGACATTTGTTTGAAAGCACAGATTTGCTTTTCTTTAGTATGGTTTACCTTCCAGATCAGGAGACATGTGAACAATTAACCTTACAGACCCTCACAAAAAAAACCCCTCAAAACATCCAGCTCTGGGTGTATTTGAGTGGCCAACTGCAATAGATCCAGCTCAAATGCCAGTGAAAGCCAGTATTTTCCAGTCACAGAGAGCTCATCTGATTCTATTCACTCTTGAAATAGAGAATAAAAGGAGGCATTTGCCTTTGGACAGAGCTGTTAGATATTCACTGAAGGCATCCTGCTAGACAACTTTGCCCCAGGTGTGCAAAGGCCACAGGTAAGCAATAGGTAATCCCATTGAAAGCATAAGTAACCAAGGACCAGCTGTATAACATGGATGCTGGGGTTGGCTTCTGCAGTGAATATTCAGTTGAGGGCCATGCAAAGCTCGGAGGAAAGTTAGCATGGTATGTAAGAGTTTTGCAAACCAAGGCTGAGGAAACAGTTAACTCCCAGCAAAGAGCACAATCTTCCTCCTTAGACACTTTTTTTGGGGACCTGGTCACATGAATGGAGACTCTATACTACCCACACATGGAAAAAAGAAGCTAAAAAAAAATTAAATAAATTTGTTTAATAGAAAATGAGAAGTACAGAAAAAAAAGGGAGTTATTCAGTAATTATCATAGGCACTACTTATAAATGCTGTAATTCTCAAAAAATGTCAGTATTCATGTGCAAATCAAGCAGATCAGGTCTGTGCCTGTGATAGTGCAGTCAGCAAATGCTTGGACTTGTGTCACTAGGATAGAAGTGTTTGGGATTTTGCTGACCCAGCTCCTGACAGTTTTCTCAATTAATTCAGTTAGCACTGTAATTAAGAATTTATAAAACTCATTGCTCATGCAACTAATGTAAGAGTTACCCAGTGTCAAATAAGATTGGCTTATGATAGCATGAGATATTTTGAAAGTCGATAGGAAAAATGTATCTGCCTTGTACCAAATCTGCAAGAGTAAAGAAGAATTGGACTATACACAGCTTTTGTAGAGAGAGAAAATCATCTATGGAGCTTGCAGAAAAGGTACTGGCATCATTTGAACCGAGGTTATCGTGCCTTTTGTAGGGAAATGTAGAAAGTGGTTACTGTATTTGGAAAAAAAAGTATCTCCTTGCAATACACATATATGTCTACTGAAATAAAAAATTGCAGTCTACTGATATTAATATCTGTAACACACTTTCGTATGTGGCAGTCATCTTTTAATAAAATCCAAGATGAATGTAGAAGGTAAGTGAACTATGCTTTGTAAAGTGTTGGAGCTTAGCTGTGCTGGCTTTCCTGATTAAAATGTTTTCTAAAACAGATCCTGCAGATTGGTATTACATTTTGTGCTAATGTCATTCACTGACATTTTCAAGGGGGCTCTTTCACTGACAAAGGTTTGGTTTGGGGGTTTTTTTGTGGCCATGGGTATTAAATTTTAGTCATTAAAATACATTTTTAAAAGCTAATTGAGATACATATGATCTGAAAATGAAGTAAATAATTCATATTCCTTCCAGCTAAAGTGTGTGGAGGCATTACATTTTAGAATTATGTACTTTGCTTTAAGCTTATAACAGGTTAAAATGCATCCAAGTATCTCTCAGGTGATGAAAGTAATTTGCAGTTATAAATTCTGAAGTTTTAAAGCTCAGCTTACCTGGATACACATATGTTAAGCCAGGCTGCTCTTGGAGAAAAACAAACAAAAAAATCTTTTTGACTACCACTATTGTGATAGACATGAGTGAACTACCCATAGCATGTCATGGCTTATTCATATGAGTGGCTTTTTGCTTTACTGATTACCAAGGAGTGAGAAAATTTCCAGACTAGATCTTTTTACAGAATAAAGTCCCTTTTTGCAGTAAACTTTCTGCAGGCAGAGTCCCAGCAGTACCAGAAAGGTCCATAATGACGAGTTAACCCCCATTTGGCTTCCAGGGGCTTGGCTGTGAAGGGTGTCAGGGCCACTGTGATGCACCTCAAAGTCTGTGATGTGGTCCCAAGAGGAGCCACCACAGGTGCAGATCCTGGTGGTGGTAGCAAATATTCAAGCAGGAGCTTTGAAGGCCAAAGTAAATCAGGGTTCCCATGGGAATAGCAGATGAACATGAGTCAGTCAGCCCTAAGTGGTAGGCAAGCGCTGTTCTGAAAGGGCCGGCCTCAAGCTATGCCATGAGAGGTTCTGGCTGGACATCAGGAAGAATTTCTTCTCTGCCAGGGTGGTTAAGCATGAAAACAGGCAGCCCAGGGAAGTGGCGGAGTCACCATCCCTGGAAGTGTTAAAAAAATGGCTGGACATGGCACTTGGAGCTATGGTTGAGTTGGCAAGGTCATGTTTGGTCAAAGATTGGACTTGATGATCTTGGAGGTCTTTTCCAATTCTGAACTTTTTAACCACCACTTGCCAGGCAGGGCTTGGAGACAATCAGCACGAGACAAAAACATCCTCTTGTCAGTATGGCAGCATTTCTCACAAAGCAGTCTTCCTGTTTGTAAACTTTCAGTTTGGGTCCTCAAATGAATGTTCGCTAAACACTTCTAAAGGACAAGGGAAGAAATTAAACTCCTTAACTGTCAAATAGTGAAAGTCGTAGACTCTGAACAGGTATTTGTTGTACTGCACATTAATATTTTTCTTTACCATTAGGCAGAATCATCTTATCACCTCTCCTGTTGCTAAAACCCTTCTTCTGCCCCATGAGAACCAAGTACCTTTTCTTTTGTCTTATATGGTCTGACTAATTAATATATCTAGTAAAAACATAAAGCACTGTTCTCAATTTTTGAAGAATGCCATCTCGGTTTTATTCTTGGAAAAAAAAAGACTCACATGCTAAAAATCATGCTGTTGGGGTTTTTTTCCAACAATACTGTATGGCCCAGAAGAAAATCTCCTCCCGTAAATCTCACAATAATCACATCATAGACTTCATTACCACAAGATATTCAGAAAAGGATGAATATGTAGCACTCAGGACTGCCACTGACTGTGTAAAATGACAACTGAAGGACATTACAGAAAAGAATGACTTTACACTTGCCTTTTTAATTAATATATTTTCTTAAATTAGCTGTTAGTGATAGAATACTAGGCTCCATGAGTCTCTGAGTGAGAGAAATTCATGTTGTGTCTTATAAATCATCTACTGTCAAATATCCCTTGAGTAAGTTTTTTTTTCAAGTGACTCTTTAATTATATCTTGGTTAATTTTAGAAAAATAAAGCCAGTGCTATGTCTCACCCTTATAAACAGGAAACATGAAATCTATGGGATTTTAAGGTTAACAGCTGAAAATGGAGAGCACAAGTCCCTGTGTAAACATGCATTTGCCACAGAATTTCTTTTAGAGCAAAAATAAATCAGCAGTCAGAAAATAAATACATAGACTCTTGAGTCTGGTCAGAGCAGGTGTCCAAATGAATGTTCCATTAGTACTGTTTGGCAGCATAAGCCTTTTTTAAATTTGGCATTATGTGGGCAACATGTCTAACTGCGGGATATTTACTGCCCAAATATTTCATTATCTTCCTGTTATTCATGTTAACTCGTTCTTATCACTCACAGTTCTACATTTGACAGCTACAAGCAGTGTTCTCTATTCATATTTATCTTTCTGGAGGACCTCAGAGCAGAGTCCATAATATTTGACTAAAAAGAGAAAAATGGGTTTCTTTGCAGTGTGCACGCTCTTCTTCATCCTTATTAACACGCAAAAGTTTTGGACCTGCTTCAGAATTGCATGCATTTGATGTGCTCATTTACAGCAGCACAGAGCTTGGTGTTTTTTGTTTCAAGGGGGTATGTGTTATAGGGTCCTTGTCCTTTCTATCAGTCTAGCAGAAGGTACACCAATTAGCTAATTGCCTTTTTTTTTTTTTGTCATTCTGATGTCTCCTTTCTCCAGATGTACACTGGGACTGAGAGAGAGTTAAGAGACACCTCAGACACTTGCTCTGACAGCAAGTTTCAGAGGTTTTACGATCTAATCTGGTCTCAAAAGCTCTTTCCAGGGAACAGGTATGGATTTTATGAATAATAATCATCAGAGATTATCATTACAAATTATAATATACACAGGAATCTTTTGGTGGAATAAGGAAAAGGATTTACATATTGTACCAAATTCTTTTTTGAGTCAGTGTAACCACAGCATTGTAAACAGAAGGACAACATGGTCCTAGGTGTATTATAAAAACTAACTTGTTATGACTAAATTTACAGTAAGTATTATTTTGGGAGAAATAAAATTACGAACTGACATGTTCTCTGGGGGTTTTTTTAGGTATTTTGTTTTGGTTTTTTTTTTAGTCTGGGTTTTGGTTATTTTTTTTGTCCTCTTTCTTCTCATATCACCGAATTTTGCTAGTCTGTTGCTCCCAAAAAAAGGTATTTTAACACCTGTAGTGTGATACTTGATGTGCAATTACTTTGATGCACATTTACATTTTTAGAGCACTTTTGAGAAACAAGATAAGTTTTCCTGGAAGTACAATGGATACTGTTTTACCTTTTTATCTTTTGGAAAGTGCAGCTGGACACGTACAGTAAATTGACTCCTTAACCTAAGAAAGAATTGGTTTTCCCCTACAGTAATTCAAGATGCTTTTTCAAACTACACACGAAGAATGTCTTGCAAATGTTGGGATTCCTTTCCAGCCTTTGGTTCCTAGATGTTATGGTGATATGTGGTGACTTGATCATTTAAAAAAATTATTATAACTGCTAATCAGAGGCCAAAACCAAAACAGAAAAATCAAGCCACAATGTGAATGTTTATAAATTTGTAAGCACACCTAAATTTTTACATATGCTTTGCTTGGTACACAGAAAACCTCGGAACTGCTTGCAGCTTTTTCATCTCAAAATTACAACACAGGATAAATTTCTTTTCAATCTTTTCAAAGCTGTTTTTCCTAATTACAGGGGGGTTTTTTTTAATAAATTATTTTTTTAAGTTTAAGCGTGTGAATCTGGGTGACCAAATTCCTGTTGGAAAAAATGTCACAGGCATTTAAATTGGAGTTTGGCATAAGAATTTATAGGGCAAAGAGTGAAATATTGATTTTACTATTAATTTTACAATTTTTAAATTGCCAGTGTTCTGCAACTTAAAAGTACTTTCACTTTCCATACAAATGCAAAACCAAATGCAAGTATTTCTTGTGTGTGTGCACGAGTGGGGGTGTACAGGCAGGACTGTTCAGATGCAAAGCACAGAAAGCAGAGGGAGATCTCTCTGCAGCTGATGGATGTAGTGATGGATGCACTGATTGATGTAGTGATGGATAGTGATGGCTCAAGTGACAGTAGAAGGCTCTCTCCAAGCTGTCTGCAGTACTTAAATATGTTTTTGTACTCCTGCCTACAAGCGAGTTTCAGCTATAGGTTGCACTTAGGCTGGGCAAGGTTTGCTTCAAATATATCTGACTGGTGGAGGGGATGTGGGTGGTAAGAACTAAGAAACCCTCTTCTGAAGGAGAATTTATGTCCACAGGCAGATCAGGTAGGTAACTCTGTCAGAAGATTGATATTTTGATGCCAGGGCAGTGCCAGCCTTGGGGATAGTCTTACTGATGCCTGTTGTTTTGCTTAAAAACACCATCCACCCACAGAGTTTCTTGCATGGCTAAATCCATTGCGTTCTGTAGTGCTGTGTGCTTGGCTGTGAGAGCAATCCTTCACTACTGAGCTCACACACTGTTTAATTTTTCAGGGTACTGCTTGGTTGTTGCTAAGGACAGCAAACTTTTCAGTGATAATTATTTTGATAATGTTCCCTGCAGTGGTGCTTAGGGGGCATTTTTGCGGATTTTCAGGTGCTGTATAACTGAGACTCCTATATTAAAAGGGCTTTCATATCAAGATGTGGGGAGAAAAGCAAAGACCAGCAGCCACTCAAAGCATGGGGTGTGGAGAGGCAATGTCGATTCAAAAATAAGTAGTAAATTAGAAACATTTGAAACAGCAACGCTGTAATTTCAGCAAGTTATCATAGAATCATAGAATCATAGAATCATAGAATCATAGGATCATAGAATCATAGGATCAGCCAGGTTGGAAGGGACCTGAGTTCATCAAGTCCAACCCTTGATCCACTAACACCGTGGTTACTTCACAGGGAAAGTGAGGCTGTTAGCCTCATATCCTTTACGTTGTTGCAGGCAGAATACCTTAGGGTCTTAAGGAAAGACGTTTTGTATGAAATAAATGCCCAAAGAATGGCCACAGCAATTCTTTTACAGAGTAGGATTTGGCCAACCAATCTAATGAGAAGGAAAGGATTCCTGCATGAATGTTTCAAGGTCTCTGCTTGTTGGAGTTCAAATATCTTACAGATAGAAGTGTCTGGATAGATCTTCATGGATAGGTTTTCAAAAATAAATAAATGAAGCAGTAGCCAAGTGAGGAACATAACCCATCTCCCAAAATTTCCCTGTAAAGTACCTGATTCCTGATTCCCCCATCAAAAGAACCCACCTACGAGAATCAGTCACAAGTCTTTAGGGGACTGAGGAAAATTAATGGGGCAATTTCCATCATTATTTGTGTCAAAGTGAACTGCAGAGGTTATCTCTATGCATGGCTGCATTTCCAAAACTGAATGTATGTCACTGATTTGAGGAGATAACATTGAAAATTGGCCGTGAATGAATAATTTTCACCTCTTTCACATATTAGTTATGCTTATGTAAGATTAATGGATAGTGTCTTGGAATTAATGTGGAGCATCTCGGGAAATTACTTCTACTGCTACTGTGCTATTTCGACTCCACCTTTATACTCCAAGCCCAAGAGGACCATCTGCAGTTTGGTGATGCTTTCACTCAAGATGCCGTGGCTGAAGAATAAGAACTGTATGCAGCTAACGCATTTTCTCCAGCCCAGGTGAATGCCTAAGTGGGCTGTAGACAATTCTCTGGATATAAGCTCTCTCAACTCTTATCTGTGTCTGTTTCTGGGGTCAGGCTTCCAAAACACTTCAGGCTTGCAAAACAATGTCCAATGAACCCTCGTGTGCCTTAACCTCACTCTTCACTTTGGGACTCCTTTTCTTTTTAGCAAAAACAAAGCCTGCGTGTAAGTTACTTGCTGAAAGGCCTGAGAAAACTCAAGATGCTTATTGCCACAGTCACTTATTTGCTTTTCATCATGCTCCAGTGAAGAGCACAGCAATTTCAGTGTATATTGCCTATTTCTCAAGACATTTAATCTGAGTCAGTTTTAGAGGAAGCCACAGCAAGATGAGACAGAGAATATGCTCTGATTGCTTCTTCTTCTGGTCTCTCCCTACATAGATAAATTATACGCACTTTGGGTGGTATCTGCACCTGAGATGGGTTTGGAAATACGTTCTTACAGATGTCTTTTAACAAGAACATAACTTCCACCATACAGCCTGGTAGGAGTAGAAGCTTTTCAGTTTTTCAGGTTTTTCAGGTGCTGTGGATAGATACATCCTCTGAACACAAAGGACTTGCCAGTGCTCAGGGTGCCTACCCGGGCTCAGGATATGATCGGGGCTGTACCACGCTTTACCACAGGACTTTTGGCAGAGGTGGCATGCATCTGTGTCACTCCCGCCCTGAAGGGACTTTGAGAGCATGGTCCTTCTCTGTGTTTCAGATACCTGTTTGAGAAAGTGGCTCTCTAATTCCTCAGGGCTAATGATAAAAACCAGAGAGGTGCCGAGGGGAGGGAGATCAGATTCTCGCTCCTGCCCATTCCCGGCTCTCCTGCTGAGATGGGCGTGTGGCAACTTTGTTGTCTGACAGCCAGATAGTCCACGGGGTGAGTGGGGGCACTTTCCAGTTCTCTGTGTAATCTTGTGCTCTCGGGGCATTGCCGACAAAAACTTCAGTACTGGCTGTTCCTCCCACTCCCTGAATGGTTGTACGCACAACTGATTGTCCTGGAAATTAGTGTGGCCAGGCATTTGTCTGTGCTTTGGTGAAGTGTAGGTATGCTGGGAATTCACGCCTCTTTACAAGGAAGGCGTAGCTGAATCTTATCAGATACATCACTTTTGAAGGGTGCAAAGGCTGATCCCTTGGCTTACAAAGTAACTACAGAAGGAAAGGACTCCTTTTTCTCCTTGTTCCCGTGGCAACGCTCGCCTTCGTATTCAGCACCAGCCCCGGAGCTTAGAGAGCACGATTAGAGGAGGGAGGTGGTAGTGGGGATGGGTAAGGGATAACGCATCATGTGTTTAATTCTGAGTGGTTTGCTAGAGACGTCACCCTTTTGAATCTCTGCTGTAACACTTCCATTCCCAGCCAAAGGAGCTTGTACAACGAGAAGGGGGGTCTTCTTCCCCACTTCTCCCGCCTCCCCTCCTCCCTCCCATGCCTCCTCCTCTGCAGCCCTTTGCTATCAGAGTGGGCGAGTGCCCTCCCATGCACAAACCATGGAAGTGAAGTGAAGGTGATTCCCAGTGACGGCATTGGCACCGTCTCATCCGGAGAATTCCTAAGCAGAAAGAAATCCTCTTGAGCGCCAGAGGAGTAGAAAATCTAGATCAGTTTAAAAAAAAAAAAAAAAAATAAAAAAAAAATTAAAGGAGAAAAAGAAAACGTCACTGTCCAGAAAGCAAGTTCTTCATCATTATTTTACAGATGCCACTGCCTTCTGCAGATTTCTCAGGGGGGCTGTGGGGGAAATAAATAAACACAACTCATGTACATAATAACTTGCTGAACAGAAGTGCCTGCTCTTTAGCTGATGGTTTTGGCTTTTCATGAGTTGCTTCAGAAATGTGGAACAAATGAAGAAAAAAGTGCAGGCATTTTTTAGGTCCTCCACAACCCAGGTAAGCTGCCAAAGGCCAAATGCCCATCATACAAGCCATTTTAATGCAGAGGTTTGCTACAAGATTATATTCTCTTTCCAACAAAAAGAATTGTCAGAGGTACATTCACATGTCTTTGTCTTTCACATACATATATATTTTTTGTACTGCAAAAGTACCTACAAGCTGGGGCCCTGTGTTGCTATGTGAAGGAGGTAAAATGCATAAAGAGTAATTGTTCCCTTCAAGATCTTAGTTGGATATATGAGACACTTATTTTGTATTTATTGATTTTCCCTTAATAAAAAGAATTCTAAAGACAACAAATATTTCCAGAATGGCCTTTCATTAATCTGGATCCAATACAAGGATGTGGCAAAATCCCATGATATTGCTGAACCCCAGCTGGCTCTGCTGAAGCTCCACCTCACTCACTGAATACAGAATGAGAAGCAGGTTAGGTGTTGACCTGTATATACACTCTTTCCTCTCTTTCAAGATAATCAGAGGTTATTTTTTCAGATTGATGCAGGAAGTTTCAGTTTGTCTTTTTTCCATATTAACTATTAGAAAGAGAAGAGCCAAATTGAAAGTGTGTACTGATATTTACCATAAGAAAATTTGAAGGCTGGATTACATTTAATTCAGAATTTTAGGGTGAACTGTTACTCTAATCTACAGATATAATTTGTTTTTAAATTAATGTCTTTATTTGGTCTAAATTATATTTTTCATTTAAATAATAGGAGAAACTTGTTGTATCCATTAAAGCCCTTTGTTTTAGCTATTGCTTCAACTTTTGAACTTTTTCAACAAACACTTCAAGCTATTGTTCTTATGCCACAAAAACAAAATACAGGACCTGCAGACATGAATACAAATTTCTTATTATCTAAAGCAGATCTTAACAGATTTTTTTTCCTTACTCAAAATACAATCCAGAAATAGATTTCTTCCTATTAGATTAGTCTGGAATTCTTGTAGTATCTTCTTTTCTATTTTATCTCCTCACAACCAGTATACTGATTTGCCAGTGTATCTTATTTATTCAGTATTATTGTTAGGGAATTAATGTGAATATCCAGATAACCAAACTCTTTGGTTTTATTCTTTTAAGAAGGTCAAACAATGCTATCTTATGCTTGGTATAAACAAGACACTGGATGATGAATTAGTTAAATAAAAAAACATTTCTCTTGCTGCATCCAAAAATATGTCTTCAATAAACAAGCCTTTTATTTTTCTTTCTCTTTCTGTTTTTTTTAAATTGGTCATTACACTGCTGATATGTCATTGGTCTAGTTTCATTATTACAATGTGCATATCCATGAAGATCAAAACTGACTACGCATTGCTCATGTTCTGTGTAATCCACAAGTTTTCCAAAGAGTGCCATCACTTTTTTGTCGTTTAGTTTTTCAGTTTTGTTATTGGTATGTTTCTTTTTTCATTAAGAAAATTTCACAACCGAACACACAACAGAGGTATGTGCTAGCAGTGAGCATTCAGGTTCAGAGCTGAACTTCCCTACAACTGTGATCATAAGTCGTGTTCTTTCTTTGAAGACTAGTTTTCTTCTAGAAGTAGTGATTTAGCTGTGCATTTATATACCACATGTGATACTGATTTTTTAATGTACTTTTATGTATTCCTGCATAATGCTGCATTTTAATCATTGTGGAAACTGTAATCCTGCTACTAGTAGTGCATAATGCACTGTGTAACAATCCTACATGTATGAGCCACACAAAGCAAATACTGGCAATATAATGCTTACTGGACAACTGCAGTGTGATTAGCAATGTTTGGTGCAGAGCTACTTCATAAATTGAAGCCATTCTCATGCCCACATTTTTACTAAGTGAAAGAACTGCTTATTTCACTATCCAGGATCATATATTCCACACAATCTGTGTATCTCCTTTGGGGCTGGGACTGAGAGATGGCCGTGTGTTTTTTGGGAAACGTTTTCATTTTCATAAGAGACTACGTCTCTCCTTTGTGACACTGCTCTGTTCGTTCACACTGCACCTTAGTGATAAAGCAGTTTGGTTGAGGGCTTGTCAGGAGGGCTTGCATCAGACCCTGTCTTTGCCAGCCAGGAAGCAAGAAACTAGCTTGAGTGGTCATCTGCTGCAGGACTAGCATTTGTGCAGTCATGGAGAGGACACAGAAGTCATCAAGTGGCTTTGCACTGAGATGCTGCCTCCTGCTTCAGGAGTTTGTTATAAAAATTCATCATACAAAGTGGAAAGAAACTGGTAAGATTGCCTTTTCTCACAGAAGACTATTTCTGGGACAGTTGGGTGGTTTAATTTCAGCTTTCTACTGTGCGTGGGAAAGAATGCAGTATTCCCCTATCATTGAAAAAAACCAGGTTCAGTGATTGTATTACCAAACCTACAGTCAGTCCACAGCTGTTTAGGTGTTTAGCTGCTGTCATGTTCATCTTTCAGGAAGAAACAACGAGAATCTATTTTCCTTTGGACTACTTGTGAAATTACAATGTTGTTTTCATCCTTAACGCTCAAATATTCTGTATGCTGATTGGGACTCTGCCCTGCCATTTTGCACTGCCCTGTTGATGGTGAATTCACAGCCTTTTGCAGCCAAGCTTATCCTTGCTTTTCCATTCCCTGGAGAGTTCAGTGTTCTGTTTAGCTATGTGAGGGCTCCGTCTAACCACGCCTCTGGATATCAGTGTCAGATTCTGAGGCTGCAGTTGGTAGTCAAGTAAAAGTGAGCAAAACTGCTATACGAGTTAGCTGTCAAGTTTATAAATCATACAAAGACCTTCTGAGAGTTTGAATCTGAGTGAAGAAACCCCTGAGACAAATATGGGTAAAATGGCAAGCAAATGCACAAGAGGTAATAGCAAACAAGACAGTCTTGAGAGTAGTGGAAGTGTTCTAGCAGGATTCTGTTGGAATGAGCAGAAAAAACATTGAGATACAAACAGAAGTTACTGCAGGGGGTGGTGTTTCCTTCATTGCTTTTTGTCTCTTTCTAGGCTTTGTGCCTGTTCATTAACCTGGCATTCTTAGTAAAATACATTCATTCTTTACCACCACCATAACCTTTTCTTAAAACTCATCATGACATGGGTTTGACTGGCTAACCACAGGTGATTCACTCAGTGGGAATGACAGTGGTAGCTCACAGCTTCAGCAGCTGCAACTGCACTTACAACACTCTGTATGAGCCCACAGATACTGAAGATGCAGCAGGTGCTCTTCAGTTGTACTGCTTGGTTGGGGTGGGACCTGGAAACACTGGCTGTGCATTCGGAAAAGCTGTTTTACAGTCATAGGTCTGAACAAGAACCTCCTGGGATGCAACAGGACAGGCAGAAGGGTGCCTGCAGCTCCAAAATCTCCTCCAATGGGAATTATAAGTACAAAAATTTCTGTTACCTCTTTAGTCCCTCCCAACAACAACATTCTTGATGCAATGTGAATAAGCAGTTTCTAATGAGTTATGTGGCTGTACATTATAATATATTTCCATCTACAGCATATGGATTTAGGTTCCCCTTCTGGTGGATTTAGATAATGTGACATGTAGGATATGCAAGGCTTTCCTTGAATGCTGAACTCATTGTCTGTGTCATTCGTAAAAATTGCAAATAACTTTCAATACACAGGTCTCACATCACAGAAATAGTCATAATATTGTAAGTAGCCTTCACATTGCAAGGGAGTAGTATTTCTATATTCAGTTGCAGTACAGTAATTTTTACTTTGCTTTTGAGTGCAGCATGCTTACCTCCTAAGTGCTTCATCACCCCAACACTAAAACTAGTGTTAGTGTGATTTCCCCATGTTGTGAGCATGGCAAAGTATGATGCTAACAGCAGTACAAGGTCTGGATTTGAGTGGTTACAGAACACCACGTGGCACGGGAACCTTGTAGACACAATTTGAATATTCCTTAGCGATTTATCTGTTCCTGCGAGGAAATTGTTTTTATCTCTGTGTTTGTGAAGCAAAAGGCAAGTTGAGTTTTTGTGTTAAGCACCTGTTTAGTTTTAGCACCAAAATAACAGCTCTTACTGCCGAAAGCAGCTATAAGATAGATTCATCTCTCTGACATTTCTTTAAAGATTCAGAGGCACAGATTTGAAAACCTCTTTGTCTGTTCTTTTGCAGTCCAGTTTACTGTGAGAGTTTTACATGGCCAGTAACTGTTCTGTTGCTTGATGGCCAGATGGACATCCCGTTTGCATTGCAATTTTCTGTGCACAGGTTCAAAGATCAGAATAGCTTAGCAGAGAATAGCTGAAATGTAAATATATGCAGAACAAACTCTCTTATCAAAAAATATCACCTTTGATATCACCAGCCTACCCACTGGTAGCACGAAGGTACAATGGCCAGTGAAATTGTTTTGTCACAGGTGTACAAGCAGACATGATCTAGCAGACTCATCTAACCATCTCATCTTACAAAAAAATTCTCCCTCTGCACTCAAACCTCCCAGTAGCACAGTGCCCACCTGGTATACCGGGAGTGATCCAGCAATTGCTGGAGGGAAACACAAATTCAAACAGCCTTTCAAACTGTGGGCGCTTGGAATATCAGAGAAAGCACTATTCTTTATAACCTGCCTCCTGTAGCAACAAGGTTTGGAGCACATGATTTTTGCAGAGGTGATGCAGGAAAAGATTTCCTTCTGGTCAGTGACCGTGCGTGAGCTACATCATGTTTCTGAAAACTCTCCCTCACTGGGAGATCAGAACCACTTCTGAAAAGTATCCACTCTTGCCATCTGAAAGCCATTTTGCAAAAGTGACCACAAACTGTAAGTGTGTCGCCCTAGTGCCACACAAATATCTACTTTTGAAAGACAGTTCAAGGAAGCTTTTTTCAGGGTATGAGTCAGTTTCACAGATGAAGATGGGGCCAGGACCTTAGAGGTACCGGATACCTTTCTTCTAACAGGTTAAAAGGATTAAAGTTCATTACACTTTAGTGTAAAGCATTGCCTAAGAACGCTGAGATTGCTCTACAGAGCCCTTAGTGACATACCCAGAGGTGTAAAAAGCCCAAGGATTGGCTCATTTTGTTCCCACGTCTGGCACAGCCAGCTGGGATAAACAAGGCATGATTTTGACCTACTGCTCCCCAAATCTCTTGTTTCATCAGCTCAGTGGGCAGTTTCCGTATACCCTCAGGCTGGAGAGGGTCAGGCAGGAAGGCAGAGTGACTCATCTCCTGACATATTCACTCTTAGCAGAACTAAGACATCATCTGGCAGCAAGCAACCAAGGTGAGCACATGCTGTATTATGTGGCAGAAGGAAGGGTAAGTGGTGAAGGACATTTCTCATAGCTTCCCACAAATCATTTTGCAGTCATCAAGCTTGCATCAGAAAAATGGACTAACATATTTTGCTTTCTGCAGAGCAGTTCCTCAGAGTTAAGGTCCGATGGCCAGAAGTTTGTGAAACGTCAGTCCTCACCTGGGCAAAGAGAATCTGGATCTGCTGACAGCAGGGGTTTATTTTATCTTTTCTTTTTTTTTTTTTTTTGGGGGGGGGGAATATTGCTTCTGTAACTTTTATGTGAGTATCTGTTTTGACCAGTAAATGTCTTCCCATAGCATTAACATTTCTCATCTCCAGAGGTGACTCACACTGAGTGCAAGGCCTGCCTTCATGCCAGGATCCTCTTCCCCATGAAGTTTCCCGACAGTGTTGTTCTGATGCAGAACTGTACTGCAAGCCCACAACATCCTGGAGGGATGTCTTTTCATCAGGGGGCTTAACAAATTGCTTTGTAGTGTAGTAGCATCACTTTTGGATAACAAATCAGGGCTGACTCACAAATTCATCACAGGAATGTGCTTCTGGAACTGTTCTACTGCCTACAGAAGAAGGGGAAAGGTGAATGTCATCAAAAATATCATAAGTTGCTGGAGATATATTACACTTTTCATAAGAAATCTTTCAGAAGCATATGGTAGAAGCGAGAAGATAGGGGAGGTAGATATTCAGAGGGAAATAAGCTCCCAAGCTGAAAAAAATAAGTCTCAGCATTAGAACCAGTAAGATAGCTATGGTATGGATTTGGTCAGCTCATAAAAATTTGTTAATCCTCTCCCTGAAGGGAATGACGCATGCCTTTAATTTCAGCCAAAGCAAGGTCGTACGTGAATCATGATCTATGGATGTAAAGGCATGGATCAATAGGTAGATAAATAGATGATATATTTATACACTTGGATTTTATTTAGTGCAGTAAATTTGCCAAGTAAAACCAATCAACTAAATAGCACCAATGTATCAGCTAAATATTAGGGATGGGGTATCTGTCTAAAGAAAATTGTTATGGTTCCACTGGCAACTGGCAGCCTGGTGGTATTACTATCTCCATGGTTTCAGATTTCCACCAGAAAAGAGCACTGGATCCTCTAGCCTGATGCACAGCAAACACCATCATATTCCTCTTCACAATCTGAACTCCTATTTTTAATGAGCTGAAGGGGGTCTTATTTGGTAATGATTTAAGGCACAGAGAATCCCGAACATCCTTTGACTTATTTGTCTTTAGTATTAAAATTGAAATAATTATGATTTAGAAGATAAAACTTCTTTTCATTCTGAATCTGCCTTCAGTATCCAAGCACTGCATGAATTCAGACCTTACTATGTGGCTTGTGTACCTTTTCCTCACTAGCTTAAGTTTTTCATGCTTAGTCTGCTCTCATCACCTTTTCTGCATCTCAGTTCTCTTTCAATTAGCTGACAGTTGTTTAGGGCTAGACACCACACCATTTAAGGTTTTCCTTTGCAGGACTGTTCTTGACCTAGAATTGTTTATTGGTCTAACTTTTAGCTCCATATGCAGTTGGGTCACACGACTGAAAGTGTGATGTGTGGGAAAGAGCAGGGACAGAAAAAAGAAAGGGAAAGTAATCATATGTTGCCAGGGAGGAGTTAGGTGGTCCCACATCCTTGACTGCTAAAATCAGTTATCAGTGTTCTACCTTCTGAGGAAATATTTAAAATTAATTAATCTCTTACCTTTCTCTTTGCTACGTTAAAGAAAGTCAGTTTCAGTCCTTCCTGAGAGGCAGATTTTCTGTATCTCAGACATTATTTTAGATTTTTTCCCTTGTGTTGCCCAGTGTCCCTTTTGAAAATACCACTGGAAACAGACACTGCCTGGCAACAGTGGCAGAAAGAAGTGATCCTCATTGCCTTAGACTTTGCTGTATTTCATACAGATGTGCTCTACATAGACTTGCTTCGACCCAGTATACAAAACACCAAGCTCATCTCAAAAAATTGCCTACAGGCCTAGTTTTCATTATGCCAACAGTGATTTGCTTTTCCATTTTGGGAATAATTTCTTCTACCTCCTCCCACTTCCAGTCTTCCTGAAGCCTCTGTTGGTCACTAGTCCTGAAGTGGAAGGTTTAGTGTTTTATTTCCACGCTTTTTCCCCATTTTGGCTCTGAACCATGGATAAGCTCATGAACTTTGGAATTAAAACATCCACCAGCAGCCAAGCATGTCATAACAGTCAGGTCAGAGCCACTCACGACTCTCTGCCCAGGCTTGCAGAAATGAGGGAGACTGGGACTTCTTTGTCATGCTTTGAGCCTTCTAGCAAGGTGTGTCTCTCCCCTTTGCCTGAACTTGAAAAGTGAAGGTTGCACTGCAGTGCATTCAAATATACACACAGCCCGCTGTTTTCTTTTAAAGGGAATGTCAGAGCAGGAGTGGAGAAATGTGCCGGTGAAACATGGAAAAGTAAACATTTTTCAAAAGCTGCTTGCCACTCACCAAGACTTAATTTAGTTCTGCACATCAGCTCTCTGAGTGCGTCTCTTTTCTTAGAAAATCGAGAGGCAGGCAAGGACAGCAAAAATACCAAAGAAGCTGTTAAAATCTCAGCCTTTGCCAGTTGTTACCGCATAGCTACCACTGACAAAGAGGAAGGTAATTGCAGCACTTGCATAGTGCCAACAGTGTAATGAGTGATTTATGGATATTTTCGCGTGCTATGAGACTCACCCTGTTCCCCTCTAGGTTTGGCTTCCAGTACTGGGACACTGTACACCCACATTGCAGTGTTTATAAGACCAGATTCAGCTGCAACTTTAGGGATCCAATGTCTCCTCGAAGAAACATTTGAGAAAACCACTTCAAACAGAACGACGTTGCACGGTCTACGCAGTGGTTTTCAAATGTTTATTAATTCCAGCACACATTAATTCCAGCAAACTACGTGGCTGCAGTACCTTATCTGAATATTGGGTATGAAAAGACATGAGGGGTTGCTCTCATATCGAGACAAGATGCTGTTTACACTTCATGTTGTCTGTGTCTACTACCATCATAATTTAGGGACATTTTTGTTAGTCGGGATGCAGAGAGGAAAGGTAAGAAAAATGGTGGCAAGTTATGACATCTCCAAATTGTGCCTGGAAAAACTGGCAGGATAGAAGTACAGAAAAAGGAAGGAAGGAAGGTTAGTGGAGCAAGGTAATCAAGAGCTTTACGCAAGAAAGCCCATTCAGCCATCCCATATGTTTCTGAGGAAGTAATGACCTTTTGAGACTGTATCTACTTGTCCAGTATTACGTCAGAGACAATACATTTCCTGCCTGCCTAGCTTGTTACTCAGCTTCTGCCCTGGAAAATTAGTTTATATTCATTTTGATTTTGGTTCACAACAGAGTGAACTCCACTGCTGTTATGCCATTACACCTGTAATTTTTGGCAATGCTCCTGTTAGGGGGGCAATGATGTGGGCAATATATTTAATGATGCTGTTGAAACACACTTCATGAGTTATTACGAAGTGTCTTTAAGTGGAGGCTGTGTCTTGTCACTTGCTGGTTGCAAAGTATTTGCATTCTTGTCAGTACCACCTTTGCTTTGGAAAAACTGCAAATAAAAAATGTGGCCTACTGCTAAGGAATTGTCCGTGTTCTGTGCTCCTGAGTTCAAGACAGTCCCTGTAATGAATGTGTAATGTTGTGCAAGTCACAAAGCAGGTATCACCCACCTCCACAGAGCATAACTGTGGAATATAACTAAGGTCCTTGAATCCAACAGAATCCAACAGAAGCGCTGATGCACTGCCTCCCAATGGAAGTTAATTTTAGGCTACTTCTTATCACTCAGAATTGTAACTTGGTGGTCCCATTGTCCCAAGGAGCTGTGCAAGCACGTATTGAGAGATACTGAAGGGAAGAGGCAGGAACCTGTTGAAGCTGAGGTAAATCTCAGAGTTGTATCCACAGCCAGCTGAACAGACTCACATATCTCTGCATGTACCCCATTGCTGGGAATAGATGCTTTGTTTGAGGCATGTGCAGAGAACTGGCTTGTCTACCTGTAGCAACTTTGTCCATTCAGCTGCTCCTTTTAGGCAATGATGATAAAGCCAAAACAACCTGATGGACAGAGCTGTGTTTCTAGAAGCTATCTGCAACATCACCTTTCCACTCCTTGAACTCCCCTGTCAGTCATCAAGTTGAACTGAATCTCACAGTAAAACGAAAGCACTCTACAAAAATTGAGTCATAAAACTTTTCTAACTCCTCTTATTGCTTGAGCAGCTGCATATGGTAAAATTACAGAATCTTATATACTCTAGGAACCACATACCACAGGTCATCCTTGGCTGTCAGTCCATCCTGTCTTTGAATTGGTGCCTGCACATTAATCTTGTTAGTACCTAGTACCAACCCAAATAGAAATATTAAGTTTAGGGTGTGTGATTTCGTTTTTTCAAATCAGCCCCTACCTGTGATGACTGAAAGGTCTAACAGTTAAGCTTCCTTCGTTTTGTTTTTTGTTGCATTTAAGAAACGTGCATGTTGTCATAACACAGTTGGTGGCCCATCAGTCTTGAGAGCGGTTAATGAGCTTTGGAGAATAATTTTTTTATGTGGAAAATGCTGTGGAAAGCCACTTTGGGGCTAGATTCAGAGCTCCAAGTTCCCCCCGGAGAGGCTGAAGAAAAAATGTACAGGTTAAGAGATGAGTGGTACTGGAAAGCCTGGGAGCTATTCCAGCCTGTTTCCCCACTGGTTATCAAGTTAGTGAGACAATACATTTGAACCTTCTCACTGAGGACACAAATTACTGTCTTTACCAATTTGGTGGACAACACCAAACTCAGCTTCTGCCCCAGAGGACCCCTGCTTGCCTCTCTGCCTGCAGCCTTAACCCCACTAGAGAACTGCAGAGGTGATTCTGAGCCGAGCAGGCATCTGCTCTGTGCTAAAATATCTCCTAAATTATTCACATAACTGGAAGAGAAAGCAAGGGACATAGACTGCTGCTGAGGCAGTAGAAAAGTCTGGATGGTAAAATCAGAGTGAGGGAAAACAGGTGTGTGAACAAGGAGCATAGGACATGTTGGTGTAACTGAGCATCTGCCTCAGAGACAAAGTTAAACTTGGTGAGTCCACAGGCTAAAAGATGCACCTGAAGGGCCTTTGACAGATCCCAATCCAAGGCTTTAGAGGCTGAAAGTTTTTTCAACCCCGGAGAGTGATACCCAGGAAAATGAATATGCAGAAAATGGATGCTCTTTGAAGAGCTCTCTCACACACTACCCCACACAACCACGCTCTTTCCTGGATCACACTGGTAAACCTCCATAAAAACAGAGATCATGAAGAACCAGCTGCAGCTAACATTCAAAGAATCAGTTTGCATCTGGAAATACGTTAGAATGAAGTTTCTTGACCTGCACCCCATTGATTTTAAACTGAGAGTTTGGGATTGTTTGATAGTTTGCCTCGTTTGAACACTGTGGGGTTTTATTCAGTAAAATGGCAGGTCAAATATCCCCGAAGAGACTGTAACTTGCAAAATGCAGATTTGTATCCCATAATGCACTGCAAGAGAGCTAATGGATCATGGCAAAGTTCTTATTGAGCTGGAACCTCCAAAGTAGTGCCCTAAGACAATTAGGGTTAGACAGTATTGGGGAATGAACTAAAGGCAGGCAGACTGTTGTGGCTGTATGCAGCTTTAGGCATCAAAAAGATGTCAGAAATTTGGGAAGGGAGGCAGAAAAGAAATACAGAAATCACCTGAAGTCAATAAAATTCACTTCTCTCTGAGTTAATTTGAGAAGCATGGTCCATTTCATATGTTAGAGGGAATAAATTTGATGTCATTCTCCAGAGCATTGCCTGCAGAAGAGACCTTTCTTTTGTGTAGCAAACCAAAGCTGAAGGAAGAAGGCAGTGGGTAGGAGCCACGGATAGAGTAATTCAGACTAGAAACAAAACTTGAAGGGTTTATAGAGAGTAAATCACGATTCACTCACTGAGTAACATGGTAGATCTTCCTGTATTTGCAGATGTGAAAGAAAATATAAATACTATCATTCAGTTCAAATTTGCTGAAATTCAGTGGCTAACATGAGATCAAAGTAGATCATCTCTGTGATGTGCCTAGGTCCTTAGAAATAACTTGTGTTTGGATACTGCGGCAAGCATTACACATTTTCAACTGCTTTCTAACTAATGATTTATCCATTTGTGCAGAAAACTTCGTGGGTCCAGCACAGGTATTGAGGAGACATACAGTATCTGTTATGTTCTACTCAGTTATTGTAGTAAAAGCCTGTCTTCTGGGAGAAATAACAGTTAGGGAAGGTAAGTTGCAGAGCTGCAATGATATGGTGAAAAAAAGCATGAGGGAGAAATGATTTCCAGACTGCCGGATGCATTTCTGAATTTTCTGTGCAGAAAAATCAATCTGATTTCTTATAAAATGAGCAAAGTAGTACTGCTAGGAAATCTAGAGTATGAGTTAGGAAGCAAAATGGTTTCTCTTTTTATTCTCAATGCAGTACCTGACAGTGTTAAATGATACCATTGAACATACATACAAAAGTTCCAGCAATAATAACGTGAGGAAAAAAATTCACTATGCAGTGAGCTAGGTGGCAGGAGGCCAACAAGTTGCCTGTTTTGCATCTCCCAGTAACATCATACATCTGAAAGCGGAGTTCTGTCACTCCATCAGAGCGTACATGAGTCTGCAGACTGGTTCTGGGAAAGAGCAGCTTGTTGGTTTGTTCTGAGTGACCTTGTACACTGTCAGGAACAGATCTCGATACCAAAGTTTCCCATCTCTCTCAAATGAAAGCCTCATTTTGTTTTACTAAGTGTAAGCAAGGCCATTTGTTCATCCTTCTTCAAGGTATAGTCAGAGCTTGTCCATTTGGAATGACCAGTGGTGACTGTGTAACCCCAGACCAGGCAGCATCACAGCTTACGGGAACAGAAGAAGGCAGAAAGGATCTTCTGTAACTAGCTCCCAATGGGAATGTCAGGCCTTTCTCCCCAGTCCAGCTGTTTGTTGACAGGCCCTGGCTTACTCTTCCCAGTATGGCAGCAAAGAGGGTCAGAGAGTCAGAAATTGCTCCGGATTCTCTTCCAGCATATTATTTTTTTTCTTTTCTCCCCAGTTTCCTTTTCCAGTGTGCAGCATCTCCCGTCATTAGCAGAGCAGAGAGATGGCTCTGTGAGCAGTCTGTCAATCCATTAAGTTCAGTAACTATCCTCCAGAGCAGTAGCTAGCAGCACAGGACTCATTTGCAGCTAGCAGATGAAAAGCAGGAGGTCAGGAGCAAGTTGAGATCAGAAGTTCAGACTGGAAGAAAGAGCAAAAGTTTTAAAAGCTTATTTCTGTAGCTGTCTTTAGGGAATAACTTGCAAGCTAGGACTTGCAAGAGTACTGGCTCCGTTGCTACAGCATCCCTACCCTCTTCACCCAACTACACTGTGGTCATAATTTTAGATCCTAATAAACCATTTTCCCCACATACAGAATGGGGATTTCCTAATTACTTCTTGCAAGACACTTCAAAATTTTGGGGAAAAGGAGGCTAAGTCAGAGACCGCAAGGATAGTAAGGCAAAGCAGGAAAGAGACCAGTGAAAGTGTGATGCTATCATGAACCACTTTCTGTGTGATCTTCATCTCAGATGCTTCATGTAGCAGATCTTCCAGCTTTTACATTACAGTCAGCCAAAGCTGACGATCACTAGTGGGAAGAGACTGGTTGAGTTCAAAGGTCTTTGATTGACATGCTATGTAAAAAAGATCCATTTCTGCAAGAAAATACCAACACATCTGAACTATGACATTTGCAAGTGTGACAGTTCTGCAGATGTACAACAATTCAAGGAGAAAGTCAACTTTTTCCCTATTTCCAGCATGAACTAGTGTGTGTGTGGTTTTCATACAGCTGGTGTGATACACAGAAGTTACAAAATGAGAAACAACTGAAGCTTCTGGGCAGCTTGAAGGTGTGTCATGCCTTTAGTATTTATAAGTGGGGAGGTGATGAGAGCCCTGACCCAGGTTTTATAACCCTAGTTGGCTCCTGTTACAGCACCGTCATCATAAAACAGCAGAGAAAAAGTTTGCTGGGCTTTCTTGTGCATCACTGTCATTTGGTCCCAACCAGGGCCTCCGTCAGTAAGTTACATTTTAGCCCAAGTCTGTTCCATGTCACCTCTCCTCAGATATCTAGGATCCTTTTGCTCTTCTGTTTGATGAAAATTACTTTTGCTAACAGAGCCACTACTGCTCCATGTTATTGACCAGGAGAATGTGGTTATGAATAATGTCTCTGTGAACCTTGTGGTGTGCATGCACCAGAAACTTGCTGGAGTCAGTAGGCTACGTTGGACAGGGCTCTGAGCAAGCTGGTCTAGTGGAAGCTGTCCCTGCCCATGGCAAGGCAGTTGGAACTAGATGATCCTTGAAGTCCTTTCCAATCCAAACCCTTTTATGATAGTTGGAGAACATGTATTCTCCTACCCAGCTGTCACACATTGTCAACAGAGAGAAACTCTTTCATCCACCACAGTCTTTTTGCCCTGCTCCCCATCCTGTGCTTCTGGGCAAGGACTGCTCAGCCTTCTTAGTCATCTCAATCAGTCAAGAACTAGGCACTGCCTCACACCAAGGCCAACACTCAGCAGTACCACAAGCCATACTGCCATGGTGCACAGAATGCACCGTGTCCTCTGTTCATTTAAGAGTGTTAGGAAAGAAACAGATGAATTAGGGCTGCCTTGAAGGGAACACTCATGTCTTCAGTGTGCCCACATTAAAATGCAGAATTTCATTGTGAGAAATGAAACTCCCATATCTTCCCATGTCCTCCACTCTGAAACCTGAAACGTTACTACCCTGTCTTCTTACTTTTTTTCAGTCTGATACTCTACATCTTTTCCAGGCAAAGTTTTCCCCTCAGTCATGGAGAAAGAGAGCTCTCCAAGGCACATTACCAGGGTCTTTACCAAACCAGGGTCTTAATGTGTGTATTGATGGTAAAAAAGGCTTTTCACATCCATGAAACATGGCATCATGTATCACACAGTGCTCAAGAGGAAGTTTGAATTTCACTTAATTCATTTAAATGCAATTAAATAAATAAATAGTGGAAATTATGAGAGCTGGTGAATCTAATGGCAAATCTTTTTTTTTTTTTTACATGTTTCTGCAGATATAGGCATCTCAATCTGAAAAGAATGACTTCTGGTATTTCCTTGTTGTGTTCCAGTGGATTGCCTGTGTGCTTTGATAAGGAGGAATTACGTTATCATTACAATATTCTCAATTAAGCTGATTGCAAAATTTCATTACATTCCTGGGAAGCTTGGAGGCCTGAGCCCAGAAAGTTAAATAACCACCCATTTTTTCTGTTTGCATAAACTGGGCAAGGGATACTTTTGCAACCGAGCAGTTGCAAAGGCATGCCTCAATTTTTTAGTGTATAATACAAGACAAATTAACAACTCAGACTTACAGAAAATGTTAGCCCTCCTAACTCAGGAACTTTTGAAGTCTAGGGGAACCACAAGGTTGCTAGTCATGTAAATTCTTTTCTCAGCTGTTTACTGAAAAAGAGGTTCTCATGAAAAGAAAGTTATACTGGAACAAAATACACAGCCATGCTCATTAAACAACCCTCATTAAAATTGGACACGTATCTGTTGCCTATAATTCAAAAGTAATAAATAATTTCAAGTTAATGTGGCCTTCAAATTCTGCCAATAGGTTCATGTCACCAGCACAGCAACATCCGAAGAGCTGCAGTACAATGCAATTACCAGCAACCCATGCAAAATTTTACAAGGATACTCCTGTCAAAATATGTTGCACAGTTTGATGTTCTTAATTCTTTTGAGAAGTACTTGACAAGGTTTCCATTTCGCTGTGTTTATTTTGCATGCTTTTGAGTGGTGCCGTGTTACTAAAGAGTTATTTCAAGCAGGTCAGATCTCATCAGGAGGGCATTTCCCTCAGTAATTTGTACCTAAATGTTAATGATTGTTCTCTATTTATGATATTACTAAGGCTATGTTTTTAGTATGGCACATAATCAACTTCTACTGTGCTTTTGATGGAAGAGAACTGACAGTGCCTTCTAGCTTGAAAATCCCCTAGATTTTCAATATTGCATTAGGAAAAGAAAATTTAATCTGCAGTTTCAAGCAAACTATTTATGACCAAAAGGAAAAAAATTACAACTGTGCCGTAGATTTGTCCAGACAAGTTAAAGCAGAGGCGTATTGACTTTCCTAGTGTTCTTTTTCCCCACATTCTTCTCCTGAACATGTTTGCTTTAACTTGACAATATTGTCACAGGGGGAGAAACGGAAACAGTGCCAGAGAAGTGGGCTGGCATTGGTGCTTCCACACAACTGGAATGATTTCCTTGTGAATCACCCATCTCACGAATGAAAGTACTCATCCCTGGCTCAGAAGGTTGGGAGGCAGAAGGAGAGACAAAGTGTTCCTCGCTGCTGCCTCTCGCAATGAAAACATTTTGTGTATGACTTTAACTACTCAGTGACGGTAGGGAAGGGGATTTTCTTTCATCATAGGAGTTTTGTGTGCTGTTCCATTCACATTGTTCATTTTTCATGCCATTGGCAAGGAGGCAAGCTACGCATTGAGGACTTTGGAGAAGACTCTCATGATGAAATCAGTGTGCTCCAGGCACAATATTTGCCTTTCAGCTGCTCAGTAAGGAGATTCCTAAAAAGGGTTGTTTCCTGCTTACATCTCTAATGGCCATGGTCCTGGGACAGCAGGAGAAGTGGAGGAGCAGAGCACAGCTTGATGTATCTTTGATCAAACCCTTTTTTCTCCCTTCCCACATGTTGCCTGCAGTTCCCTGCTCCCTGGTGTCCTGAGATCAGCAATGTTGAACTGAAGAGGCTGTGTTTTATCCAAGTTTTGGCCTGGTGTAAGAAACAGAATAAATTCTGGAGAAGCAGAGAATTGGTATTGTAGATGGCATTTCCACTCAAATCCTTCAACTAGTCGTTATCTGTTGGAGTAAGGCAGGAATGGAAAGAAGGTGGTCTGGAAGCTGAAGCTGTAGCTTTGGATACTTGCACAGTCCGCTCTGCAGCACAGGCTCTCTGCTGCAACTATCACTTCACCGTCAGCACAGCAGAGAAGGAATGAGGGATAAGAAAATTAGTTCATTCACTCCCTACTATCAGCTGAGAGCCAGAATCCCCTGCACACAGTACATGATTTTGGTACGGGACTATTCTGCACCAGTGCTGAGTACTGCCAGACTATCAAAAATGCACATTTTGTGCACACAAGCCTTCAGGAAACGGTGTTGAAACTCCAGAAATGCCACACAAATATTTTTAAGTTTTGTTTGAATTTAACATCAACATTCACTGAAACAAGGAAAAAATATTTCACTGTTCCAGACATGTTTTTGTTAATACAAAATATCTAACACTGTAACAGAAACTGTTTTCCTTCTGTCCCAAAAGTGGGAACGCATTTTAAAAAAACTTTGATAAAAGCAGAAGACATTTAAATTACGTTAGCAATAATGAGTTAATTTAAAAGTGCTAGTAAAACACAGAGAGGGAGTAAAATGTCTATGCACAATATTGTACAGCTTGTGTTGCTAAGGTCCTATCACTAAAAGGCAGAATCACAAAAAATAACAAAAATAATTTAAACAGCAAAAAAACCTTAAAAATATTCCTGCCAACACTGATGAACATGGAATTGTGTCCCAAGAAGCTCTGGCTAGAGGCTTGAATTGACCAAAGGAATGAAAGAAAAAGGTCAATATATAATAGTACATAAATGTAATGAGAAAAAAAAATCAGATGTTCTTGTGGATATCCCACAGTGTCCAGAGTGGTTGTAATGTTTGCAAAATATTATAGAAGAAAACCACTCTGTAATCTAAGCCAAATATGAAACAAGATTTTTGCTGTTTTTCCTAGAACAATTCTTGAAATGTTTCTTATATGGGAATATAACTATTAAGAAGGAAGCAAAGAAGTTCAGAAATATGCCAGCAGACAGCTTCTGAACTTCTTTTTGCAAGTATTTCCTGAAGCATTCCCATGTGGATAGCTAGTTCAAGTAAAACATTTGTTTCACTGTGTTGAGCTTAGAGGTTCCTCTTAAAAAAATTGTCATTGAGAGACTGCCAATCCTTGTACAGTCCACTGATTACTAACTGCTGCTGTTGGTTCATGTGGGCACTGGTGATACAGCCACGAGCAGTGTGAGGAGCATCCAGGATTACAGAGCCCTTAGAACAGCAGTAAGGGACTCTGAAGCTCAAGCAGTTTCTTCATTGATTCTCCCAGTCAAAGGACCAGTCGAATCTGGCAAACCAACAGGGTATGGTGCCACAGTCAGGATTTCTACTACTTGGACCATAGGCCCTCACTTTGAGAAACTGGGTCTACTGGGGGCTGATGGGGTCCATCTGTCAGAGAAGGGGAAGAGCATCTTCAGCCATAGGTTTGCCAAGCTGGTGAAGAGGGCTTTAAATTCCGGGTGCTGAGAGAGGGGAACCTCAGGCCATCCCACTCCTGCGAGTTTGATGTCAGTGCCAGTGAGAGACGTCCAGAGCTTGGAGAGGAATCACAGGTCAGCAGAGGAACACCTGAAGAGTGGCACAAAGGAATTAGTGACACCAGCCAGTAAGCTGGCTTCATCAGGGGCTGAACTTAAGTGCCTCTGTGCAAACACACACACCATGGGGAAGAAACGAGAGGAATTAGACATGGGCTATGACCTTATAGCCCATAGAGATGTGGTTGGATGGCTCCTACAACTGGAGTGCTGGAAAGGGTGGATACAGGCTCTTTATGAAGGACAGGCAGGGGAGTGAAGGAAGAATTGTTACCCTGTGTGCCAAGGACCTTCTGGAGTGGATGGAACTCTGCCCTGGGACAGATGAAGAGCCAGCTGAGAGCTTATGCATCTGGTGTAAAGGGAGAGCAGGGATAAATGACATTATTAACAGGTGCCTGCTACGGGCTGCCTGACCAGGAGGACAGAGCAGATGAGTCCCTCTATAGACAGATAGGAGCAGCCTTACTTTCACAAGCCTTGGTCCTCATGAGGAATTCAAGCACCTCAATAACTATTGGAGGAACAGCACAGCACATTCCTGATTGTGTTGATGATAACTTTCTTCTCCAAGTGATAGAGGAGCCAACAAGGAGAGGTGCTAGTCTGGATCTGGTTCTCACCAACCAGGAGGGTCTGGTGGAAAATGTGAAGACCAAGGGAGGGCTTTGTCTGGATCCTTATGGGAATGAGGAGGGTACATAAAAAGCTCACTAACCTAGAACTCAGGAGAGCAGACTTTGGCCTCTTCATGGATCTGCTTGGTCGAATATCATGTAAAAAAAGCCCTGGAGGGAAGAGGGGTCCAAGAAAGATGATTGATATTCAAGGATCACCTTTTCCAAGGTCAAGATGCAAGATTTTTGTATCCTTCTGAGTAAGAAATCAAGCAAACGGGATGAGGGACTTTAATAAACGAGCAAGAAGTTTCTGGCAAAACTGGAACCGATTAAAAAAGTTTATGAAATTAGGAAAAAGCAACAGACCACTTGGGAGGAATATAGGAATGGTGATGGAGCATGCAGGGATGCAACAAAGATGGCTAAGGTTCATTTGTCTTCAAATACATCAGAAGTAAAAGGAAGACTAGGCAAAATGTAGGCCTATGGCTGAATGAGGTGGGTGCCCTGGTGACAAGGGAAATAGTGAAGACAGTGTTACTCAATGCCTTCTTTTCTTCTGTCTTTACTGATAAAACTAGCCCTTAGGAATCCCAGTCACTGGAGGCAAGAGAGAAAGTCTGGAGAAAGAACAACTTTGTCTTGGTGGAGGAGCATTTGTTTAGAGATCATTTAGGCAAACTTGACAGGCACAAATCCATGGGCTCTGATGGAATGCACCCATGAGTGCTGAGGAAGCTGGCAGGTGTTGCTGCTAAGCCAACCTCCACAATCTTTGAAAGGTCATGGAGAACACAAGGGATGCCTGAGGACTGGAGGAAAGGCAATATCACTCCAGTCTTCAAAAAGGACAAGAAGGAGGACCCAGGAAGCTGCAGATCAGTCAGCTTCACCTCCATCCCTGGAAAACTGATGGAATAACTCATCCTGGATGTCATCTCTAAGCGTGTGGATGAAAAGAAGGTTGTCAGGAGTAACCAGGTTCACCAAGGCAAAATCAACCTTGACCAACCTGGTAGCCTTCTATGGTGGAGGAACTGGCTGAGTAGAGAAGGGAAGAGTAGCGGGTTTTGTCTGACTTGACTTCAAGGCTTTTGACACTTTTGACAGTTTCCCTTACATCTTCATAGGTAGGCTCAGGAAGTGTGAGTTGTCTGAGAGGACACTGAGGTGGATTGAGAACTGGCTGGACGGCAAAGCTCAGAGGGATGTGATCAGTGGCACAGGGTCTTGCCGGAGGCCTGTAGCTACTGGGGTTCCCCAGGGGTCAGCACTGGCCCCAGACTTGTTCAATTTATTCATCCATGACCTGCAGGCAGGAACAGAGTGTACTTCAGCAAGTTCTCTGGCAACAAAAATCTGTGAGGGGTGACTGATACCCCAGGCTGCTGTGCTACCATTTGGTGAGACCTGGACAGCCTGGAGAGTTGGGCAAAGGAGAACTTAATGAAGTTCAACAAAGGCAAGTGCAGGGTCCTGCACCTCGGGAGGAATAACCCTAGGCACCAGCACAGGCTGGGGGCCAACCTGCTGGAAAGCAGCTCTGTGGAGAAGGACCTGAGGGTCCTGACGGACAACAAGCTGTCCATGAGCCAACAGTGTGCCCGTGTGGCCAAGGAGCTCAATAGTTTTCTGGGGTGCCTCAGAAAGGGCATTGCCAGCAGGTCGAGGAAGTTGATCCTGTCCTTATACTCTGCCCTGGTGAGGCACATCTGGAGTGCTGTGTCCAGTTCTGGGCTGCTCAGGACAAGAGGGACATGGAGCTCCTGGAGCGGGTCCAGCGGAGGGCTGTGAGGGTGATGAGGGGACTGGAGCATCTCTCTTATGAGGAAAGGCTGAGGGAGCTGGGCCTGTTCAGCCTCGAGAAGAGCCAACTGAGAGCAGATCTTGTCAAGATATACAAATATCTGAAGGGAGGGTGTCAAGAGGATGGGGCCAGACTCTCTCCAATGGTGCTCAGCAACAGGACAAGTGTCGATGGGCACAAATTGAAACACAGGAAGTTCTGTGTGAATAAAAGTTCCCTTTCAATCTCAGTAATTTCATGATTCTATGATTCTGTGAAATGTTGTAAGAACACTCTCTTGCTTCTGTAATAATTTTTAGTAGCTTAAAACCAAAACATTATTTTTAATTTTTATCCGCTCATGTAAGTTTTTTTCTGGCAGGCCGATTTCAGGTTCAAATGCACATACGATGGGATCAGATGCCTCGTTTGATTTTATATTTACTTTTAACAAGAGGATGATCTAAGCATTTGTTCTAAAGTCAGTTTTGCTATATAAGCTTTGCATATGCAAACAGACAAGAGAAGCAGGAACTTCTTAGCTGGATTTCAAAAATCCAAAACGGTACAGATAACCATGTGTGAGTGAAATTTCCTTTTGCAAACCATTTTATAAGAATTCTGACTCAATACACTGATACTGAAACTTCTTGCTGTAAAAGGTATTTTAATCCTGAAGCAGCAGAGGGAGCTATGCCGACACAATCAGCTGTATTCCCAGGCTTCTGCAGCTGTGAATGGAGACTTTTGTGTGCTGCCTGTTCCTGACGTCTGTAGAGGTTAATATGTTGGAAATATACTAAACTGTGATAGCAGCCTCAGGGAAGAGGTAGAGCATGTGTCTGAGGGGTGACCAACAAGATGAAAAAGCAAAATAGGATGCAATGTTCAAATGGTCTTAGGCACTAAAAATCCTAAAAGACCTTGCAGTTTGGTGGGATGCATGCTTTTCAGGCGCTTTGACATTTTTGAAAATCACATTTTTATTTCAAGAATGCGGGGAATTCCAGTCATTACTTTGGGAGCCCAGACTGGCCTTTTTACCATCACCTACATCTTCCTACATCTTCGTTTTCACAATGGCATCAACTCACAAAGCTTTTTGCCATCTCCTCAAAACGTATACTCTACTGGCTGCTCCGAGGTGTAAGCATGGACTGACAGTAAGGCACATGCTTAAACACGTGGTTGAATAAATAAGAGCATCATTGCTTGTACTTAGACGTATATGCCAGCCTTTTATAATTCTCCTTGAAGAGATTAACTTGCAAGCCTGTTAATGCAAAGCAGTAAGTCCTTTGGGAGCTAAATATCTGGTAAAGCTTTTAAGTTTTACACATAGCCACATGCACTCTTCACATATGTTGGATGACTTTATATGTATATATGTGTTTCTGTGTATATGGATTTGTACATGTATAAAAAGACTCTCATGAAGCTGTGTAACTACATACATATTCCTTTTCCTATCTCACTTGCTACCAACCTCCTAATCTACCCTCCTCCCTCCAGATTTGAGGGGGAACTGCCGGGGAAATATGTAAATACAAACACAAACAGTGTCTCAGAGGTCGCCACAGAGCCTTTGGTTCTTAGTTCAGTAGAGTGAAATTGTCCAAGGCAGAGCAAAAACTAAAGAAAACATAGCCCTGTGGAAATTATAAATGTTAGACTCCATTCCTACCTCTTCAGGGTTCCTAAGGCAGCTCTTAAATAACCAAGTTTTCAAAATTATTAAGTTGAGGAAGGGAAGTGTACTCATCCACAGGCATCCATTTGAGCCTGTAGCCTGTTCATTCTTGCAAATTTTCATGGCAGCCAGAAAGTTAATATTGGGGGAGACAGAGAGGGGAAGAGGTGTAAGGAAAAAGATGAGTTTCTCCTTTAGTGTTGCAGTGACAGAGCAGGGTGTGGGTGAGCAGAGAAAATATAAACCACTTTGGGACTTGTTGCACTACCACGAGTGCTGTCAGCACTGCCTTGTGTTCCGACCTCAGGAGACCCAGGACTTTCTCCCATTGCTATTTCCCACTGATTTGAGACAGGACAGGATCTAACCTGCAGCAGCAGGAAGCTCCAGGCTTTGGAGTGCCACTGTGATGGAAACTTCTAGCTTCTAGTGCCCAGTCTCTGGCTCTTTAGGCGAGCAGTATGTTTAGCAGCAGGTCCTTTCTTGACTCAGTACAATTTTTTTTAGATGTCTGTTTTGGTGGGAGACTGCTTGAATCTGTTTATCCAGGAGTCTGCTACACACCTGTAGAGCTTTTACTGTTTGCTTGTTTTCAGGAGTGGGGATCAGATAAGACAAATTAGGTTTTAATCCTCATTACACGTGTATTTAGCAGTCAAATACTGCAGTCTTTAGGGTGTGAGATAAAAGATCAAGATTTAATATGCTGATTGTTTGGAAAGCACTTATCATAAAAATGTGTATCACTAATAAAAATACAAGGCAAACGTATATATATGGAAATTATTAGACTAATTGAATTTCAAGTACTTCTCGCAAAGATATAGTGTTGATACCAGAAAAATGACTCTTTACTTTGTATGGAATTATAAAAACATTGGTTTTGTCCAGTCAGAGCACTTTAATATTAAATTATTTGTACTTTTTACTCAGTACATTAAGAAGTTAGGGAATAACAGAGAGATCCACAGTAAAAGAAGGTTCTCAAGCTGTCTACAAAACACGTTTTCTGAAGCATTTCCCCGACTTCTCTCAGAGTCCAGGGACAAGATGGGGAGTCACATCACTGCAGGCAGGAAGGGCAGCAGCGAGCACATGGGGGCCCATGTAATCATAACTGTGCGGGTGTTTTGATCCCCCTGGAGAGGATGGATTTCAGCAGCTGGGAGGATCTGGACCAGTGCAATGCTTAAGCTGCTTTCTCTCCAGTATTGCTCTTGACCATTAGTCATAGAGGTACTGAAATTAAAGGATTGAGAGGCCACCTCATGCTTGACGTGGGAACTCACTGAAGCCCAGCAAATATGGATGCACTTCCAGTATTGTAATGGGCCTCACAGCAAGGTGGTTAAAGCATCAGCCACCTTATTAGTTTGGTAAATCCACTTCTGGTTTCCCTCATGGCCACTTTCTCTCTGTGAGTTGATGTTTTTCTTAGCCAGGTGTGAAACCTCTTGAAACCAGAAAGTCCCCAGCTCCATGCAGGTACTAGCAGTGTAAATAATGTCCCCAAACTCATGTCTCAGATACATCACTCATTAGTGGAAACCTTCTCAGGCTGTGAGAATCAGGTACCACAGTTCTTAATGAAGGTTCAGGTATTCCCTTAAAAACACACCACTTCATTTTAATGAAGCAATTGCTTGTGAGACTTGCAATCAATTTGCTGCATTGTAACAAAAGGGTTTGTCTGTGTGTTTCCTGTTTTTTTGGAGAAAATAGAAATGGCTTACAAAAGAGAAAGACTGAACAGTGCAGTTAATTTGAAATGAGCCCTTTAGTTGTACAAGTCATTACCACTGCAGAAAAAGTCTGAAGCACCGACACAACTCACTACAGCTGAGATTGAGTGCCCCTCAAAATCTTTACCATATAGTCAGTAAACAAGAGACAAAATCAACAGCAAATGTCAACAGTGTATTTCCATTACACACACAAAAAAAAAGACAAAGAAACATAGTCATGTAACTGTATAAACATTGTTTGTCAATCATGAGTGATAAAGGCTTATGGGGCTTTTGAGAAGTGGCTAAATTCCTTAACCATCCATATCTAGACAGCCCTATAGCTCTGGGCATGAAATGGAGGTAGCAGAAAGGGTTTATTACTCCAGTGTGAAAAATTGTCAGCAAAATCCATTTTGATGAATACTCTGGGTTGGGTTTTTTTTACACAAAACATCATCTATGTTCCTGAAGATCTTATTTTCCATCCTGGGGCAAGGCAAGGATTGGAGCTTGAAATCCCCCGCAACCTACAGATCCTGTCAAAAGCTCTCAGACCTTAAAAGCTGCTCTCTAAGTAAAAAGAAAGCTACAATTTTCAAGCAGTAACTGAAAATAGTAGAAGAAGCTTTAGCAGAAGCCATGCATGTTCTTGAGCTTGTGGCATTGCCAGCATTGGAAATACTGGTGCGTGAAATGGCAGGAGTCGAACCAGGAGTTTCTTCTTTCTGGAAAGCATATCTCCTTTAAGGTGACCTTTACTAGGACAGAGGTTAGTTGTGCTGGGCAAAGATCTCAGGTCCTCCTTCAAAGGGCGAGAACACTAGTGTACAAATATGAATAAGTTTTGAGGTCAAACATTAGCATACTTCTCACATTAGCACAAAAAGAAACCCAAAAACCAAGAGTGGATTCTTCACAGTTTGCACACATCTGATCCGGTGCAAATGGCAGCATGAAGATGAGTGTTTGCCTTAATAAACTTCAAGGATATTCTATGCCATATTTATGTGATGGAGATTGAAAGAGCATCCTTTAAGACTGCTTGGAAATGTGTTGGCACAAATTTGTTCCTATTCCTAAATTCTTAGTCATTATGAATCATTGACTTCTTTTGACAAGCCGCTCCCTCACCTATAAAGAGATTTATTTGTAGGCTTTTAAAACAATATATGGATTAAGAAAGAGCTGCTTATTTTGGTTAACCACCAGACAGTTAGACTGCACTCACAACACATAAGCAAGCAGAATGCTCAGTTATAAAGTTTGGCTGCATTCTAATATAAACATCATTTATCCTCCAAGGCTGCCTTTTCAGGGGAAATTGGGATCATACCACACAGCATCCCCAGTTATCATCTTCTCTCTATCTAGGTTTCTCAGTTGAGAATAAATAATTTTCATTAAATCACAAATTTGCCATTTTTCTTAGAAAAATAATGAACTACCCTTCTGTGCCTTGCAATGTACAATAGTTTGCTAGCTCTGAATGTGAAATAAAAGCATTCTTCTTTGAGCTGATTATAAAAAGATGATAAAATTTTGGAGTTGCTGATAGCATTTAGATGGGACAATGTTTTCCCGGTGTTTGAGAGTTCAGCCATTTTTATTCTCCGTGCTTCCCAAGCACTGTGTCTACACTTCTATAGATTACAGGAGTTAAACTACCAAAACAACTTAAAGGCAGCTAACCAGAAATAGAAAATTCTCCAGTCATGGAAACACAACATCACACAGGCAGACCTGGAAACCAGATAGACACTGCTGCCTGCAGTTCAGGCTGCTGTGGCCAGGTTGAGTACCTTCATATCACTGTGCAGTGCTCAGGATATTTTTGTGCTTTTCAGTCAAGGTGCCATACTTTGAAGGAAAAACAGGAATGCTCCTATTTAGTAAATTTTGTCAGGGTTGTTCAAAGTAGGAGTCCCCAGGTGCCTCCTGGTCCCACTGAATTGGGATTTCTGTCCTGGCGCAAATTTCAGCTGATGCATTGTTGCATCTATATTATGCTTACTCTGAGTCTGAGGCAGTGGGGAAAGCATGAGAAACTTTCAAAAGCAAATATAAAATTGCCCAGTGTTGCAAACACTTGGGAACACAATGAGGACACGTCATTGCCTGGTTTTTTTCTCTTCTACATAAGTATTTGGTATGCAAGTAATTCCAATCTTATGAGCCCTTCTTTGGAAATCCTTCTTTTGCTTATAATTGAACTTCACTGCTAATACACAGGGTCAGATTCAAGGTCCATTAAGCCAAGTAGCTTTACATTGGGTGACTGTGTTTAATGAAGGAAATAGTAACACAATGCCACTTCCAGAATTAAAGCCAAGCCAGTATCCCAAAGCACATGGGACATGGTCTTCAAAACAGAGCTGTGCCTGCTGATCCTGGACACATCCTCAGGAGATATAGTAGTAGGTTAAAATACTCCCTTTGATGGTTTTGAAGGCCTGCTCCTTCCCTCCCCTCTTCCCCCCCATTCCTTTTGCATTTGTCATTTGAGGAAATCAGCAGCACTTGGGAGGGGTTTATCTCCCTTACAAGTCTTGAAGTTTTCATTGTGGCATCACCCTGACAGTTACAAATTATTTCTAGCACCCTTGCCTCACCTAATGAGCTAATGGATGTGGAGGCAGTGGCACTGCTGTTTTACATGTTGAGATTCCCCTTCAATTACAAGAAGTCCTTCATCTACCCCAGGAAGCAACGTAGATGTGTCAATTAACACTGGGAGTGAAGGAAGAAGTGTTGACCAACACTTTCAGAAGTGTTGACCAAGGCAGAATCAGCAGTGGGTGTAGGGATTCACATAGGCTCTCCCTAATGGATGAAGAAATGAACTCAGAAAGTGACCGTGCTTGCCTGGTTTAGAGGAAAAGCGAGGTGGGATGCACCTCCCCTCTCCTCCCTTCTCCTCCTCTCCTCTCCTCTTTCCCTTCCCTTTCCTCTTTCCCTTCCACTTCCCTCCCCTTCCCTGGAGAAGAGAACATTAATTTTGAGAGCTAGCACTCTGGTTTTTTCAAGTGTGCTAAGCCCTTGGGAAGTAACACAGAACTGGGCCTGGATCTCATAGCTGTATGTAACATTAACTCCTGTGATAAACCAGATAGGTCCAACCTATCTCAAGCAGCACACCCTAAATGTATTATTACTTCTGTGCCTCTCATCCTCCACCGTGAAAATCGGGTAATAGCCTCTGGTGTCATCATGGTGATAATTGCATCTTTATGAAGCTTTCAGATAATAGAATAAAGCCATAATAATTGAAGAAATAAATAGCATCTAATTTTTATCCAATTCTAAATACTTTGTAACTACTGGAGAATGAAGGAAAACTGCAGAAAGGGCAACACATAAACATTAAAATGGGGGACAGTTCCACACTTTGGAATGAGAGAGAAATGACAATATATTCTTACTGAATAAACCACATTACTTGTCCCCTGAGCACTACATAAATTTGAGGTCAGGCTGTTGAATCCTGGATCATGATCCATCCACAAAAAACAACTAAACTGTGGACACAGGCATTATCTAAAATTTCAGTGCTTAATAATGCAAGTTTAAAGTTCTTGTTTAATTGTCCATGCAAATATATACTGATAGTAAGAGCCTAATCTTTTTCCTTTTTACTTTTGAGATACAGATCTTGATAATCTCATATTTGTAACTAATACAGCTGTAATTCTGTCAGGAGGTTTTAGTGGTAACAGAAACCCCAAGATGAAAACTCCAGATACCTTATCTCCAAATTGCATGTAGTTAGGAGGACCTTGAGAGAACCGAGAGTGGAAAGTTTGTTGAAGTGCTGATTTAATGGTAGTTTTACTGCTGTAGTCCTTTGTTCAGACTTCATCTGCAGAAGCTGGGATTTGTCTTTGAAGATGCGCACTGGACAGGAATAAGAATCCATGTCTACCTGTGTCTGCTGTTTTGAACTCCGCTGGGATGACAAAGGCAGCCTTCACCAGTCTGCCCTACAGAGCTGGATCCTGCCCTTTGCTCAGCAAGGCCAGCAGCAACCCGTGCAGGGAAGGTGGCAGTGAATTAGGGAATTCACTCTGCTATCTCATCTGTCTGTCAGGAGACTGTGTTCCTGTTTCTAAAATGGAGTTAGTTTGTTTCTTGCACATGTTTATCTCCAAGGCATATACAATCAAGATCTACCTTTTTGGGCTAACATTCACACTTCCCTTCTGCCTGTGATCTGAATCATTGTCTCTGCTTAAAGAACTGAGATGCCTCACAGGCAGCAGAGAAGGATATTCCACCTGACATGCAACATGCCATAGGGAATTTGTAGGGAAACTGAATGTTCCTTGCCCCCTGGCAGACACTGGCCTGGATCACCACAGTGTACCAGCACATGATCTTCACTGTGACTAACACTGTTTAGAGCCAGAGAAAGAAAACGCTTTCCTACTTCATCATGTCGTGCCAGATGTTCCTCTGCAGAGCTGTCCCAGTGCTCCCTGCAACTGGTCACATCTGCCTATGTATTCCCCTAATGCTTTTACCTTGGCAAGAGCTTCCCAGATCCTGTCCCACCATGTGAATGTTGTCCTTGGGAAGGAGATTTCAAGGGAATGTGAACAGATGCTGTTTCAATGAAGTTCCTGAACCTGACTGAGAAATTGCCATTTCTCAAATACTTGACTGCTGCACACAGTTTTTTCTTTTAAACCTGTGACAATTGAATAAATCTGAGTGAAATGAGAATGAAATACGTTCTGTTCTCAGTGTTTTTTTCAGTAGAGCAGACTCAAAATCCTCCCACAGACCTATACATGTTCAGAATACTTTGGGTTTGTATTGCAGAATCACAGAATCGTTTAGGTTGGAAAAGACCTCAGAGACCTTTCACTGATCACTACCTTGTCAACCAGACCATGGTATCAAATGCCGTGTCCGTCATTTCTTGAACATCTCCAGGGATGGTGTCTCTACCACCTCCCTAGGCAGTCCATTCCGGTGCTTAACCCTTTCTGTGAAGAAATTCCTCCTGATGTCCAGCTTTAATGTCCCCGGTACAGCTTGAGGCTCTGACCTCTTGACCAGATGACCTCCCAGACAACTGTCACTAGTTGCTCGGGAGCAGAGACCAATCTCCCACCTGCCTACAACCTCCTTTCAGTCAGTTGTACAGAGTGGTGAGGTCTCCCTCAAGTCTCCTTTTCTCCAGGCCGAATAATCCCAGCTCCCTCAGCTGCTCCTCGTAGGATTTACACTCTAGACCCTTCACCAGCTTTGTTACCCTCCTCTGGACCTGCTCCAGCACCTGAAGGTCTTTCTGCAGTGAAAGGCCCAGAATTGGATAAAGGACTCAAGGTGCAGCTTCACCAGTGTTCAGTACGGGGGGGGACAATCACTTTCCTGGTACTGCTGGCCACACTATTCTTGATACAGGCCAGAGTGCCATTGGCCTTCTTGGTCACCTGGGCACACTGCTGGCTGGTTGACTGTTGGCTGTCAACCAGCACCCCAAGGTCCTTTTCTACTAACCTGTTTTCCAGCCACTCTGCCCCAAGCCTACATGGGGTTGTTGTGGCTGAAGTGTAGGACCCAGCACTTGACCTTGTTGAACCTCATGGCATTGATATCAGCCCATAAATCCAACCTGTCCAGATCCCTCTGCAGAGCCCTCCTACCCTCCCACCCAACTTGGTGTCATCCATGAATTTACTGAGGACACACTCAATCCCCTCATATAGATCACCAATAAAGATGTTAAACAGGACTGGCACAGCTACTGAGCCCTGAGGAACACCACCAATGGGTGTAGCTCCATTCACCACCACTCTCTGGGCTCGGCCATCCAGGCAGTTTTTAACCCAGCAAAGAGTGCACCTGTGTAAGCCAGTTTTTCCAGGAGAATGCTGTGGGAGACAGAATCAAAGGCTTTGATGAAGTCCAGGTAGACAGTGTCCGCAGCCTTTCCCTCTTCTGCTAGGTGGGTCACCCTGTGATAAAAGAAGATCAGGTTGGTCGAGCAAGACCTGTCTTTCCTAAACCCACGCTGGCCGGACCTGATCCTCTGGTTGTCCTGTATGTGTCGTGTGACCATTCTCAAGATGATCTGTTCCACAACATTCCCTGGCGCCCAGATCAGCCTGACAGGCCTGCAGTTCCTTGGATACTCCTTTCAGCCCTTCCTGTGGATGGCTGTCACATCTGCCAATCTCCAGTCATCTGGGACATCCCCAGTTAACCAGGGCTGATGATAAATGATGGAGAGTGGCTTGGTGAGCTCCTCTGCCAGCTCCCTCAGTACCCTTGGATGGATCCATCTGGTCCTGCAGGTTTGTGAGTGTCTAAGAGGCACAGCAGGTCCTCAACAACTTTCTCCTGAACTGCAGGGCGTCTATTCTGCTCCCTGTCCCTGTCTACCAGCTCAGGGGGCTGATGGCCCTGAGGATAACTGGTCTTACTCTTAAAGACCGAGGCAAAGAAGGCATAAAGTGCCTCAGCCTTTTCCTCATCCTTGGTGACTGTGTTCCACCCCCAGGTCTGACAAAGAATAGTGAATTTCCTTGGCACTCCTTCTGCTGTTATGTATTTATAAAAAGGCTTTTTATTTTATTTTACACCAGCGGCCAGATTGAGTTCTAGCTGAGCCTTCTCTTCATATGATCTAATAATGTCCTTGTCCTCTTCCTGAACTGCCTGCCCCTTCCAAAGGTTATAAACACTCTTTTTTAACCTGAGTCACTGCTAAAGCTCCTTGTCCAGCCAGGCTGGTCTTCTTCCCCCACAGCTTGTCTGTTGGCACATGGGCACGGCCTGCTCCTACACCTTCAAGATTCCCTTCTTAAAGGACGTCCAGGTTTCCTGGACCCCTTTGTTATTAAGAACTGTTTCTCAAGGGTCTCTCTGAACCAGCGACCTGAGTAGGCCAAAGTCCTCCCTCTGGGAGTCCAAGGCAGAGGTTTTGTTGATCCCTTCCTTACTTCACCAAGAACTGGAAACTCTATCATTTTGTGGTCACTGTGCCCACAATGGCCTCCAGCTATGACAACTCCCTTCTCTGTTCATAAGCAGCTGGTCTAGCAGGGCATCATGCCTGGTAGGCTTAATTACCGTGTCAGGAAGTTATCTTCCACACCAGGAACCAAGGTAGTTATTTTATGTCCTCTGGCAGAAGAACCAAATTGTCCAGTGAATAGTAGCCTGAGCAGTAGTGGTATCTCTGGCCTTGTCAGAAAAAAATTTCTTCAGAATTTTAGAAAACAACATCTTTAGTTATTGTCTTAAATACAGCTTCAGACTGTATATACACTGTAAAAATATAGGAAAAATCACTCTTGCTGTTCCAAAGTGCTTAAGATACATATTATAGCTACACCAGGAGTATTTTACTGGCATCAAAGTATGAGTATACTGCTTTCTCCCATTGCTACATTTGGCACAAAATAGGATGGCTATATTCTAGTTTTTCCAGTCTAATTACATCTGTACTGAGGTGACCTGCAGCATTCTGTCAGTAGAGAATGTCCTCCCTCACCCCCCTGGATGAAACTGTGGCAAATGAGACCTGAAGAGCACAATTGGTCCTCGTTGAGCATTGTGCACCTAATTCATCTGTTTCGAGGGCTCGGTGGAGTCCCAGCATTTCTAAGCATCACTGACAGAGCTGTCAAGAGAGCTTGTTTTTCTTTTATGTTACAGTTTCAAGCACAAGGCCGGGAAAGTGGGCCATCCTTTCCTGACTGAGATTTCTCAGTCTTACTTTAGCAACAGAATGGGAAGAAGGCAGGGAAAAGATCTGATCCAAATTGGGCTTCTGAGTTTTTTGGTCTTTCCTTGTCCATGTTCCAAGTCCGTGTTTAGCACAGCTGACATCTCTAAGATAAGGGATACCCCAGATTGCCATGACCTCACACTGTACCTATTGAAGACTGTTTCACTGTGTCCAAAGATTGCTTCATAAACAGCATCTTTGCCTAAATGATGTCCTGGCTGCCAGATGTGGAGGTTTATCCACTAGTATACATAGAAGACGTGACAGCCTCTTGGGATTTTACAGGCTGAGTCACTGGATAGTGACTAAGAATGATTATTCATCGGTAGCTGACAACTAAACAATCTTCCAGCCTTTTGGAACAGCATCCATCAAAGCTTTGCAGAAAGTTGACTTTAACCCCATATTTAGTTATCAGGTTTTAGGTTGCACATTATGAATAATATCATGATTCAGATGTCTCAGAGATGTTCAGAAACCTCTTACCATAAGAGTTCCCTGTCATAGTTATTAATCATAACATTCCCAGAAGCAGATCCTCCCATACACCATGCAGGTGGTGGAAAGTAGCCTTCTCCATTCATTTCCCAAGTGCACAACAGAGGAAAAAAGTTAAGAAGAAACCTGTAGCCACTTCCTGTGTACAGGAGTAAGGGCAGTCATTCAAGGCTACTGACTCTGCCATGCAGCAAGGATATTAATATTTCATAGCTCTGATTTTCCAAATAGGGTGATCTTCCTTTGCTGTCTCTGGAGTTTGTTGCACTGGTGGAAGAGCTGTCTCCATATCCTGAGTGAAGATACTAGATCCAAAAGTGCAAATCCTTTACTTTCTGCATACTTTGCGGGGAGGTGGGTTCAAGGGGACTGGTCACAGAGGTGGTTCTGCTGTGCAGAACAGCAGGTACATGAGGAGATGCAAAGGAAACTCCCTCCTCTGCAACTACCTGCTCTGCATGAACAAGCCCTGCCTAGAACACTTCAAGGGGCAAGGACAGAGATCCTGCAGAAAGGTCTTTGGGACATAAAGGCGACTTTGAAAACAAATACTACTGCTGTAGTCTAAAAGGCATGTTTTTTTCTAGCCAAATACATCTGCTGCACCAGCATCCAAAGTGTACACAATTTGAGTGGGAAGTTGGCAGCAGAAGAAAAGGGAAGAAAAAAACCAAATTATTTTAATTCCATGTACAAAAAAATACATTTTAAAATTTAAACTTCATTTCTTCTGAACTCCAGTAAAGAATTCTTTAAAAAAGGAACATGATTTGATATTAGAAACTTAAGCTTATATATAAACTAAAATCCTTATTGTTGTGCATTTTTTAAAACTCATCCTTCTTGAAATTTGTAACCCCCCTAAAATTACTGTCACGTTCACATGAGAAATACCTAAAATGCCAAATAGCTGTGGGATAATTGCTGTTTACTTGACATTTGTTGCTGCCCTGATTTCAGCAGACATACGCTTGTACAGTTCAACCATCAAGCTTAACATCAGCCACTTTGCAAAGCTAAATAATTCAGCTGTTTGCATTTGCTTACTAATTGCTGAGAGCAGCCATCCACACAAAGGATTAAGTGACTATTATTCTTCAGAATAATATAAGTCTTATTCTGCAGGAAGTCTGAACAAATGTCATCTGGTACTTTCATGTATAGCATCTGTAGGAATAAGTTAATGGAATACAGCAAGTTAAAAATATGTTTGGGTCTATATGTCAAATTCCAACCTGATTTGCTTTCAACTCCAGAAAAACATTTTGGAATGGAAGTAGCAATTGGCTCTTAACTTCCATCTACTACTACTGAACTGCCGTGTTACTACTAGAACGAAACAGCTCGTTTAAAAAAAAAAAAAACCAAAACAAATAAGCCATCAAGTCCAAAAGCATTTGAAAGCTTGCAGTAAACATTAATGAAGACAGCAGACTCTTCTATGATAGGGTGCTGAAAACAATACAGCAGTATATAATCAAATGAATACTTTATGAGTCATTATAAATCTGTCTTGCAATGGTGACTAGAAACTAGAATTACATTCTTTTCCTAAACACTTTTAACTTAGTGGAGCTTATTTCAGAATTTTTACAAGCGGCTGGGACTTTTAAAAGATTTCCTTCCCTTTGCATTGATAACTCCTCCATAGAGTTCATCAGTAAGAAATCAAAGAATTCATCTTGAGGCAGTAATTTTCAGAGTGTTCTGCTCAGTTTGACTAATCTGCTATGTATACATCTCAAGGGTTCTTTCCCTGGTTAAATAAATACAGAGGCTTTCACTAACTCTTGCACTTGCTGCTCTGCAAGTAGCAATGACACTAATTTAGCAAAAGAAAAATGGCTGCACTGAATTTAGCTATAAATTATTAGATGGTATCTCTGCATATATAAAAGTAATTTTATTTCCTTTGTAGCTTTCACAAAGGGTGATGTCTAAGGCTGTGGTTCTTTGGTGCATCTCAGTGACATCCACGGGGCCTCAATAAGCAAGGGACTGTGCCTGCACAGCAGGGTGTGATGTTGTGGTGATACTGTTGTGGATAACAGGAGATGCAGCTGAACAAGTGCAGTGCCATAGCTCCACAGGTGCCTTGAACTTGGACTAACTAGCTCTTCAGATGAGCAGGTCCATGAGCTAGTGCTATATATAAATATATGTATATTATATATATATATATATATATATATATATATATATATGGCTGAAATGTGCATTCATTGTGATCTCTGACCCTGACTGACACCTTTGATGGAGGTGACACTGGCTAGCAATACTGGAGGAAGGATGGATTCAGATGGATGGCTTAGGCATACAGAAACTTCCAAAAGCAGTCATCTCTGCCCTTACTGGTGGGAACAGCAGTCTCCAGACCAGTTTTGAAATTTCAGCATTTACCTTGCTTCCCATGGCAGCAGCAGCATTGCCTTGGTGTAGCACCTGTAGCTGACCTTCAGGAAAAATTCAGTGTAGCCCCAGTGTCTGAGAAAGCCCTCCATAAATATCACGGGCTTGTATTGTTCCGCAGCACTCGTGGACCTGGATTTCTGAGTTAGCTAATTCTGCGCATGCCTCAGCAATACATCATAAACCCTCATGGCTTAAAACATCTGCTGCAGGGTGTACATGTGTTTGCTGCAACTCCTGTAGTCTAGGGTATGCTGGAAAAAGCCTCACTTCAGAGAAGCTCTCAGACTTTACTCTTGTTTTGCTTTCGACCGTAAAATCCATTGAGCTTCCGTAATTCCAAGAAAAGGTTTGTCGTCTGTTCGCTCTTGTGTAATCGTTGGTCCTCAAAAAGTGTTTCTTTCACATGATAGTTTGTCTATATACCTATGTCATCTGCAAAGCTGTCCATGTTACCATGTTCTGGTATCAAAGCTGGCTCAGTGCAATGTGTGGCTTGTGAAAAGTACTGGTAGTTCTGAAAACGAGTTTGAAGCCCTTTCAATCCAGGCACTACCTATTGTTTAGAACTGAGTTGTGCAGGAGCTAGCCTCTGACTTCTGGGGCTTTGCTTGCAAAACTGAAAAGGGGAAGAGCTGGCCAGGCTTTATTTTAAGGTTACATTCTTACAAGATCAGTATGTGATTAATTACAGCTTTGAGCTTGTAATAGGCATGATCAGTCTATGCTGTAAATGGCTATAAACAAAGCAGGAGAAGGTAATGTAGCTAATTCTAAGCCAGTGTTTATAAACAACTTGTCAAACTTTATCACTGTTGGTTAATGTCTAGTAATAATGTATTAATGCTTTATAAACTATTTATAAATGGAACTGTAATATAGGAAGAAACTTATGCAACTCAGCTCTATGCTCGTGGTTAAGTACAGAATCTTCTTCTGCTCCAGCCTGCACGGGTATTTCTTCTAAAGTCCAGAGAAGTAGTACTGCACAAACACTGGACGTTGTTGGCCTTGATAAATGCGAAGCTGCTATGCTGACAGGAAAAAAAAGCACACCATTCAGTAAGTTCTGACTGGTACCCACCTTCTACTAGTTGGATTCCCCCTAATACTCTGCTCTGATCCCTCTCCAAATGACTGAATGTAGAAAGTTTGTAATATCTGGTTGCTGGTCCCAAGTGTCATGTTGGATAAATATACAGAGGATAACTCCGCTGTGTAATTATAAGTAACCAGATCACACTACATTTGATCTCCTAATCCATGAAGAAAGTAAAGTGCTGCTGAAGGGGAAGTGATTCACTGACCTTAAGTAAAGAAATGAGCAGACAACCTCCTGGAGTTGCTGCTAGGAAATGTTAGGCTCAGGTATTTCAATGGAACTCAACACAGATGAATGTAGCTGTTGATCACTCCCTGCAGCAACAAAATTTAAAAAGAATAAATTGTTGATGTCACTTCTTCCTGTAACTCAACACTGCTTTGTGCACAGTTCAGTCTACTCGATGTGTAATAGGAGTGTGACATTTTATAAAATCATATTCACTAAAAAAAAAATTTAAATTAAAGATCAGAATAGTGCTGTGATAAATACTTGATGACAATAGGAAGCAACAAATGTGTTTCGAAATGTTAACTAAACCCATTTTTCATATTTGTCCTTTATAGCCAAACCCCCAGTATCCATGAGTGGATCACCCAATTTGCGAATTAACCATGCTAAAAAGTAAAACAGACTCAATTTTTTTTTTTCTTTCTCTGCATTTATGATCCATTTTATGATTTTTTGTTTTCAACGATAGCATACTGTGCTAAGGCTAACCTAATTTACAGACAGTGTAAACTGTAGAGTGCTTTTTCCCCCATCCCCCACATCTGGATTATCCATCATTTGACCCGGATATCTGACCATTGACAATGTCTCTACCCTACTTCAGTGCCCTATGATCCAAAGGAGTGACTTTAGGAACATACAACAAAGACTAAACTTCTGCACAGTGCAACAACATCCCATAACCTGGGAAGGGAAAGCCAACACGAAAGTGAATGCATTCCCTGAGACATTTGTTTTCATTTCCTTGTTTTTTTCCAGTTTGACGTGAGCTGTATTTTGTTGAGGCTGATAAACAAGGCAGCATTGCTATGTACTAATGAGCAATGCAACTCTCAACACGTGTTCAGGATCAGCTTGAAATTAATAGATGAGGGACTGTATGACCCACTGAGTTGTTTCTGATGGTGCAATGTCACTAAAAAGAATGACCTGTACTGTTTGTCTTCGTCTGCCAAACATAGTCATTAATATTAGACAAGACAGACTGGCTCTTTTAGATTGCAGTGCAGTTTCTTCAGAAATGATCTGAACACGATGTTAGGTGAGGAACACAAATGATTAGGTACATGCAATATGTTAGCACTAGGGAAGATAAAGAAGAAAGAGAAAAAGGTGAGATCTTCCAAAAACATTTTTTAGTAAAAAGCCTAAACTTGTGTGTAATTTGTTTTAATTAAAGGTCTGTTAGAGGAACTTGAAAATTCACTGTCTCTGCTGCAAAAACAAGCACTAGGAAAGAAATACTGCATGAATGTGAAGCAAACAAATTAAAGGAATATTTTTTAAACCACCTCAGTGATTTAAGTTATTGCCAACATTTGGAAAATGACTATGAAACTAAAAACTTTTGCCAGTCAGTGAGACACAGGTTCCTAGGTGCCTACAGACCCTTGTCTGAAAAGATATCAAAATGGAGTTAGGATCCTAATGCAGCAGAGCACAGGACATTGGGATATTGGCAGGCCACAAGCCTGGACCCAACCATCTTCCACCATCTGTATGTCACCCTGCTCTGGACACATCAAAGGCAGACTTCAGCTAGCTCTGCAAAAACCACCAGAGTTTGCCATAGGAGGCTGCAAAATGCAGCAGATGAACTTCTGAGTCCTCTTAGAGGTCTCCTCAAGCCAAAGCAGACGGTGCTTGTGATGTATAAAGAATAAACTTTGATGACACTTCTGTGTTACTGGTCTGTCCAGTTCCTCTGGATAAAGTGTTGTGCATGACAGTTTTGGGGGATTTTTATTAACTACCATGTAAAGAAAGAAAGGGGAAAATGTGAAATATTCTCTTTTGGTTGTGCTTCCCATTAACAAATCATAGTGTTTGACAATTGAGACAGCTCTGTTTAAAAATGTTCCAGTCTGGTTTTATGGGAGATGTGATGGCGTCTGGCACCTGAAAACAACATATCAGACAGTTACACTCACTTCTGAATCAACAAAATCTCTCCTTCATAAAAAGTAATGGGAAATTATCCATCACTCCACACTGCTCCTTTCATTTTTCCCACTGATTTCTGCTTTAGAGATTGGCCAGAAAATTCTGCTCATCTGTTCATATTCTCCTGTCGTGAACTTTCTGGTGGACTCCATTTGGTGTGAAAATGCCCCTTGCAGGCTAGGTCCTTGATGAGTTTTATTCTAGGCCTTCTGCTTCTATGAAAATGCAGAGCCTTACAAGTAATTTGGGTCTTCTCTTTGCACTGTGCTCTCCTGCCAACTGAGTTGGCAAACTGTGCAAATCATCTTCACAGCAGTGTTGTGACCGGGGTCAAGAGCGCTTTCCTTTCAAACAGACAGTCTTTGGACAGTTGTAGACTTTGAACCTTGTGCTCCCAGTGCAGTGAATGGGTTTGAAAACTGCTGATTCAGAGCTGAAAATCAGACTTTCCGACACCTTGCCCATTAACACGGGCAAAGCTGTTCGCTCCTGGTAGCAGCCTGTCTGCCAGTGAGGAGGTGAGAGGAGTGATGCTAGCACTTCTTCATAGGCAGCTCTGTCATGGCACCAGGTTTGCACTGAAACACAGGAGTAGCTTGTGTCAGAGATCAAGTTCTGCTTTGCACTCTCAGTTTAGCAAAAGTTGAGCACTGGTAAATTATGCACTGAGGGACGTGTAGAGCAAGCACTTTGACAACCAACTATGACAATTCTTTAAGGGCTCAGAAGGGGCTTCAGTGCAAGGAAAAATGAGTGGAAAAGTCAGATTAACAAACCACTGGAATTTGGAGCACTTTTATCCTAAAGCCAGGACCCAAGGTCTGCACACCTGGAAATTTCTCCATTTCTCAACTAGGTAAAAAAAACCCCCTTCTTTCTTTGTCTCTTTATTTTGTTGAATGCAAAAAGGATCTAATAGAAAGGCTCTTTACCTAGGTTGCTTACTGTTCTGCATCTGGATAAGAGAGTATTTTGCAAGGAGTGTTTCTCTCATCCCGGGCTGATTTCTCCTAAACCAGCAAATTACTGAAACTTCAGCCCAAACAGAAAGCTACATGATTGTGATTCTTGAGACTTTCTGATGATAGCAGAGGGACTTACGACATATCCATGCATTTGAGGAACACTGCTTATATTTAAGTAAGAAGTTGACAATTTCCACACCAAACACAGACAGATTTTAGCTGTAGAATTACTGAGAGAAACGTGTGTTCCTCTAGCTCCTGAGGTCTCAGATGTCCTGTGCTGATCTGCCTGCCACATCTGCTGCAAAGGTCAAAGCTGTAGCAAGTGGGATTTCTGTCCTTTTTTAGGGAAGTGTGGTACTATAAAGAAAACAGGGAGGGGACAGAAGCTATATAAGTCACATAGCTGCCTTCTAGTTGATGGGCAATCCAATGGAAAGAAAAGCTGTCTTTCCTCCGTGCCACGTATGCCTTCCTGAGATAAGCAGTCAGCACACAGAGATCTGCCATGTGCTCTGCATCACAAGTATAAATCAGAAGTCCCACACAGTGGTGCAAAGATAAGGACTTGATCATTTGCTGGGTTGCAGGAATGGTTGTTTATCTGCTCTGAGTCCGATGGCAGGGCCTGAGGAAGAAATCTTTGAACCAGGATTTTTCAGTGGATTTCAGGGTCTCCAACCAAAATCGCCTCCCTTCTTCTTAAATTCAGTTGTAGTTACATATAGCCCACTAGGAATTTAAATTCAAAATTAAAAAGTAACCCGGTTTTCCTACACAGCACTGAGTTGATTCATTGGGGAAGTTCTCACTCTATCACGCAATGAAACAATGGGATGCTGGCTCCATCCATCCTTCAGTTCAGCCTATTGTGAAATTATCAGTCTTATTTCTCTGAAACAGCGTGTTTACACTGCTGCTTCATGAGTGATTAATGTTACTAAGTAGCAGAAATGAGACCATGTGGCCACTCAGTGCATCCTGAATTTATCACTTTGATAAATAAAGCCAAAGTAGATTCAACTATATTTTGCCTGGTTTTTTTCCAATTTCTTTCAAGTTAGGTACCATTTCCTTCCTAGGTTTTTACTTAAAGTTCCCTTCCTTTCCCAAACCTTCCCAAACCTTACCTTCCCAAACCTTCCCTTCCCTTCCCAATCCTTCCCTTCCCAAACCTTCCCAAACCTTCCCAAACCTTCCCTTCC